>NC_089219.1:112232518-112546124 GCF_963924675.1 Phocoena phocoena
TAGCTTCCTCAAGCAGAATTGTCATGGCTTTCATAGCTGCATCCTGCTTGGCCACTTTCTTGCTGCCAGCTTCAGCTGGGGGAAACTCTCGGCCACTGATGACAACTTGGAATTTAAATCTTGATGGAAAGTGATTAGATGTGTGAACACTAGTCTAGGCCATCCCTTCTGCCCTCTCCAAAGAGATCTTCACCCTGGAATTTCCTGCTACACTAAGGGGCTTGTTGACTTGTGAAGGAGATTGAGGATAGGCCAAGGGACTCCTGTCCCTTTGGAGGCTCAGCCTGTTCCTATTTTTTTGGAAACAAAGCAGCCAGTGACTCTCTCTCCAAGCTCATTAGAGCAAACATAGCCACAGGTGATAGGAAACTAGCTCAAGGGAAACCCACTATCTTTTAGCAATGAATTAAGATCAAGTCTGTACAAAAAATGATGAGCTATAAAATCACCACTACAGTCTTGTTAGCAACCAAAGAGGCTTTACCCTAAAGCAATGGTGGTAGACTTGGCCACCTCAAGGGCAGCTCCTAAGGAAAGCGAAGGCTTCTTACAGTGTAGTCTCACACTCCCCAGACACCTACAGGGATCAGATACCTGCCCCTTGTGGGGGCCTATTTTCGTCCCCAACCTACCCTCAGAGATACACCACTCTCATGGTTTCTTTTGAGTCATCCTACAGCTCTATTTGTCTGATGCCTGAGATGAAAGGAATTTCCCCTTGTTATGCAGAGAACCAAAAAGCATTTGTTCTAGGCCCCTGGACTTAGCTTAGACAGCCTCTGTTCAAGCTTTCATATTTGTTCAGCTCTTTGCTCAATCTGGGATTTCATTTAGAAAAGTAGGTCAAATTTCTTATTTCCTGGGTCTTCTGAAATATTTGAGCATGGCATCAATGTTTCTTATAGCTGGAGTCCAAAGAAAGGTTAACCACAAAAACCCACTGCTGTTCCCCAACTCTGGGAAGGGGGATGGTGGGAGAAGAAAGAGAATGACAGCCATCCAGTCTCTACCCCAGACAGAAGCACACCAGTCCTGGCCCTGTCAGCTTCTGGACAGACGCACCCCCTCTTCTTAACAGCTCTCCTGCAATGCCATCTCAGTGTCATGAAGACAGAATAAGGAGGAAGGGTCACCGCCGGGAATCCTTTACCCTCAGACACCAGGCTACGGTTAATGTAAAGGTTAGTGGGATTCTGTGCTGGCCTCACTGGCGTGCGGTCACTCAGCTGCAGTGGTTTCAGCTCTCCGCTAGGCCCTGCAGCAGCTCCTGGGCCCACCTGTCTTCCTCAATCTGTCCGCTGGCTTGGAAGAGCCTATGGTGCGGGGCCAGGCCAGCTGTCTGAGTGAGGTAATTTCTGATTTCACAGCTTAGGAGCAGCAGCAAGTGCTAGCCCACCCATCTGTGCAGAGGCGGTGTGTAAAATTAGAACCACCACCTTCAACAGGCAGGCAGCCGTGCACTCTACAGCATCCTTTCCCTACGGGAGCTGAGCAGGAGCGGGTGGGGAGGTGCGGTTTGGACCCGCTGCTACTTAGCAGCACAACCCACCCTTACTCTCTGTGTGCAGACTGCCGCTACCCACCTGTTCCTGCACCCCCTGGGGACTCAGCTCGGGGGGAGGGAGGACGGCACATGGAAGGGAGCGGGAAGGGCGTCAAGTCTTCATTACCTCTGGCCTTAGGAGGCAGGCATAACACTGATGCATGGCAGCTAATCATCTCCAAAGAAGCTTCGTTTTAGCCAAGGCTGCCAACCTCCCCCTTGCTCAGCCAAGATTTCGGCTGGGCCGAGGTCTACATTCCCTGTTCAAGATGTGGAGGAAGGGCCAGACAAGGGTGATTCAGCCCACAGGCAGGAAAAAAGAGGGAAAAGACAGGGGCCACCAACTGGCACTGCTCACGAGTCAGCAGAGACTCCATCAGGAGCAAGAGTGCCTGACCCCAACCTTAGGCACAAATCCTGGGTGGTCTCTTACCGAGGTTCATGGGGTGGTCCACTCTGCTCTATCAGGTTGAACTCACAGGTCTGACTAGCGAACTGAGCATATTCTAACAGGCCGCTGATGGGGTTCTTCAGCTGGCACTCTGTCAGTTTCTTGTAGGGTGAACACCGTGGTAAGCCATGACTGTAGAAGGAGGGCATCTCCATGATGGCTCGAAACTCACCTGGTGCCGCGTGGATACTATTCAAGTCATCTGGGATGTCATCTGTGGCCCACTGGCCATTTTCAAAGTCAACATACCCTGTTTTGGAGGGGCCATTGTCATGAACAGGTGGTTTCAGTTTTATTGGTTCTGGTGTGACCTCTTGCCTAGTTTCTAACTTTACGACGGGTTCCTGCCCATTCTCCACTTTTTCTGTGGTGTCCATGCTGTTTGAGGCATCTGACGCAGGCAAGTTGCAGGTGGGGAGCTCTGCGATTTTTCTAGTCTCCTGGATAGCAGCTTGAGTGGCTTCCGGAACGTTGTTCGTGTTTCTCTTGATCTGTATCCTCTCCCGCTTCTTATCGGTCAAATGCCATATGGGAGGGGTCGTCCCTTGCCTGTAGACGTCCCCCTGCCTTTCCAAGTCAATCAGCACGGCAGTCACATCTCGGGCCCTGGTGAAGCCAATGTTTTTAGCCAAATTCAGGGCAGAGGAGTTAGACACATTAAACAGGTAATCGCAGATCTTTTCCTTGATCTCAGCCATGTCGAGAGGCTCAGGAGGATCTTTCAAGCCAGATGTGAGGCTTCTGTCTTCAGTTTCCAAACTGAAGTCTGAGCTTGGAGCTCCCTGGCTATGACTGTCTGCTCTTGCTACTTGGCTGGGCTGGTTCCAAGCCTGAACCGGAACTGAAAGTCTCCACAAAGGGGGCGTTCCTGCCTCCCGATGCAGCTTACCCTTCTTTGCCAGAGAGTATAAAACTCGATTGATTTCCTTCTTTTGGGCTTGGAGTTTCCTGGCCAGATCAAGCGCTGTGGTGGCCTTCCCTTCCCCAAGCTCCTCCAAGAGCTCTAAGATCCTTTGTTCCTGATCCTGGCTGATAGTCAGTTCCTGGAAACGTGAGGAGAGCGTATCAACACCTCTCCATGGCTGAACCCAGCCACGTGGGGTAGGATGCTGGAACCCTCCTGGGAGCACCTGACTTCTGAGAGGCACGCCCCTGGGGACACCCAGGATCTGAAGGTACCCGCCTCTGGCAGGTGGTCCTGGAAACCTTGGCCCGAGTCCAGGAAGGAACAGTGGCAGTGATGGTGCCTGCTTTCCAATTAGGGGTGCTTCTGGGAGTTGCCCCTTGAGAAACTCTATTTGCTGGAGCCGGAAACTATTAGGATAAGATCCCAGCCCCGGCTGCTGGTGTTTGAGCTTGCTGTGCTCATAGCCTTGAACGGGATGGGTTTGGTATCTGTTGAGGGAACACCCCTGCAGAACAAGAAGATGGAAAAGAAAGTGAATTGGGACTGCAGCGGCGAGCCTGTCCCTCCCCGCTGCCTGGGGTGGGTGTGAGGGCTGCACGTGATTCCTAATAAGCTGAGAAGGCAAGTGAGACGTGGGCTTGTGACCTAGCTAGGGGGGCCCGCCCACCTCCTAAGTACTACCTGTGGACCCAACAGTGGGAAGAGATGGAAGAGCAGGACGCAAGACGTGTAGAGTCACAGCGCTCGCCGTTCTGGTGAACGGGCGGCGGTCTGAGAGAAGATGGCGTAGCTTGTGGCCTACGGAACCGGGTTCTAAAGACACGCTGTGGAAGTGGCTATTGGGAAGTAGCTAAAGGGGTGTGGAAGGCTAGGGCCGAGGTATCCAGGAAGAGACGCTGCCAACTCTGCACAGCCAGGGGAGCCTGGTGGTTTGGGTAGAAGTGCCCAGTGTCCCTTCCAAGCCTGGGCACCACACTGAAGGACGAGAACCATGTGTCTTTTTTCTAAGGACAAAAGGGACCCTGAGGGTGTCAATAAATACCCTGCTGCCCGTCCCCAGGGCTTGCATATCTAGGAACAACGATTCCTCATGCTCACATTCCCCTTGTCTGATTCTCCTGAAGGCTACAGGGACCTGCAGGCAGCTGCGTCCCTTTCTTCAATAACTTCAGCCTTCTACTCCCCAACCCCTGTGCCCAGTCACAATGAGGGGATTTTAGCACTCTTGCTGGGCAAGCTCACAGCATGCTCGCTGCACATCTCCTTAGTGCGGCTCCAATGATGGCCACCTCCACCTTTCAGCCACACAAGTGGCTTGTGCGGCTCCTCATTCAATCTCACTGTTACTTGAGCCGGGCCACTATCAAACCTCAAACCCTGAAACTTTTCCAGGGTCAGTGAACTTTTTCTGTAAAGGGCCGGAGGGGCATTCAACTGTAGCACAGAAGCAGCTACAGGCAAAATGTAAAACTTCCTTTTACAAAACCAAGGGGAAGGCTGCACTTGGCCCGCAGGCTACGGTTTGCAGACTTGCTCTTCTCAGCCAACAACTTCTCTGTTTCTACCTCCACCCCTGTAGCTGCAGGTCAGCCACTCCTAGTTTGTCTCCATTCTGGCTTCACACACCTCCTCATTCAGCCTGGATCTCATGGTCAGTTCCCTTCACCACCCAAGGCCTCCTGTCCCCTTTTTCTGTTCCAAAGGTTCCAAATGGTGCTGGAGGAGGATACCGCCTCACCACGCTGAATTCCTGCTCTTGAACTTCTGTTAGGTTTTCACACGTTTGGTGGTCAATTCAGTACAATAGACGTGCGCTGACTCAATGTGGATTGAGCTCTCTTCTTTAAAAATTCTCCTCCAATGGCTTGGCTACCACCTGTGCTGAAGCTTAAGACCTGAATTTTCAAATGCCTAGACGATCTGTCTGTCCCCTTAGATACCCTGCCATTACCTCAAACGCCACGCATTCTGAACTAAATTAATCTTTTCCCTCAATCCAGCCCCTTCTCCCGCTGTTCTTATTACTGTTAATGGCAGCATTCTCCTCTGAGTTATTAAGGCTGGAAACCTGATCATCTTTTCTGCCTGCCTGCCTTCCTCCCTCTCTCCCTCATCTCTCACACCTCATCAGCTAGGTGCCAAAGTCCTATCTTGTCTACCACCTCTATCTTTTCTCTTAAACATGTCTTTTTCCAGGGTCTTTTTCTAGACCCTCATTACCTCTCACATGGGCTACCACAAGTGCCTCTCATCTTTCCATCCCTCTACATTCCAGTGCAACTTGCCTGCTTTTCCCCTTACTGCCACCTATGACAACTCACTACAGATCTCTCTAACTGCCACCTTCTTCAGGAGACTTCCGACTCCCCCCCACCCCCCGCCGCCCCCATGAGAGTTTCCTCTCCTTGAACTCCCACCCAGCACCTGTTACACCACTTACTTTACCTTTTATCATAGCTACTGATTTTTTTTTAATGGCACATATAGATTGTAGTGTCTGAAAGGTGATTAACAAATATTAGGTACCCTAGAAATTATTCTCAGCTCTCCACTATTAATATTCCCCATGTAGTATTGATGGGGGGCTGCAGTCAACTCGACAGTAAGCCCCTGGGGGACGAGGACTACACTTCAGCTATCTTTGCATCCCTAGCACCTAAGGCAGCACCTAGAACAAAGCTGATCCTGAACCAATGTCTGCATGAACAAGACATTGCTAGACACGTATTCCATCTCTTTTCTTCTCCTCTTGCTGCACACAACCCCCCTACCCCCACCTGGGGCTGAGGTATATGTGAATACAGACGGTGGGTGCCTGGTTCACAGGACTCAAAAGGATACACGAATTTGTTAACAATAGTTATTTCAGGGAAAAATTAGAGGGAGATTATTAATTTTTTCTTTATACACCCTAAAATCTCCTAAAAGCGAAACCAAGCCAAACCACCACTTGAGAACAGCCATTTGGAGGAGAGCCACTGAATGGCAGGTGAGAGCCAAGAAAGTGAGAAACCAACCTCCATGGTGATCATTCCTAAATCCCTCAACATCTCCACTCACCCAACTTCATGCCTATGTACTATACAAACTATGTAACAAGCCACTTAACATTCACTGCTCTGCAAAGTTTCACTTTAATCTATTCTCATATATTTAGGATTAAGAGACAAGCCCCCCACCTCTACCACATGGGCTCCAAAGGGTAATATATTGGTTTGCATAAAGAAATGCTTTTCCTGTAAGTCAGGTGTCCCTAATCCTTTTAAAGAAGGGAAAAATATATATACACATGCACACACATATGTATGTATACATACCACACACATATATATGTACTTGTGTACATATACTTTATATATATTTAAAATCGAGGTATATTTACATATAGTAAAATGTATTCTGTTTAGTGTATAATTCTGTGAGTTTTGACCATATAGAGTCAAAGCACACACAGCCTTATAACTACCACTCAGATCAAGATGTAGAACATTCCCATTTCCCAAAAACGTTTTCTCATGCACTTTGCAATCAGTTCCTTTCCCCACACACAGCCCCTGTCAACCACTGATCTGTCTTCTGTCTCTCTAGCTTTGCTTTTTCCAGAATGTCATCTAAATGGATTCATACAGTATGCAGTCTTTTGAGTCCAGCTTCTTTTGCTTAGCATCATGAATCTGAAATTCGTCCATGTTGATGCATATAGCAATAGTTCCTGCCCTTTTTTGCCGACCAGTTTTCCATTATCTTGATATACCAGTTTTTGGAGATAATGAATAAAGCCACTATAAACTTTCTCCTACAGGTTAAGAAGGAGCAGAGACGCTAAAAGTAAAGCATGTTGTCCAAGTGGGGCTAAAGGAGGCGTGGGCAGCCGTGGGGTCCTAGCAGAAAAGCAGAGGGGAACTGTCTTGACCTGGTCTCAGGCCTTGTTCCTCAGAAGGGGGGAGGGGAGTGCAATTTCCCCACAAACCCTCTTCCACGCCTTGCTCAACACAATTAATTAGCAAGATACAAATTCCTAAATTCCTAGAACATAAATTTTGTTTGGCAAGAAAACACATACACACACACACTCTCACTCTCTCACACACACACACACACACACAACGCACATATGTCATGCATGAAAACAGGAGCGTAGGGAGGTATACGATGAGCCAGGGCGAGCAAGTTGCAGGTGGCCCGCTCTGGGCTCTGACCCCAGCGGCTTACCTGCCTCGGGTCCATGGCGCGCCCGAGGCATGTCCTGGGGTCCGCTCGCCGTGACCCTCCCCGAGGGGGGACCCTTCCCAACGCGGGTCGTCGGCCTCCAAGTCACAAGAGGCGCCTCTGGACTTAAAACAAGCCCAGGCAGGCAGGGAGCAGGGTTGTGAAATGGCTCCGGTTCAATTTCACTTTCGTTTCTTCAGAAGGACCTCCCTCTTTGGAAAGTTTGGCAGAGGGGCGGGGCTTGGGCAAAGCTAGCGTGAGCCATCTGGTTTCACGCGGGTAACAAGTTTAATCCCTTCCTTGCATGAGAACTGGGCAAGATACTCTTTTTTAGGAAAACAGCTATAAAAACTGAGCTCTTTATTCCCCTCATGGCCTTCTCAGGAATACATGGGATAAAGCAAACGGAGAACAAAGCCACCCTGCGAAGCCTAGCGCTGGAGAAACAGCCTGAGGTTCTGTCCTCTTACTCCCAGGTCCACACTAACGTGACCTCGTGTCTCTAATGTGGCAGTGCGGGGTGCGGGGGGGGGAGGGGTGGCGAGCTCTTCAGATGACTGACGTCCTCACTGTGGACTTTACTCATACTCTAGCATATTAACTGACGCGACCACTTAACAGCCAGTATATAGTAGCAAGATAATGATACCAGCAACTGAACAGTAAATGATCTATATCATAAAACCATCCCACCTTTCAGCATCCACCATCCAGGCAAAGGTCAAATCCTTTACAGGCCTGATCTCTCTCTTTTTTTTTTTTTGGACGCGCCAGTGCGCCCTGCAGTGCAAGTGCGGAGTCAACCGCTGGACCGCCAGGGAAGACCCACCTTATCTCCTTAATCTTCACAACACCTCTGCCAGGTAGGCATTATTCCCAAATTACAGATGTGGAAATGGAGGCTCCACTGGGACCATGCTGCTGCTAAATCCAGGTCTGACTGCGGAAAGTCACTCTACACTTGCTCAGGTTACACCATGGCTTTCCAAAAGATAACTTTTGTTATCAATGGACTTCATGATCAGGCTTATATATCTGCTCTGTTTTGTCCAAGATGTCTAGGAAAAGATTCTGTAGATCAATTCTATTGCTCAACAGCTCCCCTCCTCCCTCATCTGTGAGAAATTTCTTTTTCTGTATTTAATTTCAATTTTATCCCCACTGTGTGAATGAAAAATATTGCCTGCCATATCAGTAAACAAAGGATGTTGCAGCCATCAAGCCATCATATTATAGCCACCACGACGGTGAGCCCTGAGGGAAACTCAGGATGAGAAAACACAGGATATATCTGTTTTTCTTTAATTAACAGTAATCTGTTGATGTTCCGACTACCTGGTCTTGGTTGCAAAAACTCCTATATATCCTGGCTCCCTCCTTTGCCTCTTTAGAGCAGTCCCTCAGAGCTATCTGAGATGCTGTGTCCTGGGCTTAAGTCCTCAGTTTTGTCCACCAAATAAAACATGACTCTCAACTGTTAGGTTGTGCATTTTTTTCAGTCGACAACTGCTTATGAGATATACAAGGCAGTCCCTTCACAGCACTGTCTCCAGCTGATGCCCTTTCTCACTGTCCTCTCACTCCATTCACTCTGTTAGCCCCCCTCCCCAACTTCTCATTTCTAGTGTGGCATGTACTTTCCCTCTCCATGCCTTTGCACATTCTATTCCTTTGCCTTGAATGTACTTCCTCCATTGCTTCTGGTGAAAGTCTTTCAAGATCTGCTTCAAATATTACCTCCTAGGGAAGTTTGCCCCACTCTGGGTGGGGGAGTGGGTGCAATTCGTGGTTCCTTATTTTGTGCTTCTCTCTTATTCAACACTTACCCCTACTAGAGCACTTTCACCATCCTCCAAAAATTCCTCATTCATTCATTTAACAGAGACTTTACTAAGCACCTAATGTGTGCCAGATACTGTGTAAAGCACTGAGGACATGACACAAATAAAAGTCCTGTCCCTTCAGCTAACAGTCAGCCTAGTGGAGAAGACTGATGCGTCAACGATTATCACAATGTTATGAACTACTTGTTTATGTATCTGCCTTTAGATCTGTAAAGTCTACTCCTTGGGTCAGGGAACATCCCCACATCCCCTGCATAGTGACCTTCAGAGTTATAGTTAGTTGATTGAATAACCGACTGCTCGGTAGAAAAAACAACGGGCAAAACAGTGACACGGGAATGTCACAAGAAGAAATTAAAAATATCAGCACACGTAAGAAACAGTGCTCAATCGCATCATGTTAGGGAAATGCACAGCAAACCCGCAGTGAGTTACTGTCCATCCATCAAACAGGCACATTAACCATCTGATCAGAGCAGGGGGGAAAGCAGAGCAGCTCCTAGTCACCACAGGAAACCTGGGAAAGGTATGAACGTACACACCCTGCAATTCAGCAATTCCACTCCTAGACCAGGATACACATACAAGAAGTTGGTAGTTGCATTATTCATAATAGCTCCCAACCTGAAACAACCCAAATGTTCATCAAAAGGAAAATGGATAAATGGTGGCATTTGCCTATGATAGAATATTATACAGCGGCAAAAATGAAAGAACTATAACCACATGCAACAAAGTGGCTAATTATCTAAACATGACACTGAGTGAAAGAAGCCATATACATAGTTCCACTTACATAAAGTCCCAAACCAGGCAAAATAACTATAGTATACACTGCATAAAAGACAGGATGGTGGTTATCTCTAGGGAGGGAGGAGGGGTTTTGCCTGGGAAGGAATACTCTGGGTGCTGGTGATCTAGTTCTTGACTTGGCCACACATATGGCTCTCCAATAATTCATTAAGTTATACACTGACGCTTTATGTACCTTTCTGTAGGTATGTGCTGTACTTCACAATTTTAAAAGGTTGAAAACAACAGCAAACTCTCCCTGTACCAATTCCAGCTTACCTCCCCATGTTCTACTTTTCATTTAAGTATAATGAAATGAGTTACGTCTTACCTCTGCTTTCTTGCCTTCAAGCTAAACAATCCCAAAGCCTTTAACCCTTCTACAGGAATGATCCAGGGACTTCCCAGGTGGTCCAGTGGTTGAAAATCTGCCTTCCAATGCAGGGGATGCGGGGTCGATCCCTGGTCTGGGAACTAAGATCCCACATGCCGCAGGGCAACTAAGCCCGCGCGCCACAACTACTGAGCCTACGCGCTCTAGAGCCTGCACGCCACAACTAGAGAGAAGCCCGTGTGCCACAATGAAAGATCCCGAATGCCGCAACCAAGACTGGACACAGCCAAATAAATAAATAAAAATTAGAAAAAAAAGAGAAGATCCAGAGAAGCAGTAATCACAGCTACTGTGCAGAGGAAGCTGCACCGCTGCTGCCTCCATGGCTTTGAATCGAACCTAGGATGCAGTGGTGAAGCAGGGAGGGGAAATATGTTTCCTAAACGGACGTTCGGTTCATGCCTTGAAAGAACAACAACTGCTCTTGTCATTTAATCTCAGCAGCTTGAGTAACTGCAGACAGAGTTATTCATAAACATTACATCTCCTCCCCATCAGGGATTGTTTCAGCTCCCACAGGGTTGTGAGGTGGTGACATCAGTCTTTGTGCTGTTCTATTGTAGGGGCTTGAGGAGTTGGATGAAGCTCTTTTAAAAATTAACCAAAAGTAACAGGTTGATTGCAAAAAGTTTCAGAAAATACAGATGAGCAAACACTGTCAAAGTTACCCCTAAATCTCCATTGTTAATTCACTGGTGTCCACCCTGCTGTTTTCCCTGTGCATAAAGCCTCCATGGACACACAGGCGCAGCTCTCCTAACACTGGGGGCTCACCTCCCCAGGAGCCTGTGAGTGTCCTCTGCTCAGCTGTGAAGTAACCCCAAATGCAAGACCTCCTGTGAACATACTACCTAGGGCTACTTGCTAACAATCACCTAAATGATTAAGAGTTACCATCTAAAATTAGGTATTACAGAAAAAGCCCCCCATTCAGTGTTCTCAGAAATCTGGCTGCCACATAACACTGCCAAGCTCTGGCTCCATGTGTGCCTTCAGGGGCCTGGACTTCACCCATTATGGGGAAGGAGGCATTATCATTTGGGCTACTGGGTTGGTTTTAGTTTCCAGTCCCTGCTATTCTTGCTTTTAAACTATACATATAACTGTTAGTCTTCTTTGTAACGATTAATTTGTCTTGCAGATATTCTGCTTAACCTTACTGTGTGCAGGGGTGCGTATTTACAACAACGGTCTTTTTAGTCTGTAATTTCCTATAACCAGACTTTACTGCACATATGGGCTACATCCAGTTGGATCATCTATCTCCCTACTGTAAAGCAGATGTCTGCAAACTCCTTCAATATTTGCTCATACAGCAGATACTGCAACAGAAATGTACTGACTGTGAATGTGTGCTACTGAACTTGCAACACATTATCAAAAAAGTAATGAATTACTGAGGTATTTTTAAGTACTAGGGCACTATTTTAGAATAGGATCTGTACAAAAATAAACTCATGTTCTTATCTTAACTCCTAGGAAATATATAACAAGCAATTCGTAGAGTTGCTAGGCATAAATTTATTGCCTTCCTTTTTTTGTTGTTGTTGTTTCTCTTTCAATATATCATTGGGGTTTTTATTCCACTAAACGGCTACTGCCACATGAACATAATTTTCACAATTTACAGGGTCTTCCTATAATAACCCGACTTGCTTTGATAACCTATAAGGCAGAATAGCGAAGTTGCCCAACTGACTGAGCAGTGCTCCACAGCTGTCTTTATGCTGATTTATATTCTATTGAGGTTAATGACTAGACTGGCTTCTGAAGTTACAAGAAAGCAAGAGATGCCCCAGGTACCCCCAGAAGAAACAGTGGTCTCCAGAAGTGGCTAAGTGCCTCTACCCAAAGTTATCCAGTAAATGAAAGAAGAAAATGGTATTTATCAACCATTTATAGGCACTGTGATAAGTATTACCATATTTTAAAGATATATTAGTAATAATGTCAAAACAATACTACTACTAATGGTGAACATGCCTGTGCTGAATATTTTACATGCAAGTTTAAACAGGGAATGTACGTTTAGTCTCATAACCACCCCACAAGATGACTCTACATAGCTTGTGGTCTCATGCAATAAGTCCTGACACCCTGAAACCACCTCTTTCATGCTAGGATGGTCTGGCAGGCAGCACCTGACTGACGTCTAGTTTGGCTCTGGCCAGCAAAGAGGTTCAGCTGCTGGGCCACACTTGGGTTCCGCTGAGCCAGAGTCCAAAGGGGGGACCTCCCTCTCACTCTTGCCTTCTCTTCCTTCTCACCCCTAGGACCTAGCCTGTGAGTGGCTGGGCTCAGTCCCAGCTTCCTGCAAGGGCAATGTCCCCATCTCCATGGCTTGTAGGAAGCAGACGGGACAAGTGCAGTCCTGTTCTAGGCAGGCCCGAGGGCAGCCTCTGCCCCCAAGTTCTGCAGTGTTTCCGGGGGAAGTGGGCCGATTTCAGGAACAGCCAATTGCAGAAAGCTGACTTGCCAAGTGGCCAATTCCCTGAATAACCGATTTACTAAACTACCAATATGCTGACTTCACCTTTTCTTTAAGCTCTCTAGTCTCAATTGACCAGTTTTTATCCTTCCTTCACAACAGTATTAGAGGAAATGTACTCTGCCCGTCTCCCTGAAGCTGAAGAGCTGGAGATTGAGGAGGAGACCGGGGGACAGTGGGAGGTGGCAAGGTTGAGGGGCTTTTGTGGAACTAAATTTCAGCGTATTGATTTTCTGAGAATTGACCTAGAGCTACTTCCAGGTGACCAAAATCTTCTTCCCAAAGGGAATGAATAAAGCTCTGCTATTCCTAACATATGACTTTAAAAACATTTCCTTCAGCATCGACAAGTTCAGAAAAATTTCCATCTACGCACACAGAGGAGAAGGTGCGTGAAGACAGTGAAGACGTAGCAGAGAGAGATTTGAAGACACTGGCCTTGAAGGCTGGAGTGATAAGGCCACAAGTCAAGCAATGCAGGCAGCCACCAAAAGCTGGCAGGGGCAAGGACCGATTCTCCCGGAGAGGCTCTGGAGGGAGCACAGCCCTGCAACACCTCGACTTCCTCCCAGTGAACTGACTTCAGATTTCTAGCCTCCACAACTGTGAGAGAATAAATTTCTATCATTTTAAGCCACCAAATCTGTGGTAATTTGTTATTGCAGCTGTAGGAAACTAATACACCATCCTCGAAAGGCTGTGCACATCAGGGAGCTCCGGGTACAGGACTAGCACAGACCTTGCTGTGCAGCCAGGGATTTCTGCATTTGGGGCTATCAAGGAAAAAGGCAGCAACAGACCAGCAGACCAGCTGGCACAGACGATGTGCACAGCCACAATTTCCACTTTTTTGTTAAACCAAACAGTACAGCCTTCTCATTACTGTCCAGCAGAACTAGAGCTTTTTGTTTTATTTGAAGAAAAGGATATTTCTGTAATATAACAAGACTACCTATCATAAACTGACAGCCAATATCATATTTAAAATGGAATAGTTAGGCATTCCCACTAAAATAAGAAATAAAATAAGGAGGGCCATCATTACTACTGTTATCTCCTCAATTCTGAGATGTACTTCAAACTTTTCTGATATTGGGATGTGAATTACATGCATTTACATTGTATATCGGTATATTTTGACTAGTAGCCCCTAAAAGCTATTATTAAATTGATAGCATGTTCTTATGCTCAGTGGTCTTAGAATCAGAGATATGGTATTTAACATTATTTTGAAGATCCCAGCATATTCTATAACACAAAACAGAAATAAGAGAAAACTATTAAAAAAGGAAAGAAAAACATTATTTGCAGATGATAATATCATAACCCTTGTTGATCCAAGAAGATTAAATGAAAACTCTTGGACCACCATCAGTTAAGTAATATGGCTGGATATAAGAGAAATATACAAAACACAACCCTTCCTTTTATGAAAAATACTATATTCTTAACAGCAAATAAAACATTAAAAAAGAAAAGGGAAACATCTGGGAATAATCCTAAGAAATGTGAAGAGCCTACATGTGGGAAAGTACAAAACTCTGTTGAGGAATACCTGTCTTAAGTAGAAGGATACACCAGCTCCAAATGTGATAGCGGAATAGTTTATGAATGCCAATTAGTGCCAAATTAAATAACAGTTTATTGCAAATTCTAATGAGGTTAGGGGCAGTAAGGAGTGGATACCTGACAAAACGATTAAAGTTCAAGTGCAAGAACAAACAGGCAAGAATAGCCAAAATATTTTTTAAAAGAGGACAGCCATACTGATTAAATCAAAGCAGTACTGGTATAATACAGGAATGGAGCTACAGCCTAATAGAGCAGAACCACTTTTCCCCCAATAGACCCAAGTGTGTGTACAGATCCAGTGCATGATAGGAGCCAAAAGCAGCAGTGAGGGGAAGAAGGATTAGTCTATAGACGGAACTTGGCTAATTGATAGGCTTTTTGGAAAGAAAGATCTATTCAGAGTCTTGCCTTATATTAATAAACCAAAATAAATTACAAATGGATTAAAGGATTATTTGTGAAGTATTTTAAATAAAAACACTAAAAACCAAAGTCTTTGTGTATGACTTGACCTGTTTCACAGCAATGGAAGACATCACAAAGGAGAAGACTGACATCTGTTCACTGCAGATATATTTTTGTACTTCAAAATAGTGACGTGAAAAAAAAAAATAATAAATAAAATAAATAAATAAATAAAAATAGTGACGTGATGTTTGAAAATGTTCACAGAAAAAAGTTTTTAAAAAGAGACATTAATAAAAAAATTAAAATGGACAGGGAATCACAGTTACAACACACCACACACAGGACAGAGTTAATATGTATATGTGTATATATAAAGCCCACATACCTAGATAAGACAGCATGTACATATGGAGTGCTCATATGAGCCAGCACTGTAGTTTATCTTTTATTTATTTATTTATTTTTTGTTTGTTTATTTATTTATTTTTGGCTGTGTTGGGTCTCCGTTTCCGTGCAAGGGCTTTCCCCAGTTGCGGCAAGCGGGGGCCACTTTTCATCGCGGTGCGCGGGCCTCTCACTGTCGCGGCCTCTCCCGCTGTGGAGCACAGGCTCCGGACGCACAGGCTCAGCGGCCATGGCTCACGGGTCCAGCCGCTCGGCAGCATGTGGGATCTTCCCGGACCGGGGCACGAACCCGCATCCCCTGCATCGGCAGGCGGACTCTCAACCACTGCGCCACCAGGGAAGCCCTATTTTTTATTTATTTATTTTTCTGGTTGCACCGGCTCACGGGCTCCTTAGTTGAGGCATGTGAACTCTTAGTTGCGGCATGCATGTGGGATCTAGTTCCCTGACCAGGGATCAAACCCAGGCCCTCTGCATTGGGAGCATGGAGTCTTAGCCACTGGACCACCAGGGAAGTCCCTGTACTTTATCTTTTAATTTTCAAAACCACCTTATGAGAGAGGTACACTGTTGCTGTCCCCATGTTACAGCATGAAAGGCTGAGGTAGACCAAAGTTGTTCGAGATAACACAGCCAGTAACAGGCTGAGCCAGGATTCAGACTCAGGCATTTTGGCTCCAGAGCAGGTGTTCTTGGCCATTACACTGCCCCCACTAACTCAGCAGTAGATAAAAAGTCAATTCCCAAAAAAGGAAGTGCAAATGCCTGTCAAATGCTTGGGGAAATATTCAGTTACACTTGTAATACATTTTACGTTTTCATTCATAAAATTAGCAATTTAAAAAAAATGACCCAGTGCCAGGTGGGGAGATTCCATGGCTACCTTCACAATATAATCTTGGACTCTAGGAATCCCCTCTGATCCCCTCCAAAATGTTCTCAAAGATGGTTAGGTCACCATCACCTCCCTTCTTTAACCCTTTATTGGCTACATGTTACTCTTGGGATAAAGGCCCAAGTCCATAACAAGGTCAGCTGTGCACTCCCACTCTCTAGCCAAGCCCATCCTCCCATACTTCACAAAAGGCACCTTCCATCCTGTTTGCCCAATAGCCACAGAGCACTCTTGCAGCCTCAAAAGAGCCAAGTCATAGACCGTTTTCTCCTCCAGTCCTGTCCCTATGCCAGACGGCATATAGAGTTTATAGTATCCGTAACACTAGGAAGCTTCCTTCATAATCCTTATCAGTAGCTGTAGTTACACAATTGCATGATCTTTGTCTGTCTGTCCTGAGCAGTACTAGCCTTGTACCCCCCATGACCCAGCACAGTGCTTTGGCTATAAAAGGTATTCAACATATCTGTCAAAGGAATATACATTAATGATTGAATGAAAGAAAGAGGGAGAAAAGTAAAAAAATAAGGAAAGGAGGAGAAATAGGCATTCTACCCTATGACAGTAAGACTAAGATGCTTTCTTTTACAAAGCAATTGGACAATGTGCATCAGAAGTCTTAAATGTTAATAACCTCATTTAATAATCAACAATCATTATTAATATGTAATCATATTGCTACATAATTATTAATAAGTGTAATTAATGGTCCAATCATAAAAATCTATCTTGAGGAAGATAATTTGAAATCTAGTACAGAAATTTAAGCTCCCTACAGAACTGTTTACAATAGCAAAAAATTGAAAATAGATTTAATGTCCAAAACCAGAGACACAGTCAAGTAGATTCTGGTACAGTAGTAAATTATACAATACATAAAAGTGACATTTACAAAGAGTTAATGCCATGGAAGATGTTTAGTTCATAATAAGTGGAAAGACATAAAATTTAAATAGAGAACAATTTCGGCTTTGAAAAACAATATGCCCAGGTGGCAGACAGTGCTGAGTGCCTACCCTAGAAGTCTGCCTTCCCTTCTGAGAGAACCCTGATTCTGTCCACATTCATCTGAGAAGGCCAGGCTCCCTCCCCAGACCCAGAGGGAGGACTGTGATTAGTCTAATCTAACTTGGTTTTGGCAATTCCATTCCTCTTGCCAGTGATACATGTGATACAACTCTGGCCAACAAAACACAAAGGAAGCCTGTCAGGGGCTTTCTGTCACAAAGGTTCCTTGATATGAATAAATGATGCCCTGAGGATGGCAGAGTAGAGGGCTGGGACAACTCTGAGTCGCTGAATCAATCTACCCTGGAACTGCCCTATCTGTGGGCTAACCAACACAACACTGCACAAAAGACACCAAAATGTTAATGATGATATCTGAGAAGTAGGGTTACCAGGGATATTCATTTTAATAGTGTCTTCAATTTTCAAGTCTTCTATAATAAAGCATCTATCACACTCAAAATAAAGGGGAAAAGTTAATAAGAAAAAGATAACTATGTATTGCATGAACCTTGCCCTTAAGAAGCTCAGTCTAATAATGGAAATAGCCATGTAAATAAATGATTAAGATATGCTGTGATAAAACCACAATGAGATGCCACTTCATAGCTATTAGAATGGCTAAAATAAAACTAAAAAAACCCCTCATAATATCTAATGGTGAGGATATGGAGCAAGTAGAACTCTCATACACTCTCATGGTGGGAATGTAAAACGGTACAACCACTTGTTTGGCAATTTCTTCTAAGGCTAAATATGTAAACACCCTATGTATGACTCAGCCGCTATACTTCTGGGTACTTGCCCAAGGAAAATGAAAAGAGATGGCTACAAAAAGACTTATACAAGAATGTTTATGGAACCAGGGGTAGGGAGAAGGGGAAAGGGGGAGTTGTTTAATGGGTGCAGAGTTTCAGATTTGCAAAATGAAAAAGTTCTGGAGATCTGAACTTTTCACCATGTGAATATACATACTACTACTGAACTGTACACTTAAAAATGGTTAATTTTATGTGTTTTTCACCACAATTAAAAAAAAGAAAAAAAGAATGTTCCTAGAGCTTTATTCCTGATAACCGCAAACTGGAAACAACCCCAAAGCACATCAACTGATAAATGAATAAATGACTAATGTATATACATACAGTGGATACTGACACATGCAACATGGCTGAAGCTCACTAAAAGAAGCCACACATAAAGTACATATTATATAGTTCTATTGATATGATGTTTTAGAACAGGCAAAACTGATCTATGGTGATAGACATCAGAAGAGTGGTGGCCTTTGGGGACAGTGGTGACTAGAAAGGTGCACGAGGGAACTTTCTGGGGTGATGGAAATCCTTTATTTTCTTGATTTGGATGGTGATTAAATGGGTATATGTATTTGTCAAAATTTACTGAATGGTATTCAATGAATACCATAGCATATTCATTAAATATTTTTACTGTATATAATTACATCTCAAAGAGAGACTTAGGGAAATGGTGAGACAGGTGAACGGGAAGAGGCTAAATTCATCATCTTGGCTATACACCTAGATGTTGCTAACAGAATAAAAGTGCTTCTTTAAACCAGATCAACAGCAACAGATAAACATCTCATGTAGCAATTTATTGAAACGCTTAAGAACATTAAAATGATGAGAATTATACATACATTCGAACTTAGTTTTGTGGAGCAAGCTTTGATATTCTGCTAAATTTAAAAAAGGAAAAATAAATGATACATACACACTAATGTAAGTATCTTTAAAACAAAACACAGGACTTCCCTGGTGGCACAGTGGTTAAGAATCTGTCTGCCAATGCAGGGGACACAGATTCAAGCCCTGGTCCGGGAAGATCCCACATGCCACGGAGCAACTAAGCCCGTGTGCTACAACTACTGAGACTGCACTCTAGAGCTCACAAGCTACAACTACTGAGCCCGCGTGCCACAACTACTGAAGTCTGCGCGCCTAGAGACCATGCTCCGCAACAAGAGAAGCCACCGCAATAAGAAGCCCGCACACCGCAATGAAAAGTAAACCCACTCGCCACAATTAGAGAAAGCCCGTGTGCAGCAACGAAGACCCAACACAGCCAAAAATAAATATATAAATAAATTTACAAAAAACAAAACATAGACCTTTATCTAAGTAAAACTGCTTTTATGGGCTTCCCTAGTGGCGCAGTGGTTGAGAGTCCGCCTGCCGATGCAGAGAACACGGGTTCGTGCCCCGGTCCGGGAAGATCCCACATGCCGCGGGGTGGCTGGGCTCGTGAGCCATGGCCGCTGAGCCTGTGCGTCCAGAGCCTGTGCTCTGCAACGGGAGAGGCCACAACAGTGAGAGGCCCGCGTACCGCAAAAAAAAAAAACAAAAAAACAAACAACGACTGCTTTTATTTAAAATATTGTACAATATTTTCATCAAATATCTTGTTTAAATCTGAAATAAAACAGAATATTAGCTTTTCGAAGTCATATGTCAAAAAGCAAACCTTTAGAACACAAAATGAAGAAAAAATATTTTTAAGCTTACAAGCAGAGGAAGAAATCAAAAAGGACAAAATCTGTCTGCAGAAGAATGAAAAACAGGTTTTGTATGTTTAATGATAAAGCCAAAATTAGATGGCAAACAACCAACTGGAAGAATATTTACAGCAAATAAGAGTTTTTTGTTTGTTTTTTACAATGAGCATATACTCATATGTTTTAAGAGTATTTGCATACTCTAAAAAATATTTGATTCAAACTTAATCATAACAAAAAATGCAAATTAAAATGAGACACCATTTTTCAATCTAGCTAAGATTTTCCTCTTTCCGTTAAAATACCCAGTCCTGGAGAAGGCAGGGTGAGACAGAGGCACAGCGAATGGTCAGGCATTGCTGTATAAACTCATATTCACTTTTTAGGAAGCAAATGAGGACTAAGCACTACAAGAAGGTATCGCAGCTGGGTAGAAGTGGGGGCCCAGATGTTTGGGGGTGAGTGTGGGGTTAAACAATAGCCCTTTCACCTCAAGCCTCTAATTGTATGAGAACTACTTTTTGTGTGTTAAAACAAGAAACAAAAGGGTATCCTCCCTTTGCTATTTTTGTTGGGGGGGTGGGTGTGGCATAGGTAGGTTAAAATAAGATAAGATAAGGCACAACAGTACCCAGGAAGATGGATGCGGATTTGGGCCCTCCCTGGGAGAGGGCAGAAGACCAACACCCAAGCAGCCCCTGTCCTGAAGGACAGACTGCACTCTGGGCTGCAAGTGCCCCATCCGGCTATGCCACTCACCCTGAGGCAGGGTGCTCTCCCTGGGGAGTGGTGGTAGGTACAGCAGAAGCACACTGAAGACAGCTATGGAAAAGGAAAGGTGCAGATCAGCATGTAGAACATGGCTGCATCTGGGTGAAAATCAAAGAATGACAACAAGATGGAGTGTATTTTATTTAATAGCTTTGACTATAAAAGCCTAAGAAAAGGTAAGGGAGGAGACACACACCAAGCTATTAGTAGTAGCTCTACCTCTGGAGGGGGAGATGAGCTGGATGGAGAGGGGTCTCATTTCTTTCATAATTTTCTAGTTTGGATTTTTTTAAGCCTCTTTTGAGTGTTTCTGTATTTAAAAAGAAAAAAAAGTTTTAAAGTTCACAACCTTGATCCCCAAACTCCAGTCAAAGAATAAGTTGTTAAGGGACTTAAAACCATGCCTGGCACATTGTAAGTGCTCAAGGGAATGTTTTAAAGATAAATACTCCGGGACTTCCCTTGTGCGCAATTGTTCAGAATCTGCCCACCAATGCAGGGGACACGGGTTCGAGCCCTGGTCCGGGAAGATTCCCACATGCCGCGGAGCAACTAAGTCCACCAGCCACAACTACTGAAGCCCGTGTGCTCTAGGACCCGCGTGCTGCAACTACTGAAGCCCGCACTCCTAGAGGCCATGCTCCTCAAAGGGAGAGGCCACCGCAATGAGAAGCCCGCGCACCACAACTAGAGAGAGTCCGTGTGCAGCAATGAGGACCCAGCACAGCCAAAAATAAATAAAATTAGAAAAAAAAAAAAGAGATAAATACTCTAAGGAAAAAAAAAAAGACTCAAACTACAAAAAAAAAAAAAGCCTTACTATACAATCTATCATAGTTCAGAAGAGTTTGAGGGGGGTGAAATATCTCACAGGGTGGAATTTCCAGGTGGCTGCTCCTTGGGGCCTAACCCTTCACCTCTGTAGGTTCAGACGCACATGGGGAGAGAGATTCTGCCTTTCTGGGATGGCACCCATAGTACTTGCATTTACAGACATTTACAGTGAGAACTGTATCTATCATGCAGATTGAATCCTCATCAACACCATGGCAGCATTTTCTCCCTGTGGGCAGATTTTCATTCATTCATTTAATAAACATTTATTAAGCACATAATATGTGCCAGGCACAGTCTAGGCCCTAGAGATACAGCAGTAAACAAAATAAAAATTCCTTTCCTCATTATTTTCATTAAGCTGATGTTTTAGTGAGAAGACAGGCAATGAACAAATATACAGTGTCAACTGGTTGTAAGTGCTAAGAATAAAAATAATGCAGCTAAGAAGGAGGTAAGGAATACAAAGCAAAGAGCACCTCTGTCTTCAAGGGGCTCTCAGTCTAGTGGAGAACTGGCTAGAAAATAGACAGTTATCAAACAGAAATCAAATCCACAGTAGGGTTGTGCTCAGGGGATGTGACTTCCTCGTTGATGGAGGTCAAGGAAGGCTTCTGAGAAGAGAAGCATGACCTGAATCCAAAAGGAAGTCAGTCAGACAAAACAGTGTGTGTGTGTGTGTGTGTGTGTGTACACACGTGCACGCACAAACAGCAGATGCAAAGGAGCGGAAGGGATGAAAAGAACATGATCAATGCCACAACAAAATAACGTGTGATGGACAAACAAAACCATGTGGATCCATTCCAGTTGGAAGGCTCTGGAAAGGCCACAAAGAAGGGGGATATAAGTACACATGTCAGCACATATGTCTATGTATACACACACACTTACAGTAATCATCTGTTGTTTTCACCTGCCTAGTACCTCTGCACTTCCTCATCCCATGTGGTTATGGAAGGAAATGTTACTCCTTCATCTCAAAAGTGGGCCCGTGACACAGATCTGTCTAAACGTGGCATCCCTAGCTCCTTGTCCACATGATTAGTTTACAATGCTAGAAGAGAGCTGCAAGATCATAGGCTTGGGGCTGCCAAGAGTCACCTTTTTCACTATGTACGGAGAAAACAGCAGGAAAGAATGAGGGCAATAAACAAAAAGAAGCAGAGAAAGGCAGGGCGAAGAGAGTCCTCATGACATCATTTCAGCCTCATGATCCAGCCATGCCTGAAGCTCACATTTGGACCTCCTAGTTAAATGATCAACACTTTTTTGCTTATGTTAGTTTACATTAGGTTTCTGCCATTTGCAACTAGATTAATATACCCCCTTCTGGGGAAAGAACTTCACTCTGTGTGTGGTGGTGGTGGGGTACAGAGGGAAAGGGATGATAAATTATGTTAAAGGGTCTCTCCCATTAAGTTTGATAAACATGATGAAATAGGTGGCTTCAAGGCATCTGGGAGGGTATAGAAGCAAGCAATGAAAGCTCCTTGGGTGGAGGAACTGAGAGTTTACTTGTCACAATCTATATGGATGGGTTATATAAACCTTTCTGCATTCCTAATAATTCACCAGACAGCCCTAAGTCATCTTCAGACTGAGAACCAACACAGAATGACTGATCAAAAACACCAAGAATATCATCTGTTTAAAACCCGTTTACCATTACCACATTAATGCACATCCGTCACAGATCTTTCTCAAATGCTTAATTTTGTGACAAACTTAATATTTTGAACTCTTTATCCCTGATACCAAACCATCATCCAGTGTTCTCCAGGAAACTTAACTCAAGCAGCTGTATCCACTATGGTCCAAGTCTAACAGATGTGATAGCAAAATAAACTGCTGTATCTCAAGAAATCACTACAGAAGCCCAAAAGGGGCTCAGACCCTGTTGTTCACACAAACGCAAATCAGTTGGTCACAGATAATAATACCAGTCTTGGTCTGAAACACAGCTTCAAATCTTTAAATCCATGAATCAGAAAGATGCTCATATTACACCGTGTAACAGTATAAAAATAGCTAGCTTAAAGGAAACTGTGTGTGTTAGCAATGGGTCTCCTTCTGGCAGACGTAACAATACCTCAAGAGTTTTTCTTCTTTCCACAGACATTTACCAAATACCTACTGTTTGCCCATTATCCCAGCACTGTGCGCCCATGAGCCTTTCCTTTTTCTCTGGGTGAAAAGGCTAAATCTTGCTTCGCATCTGGATAATGCTGGGTAAAATGTAAAGTAAAAGGTAATTTATCACTGGACAATTTGAGATGTTATTCTTACAGCAAATACCGGCCCTCTAAACTCTGCTTATGCCTCCCTTCCCCCACTACACCTCACACTGCCAGGATTCTAGTCACTGAGAAATAACAATACCCAAACCCTACATAGTCTGAGGGCCTGGGCTCAAGTTTCAGCTCTGCCATTAAATAGTGTCAGGAACTTGGCTAAGCTCACCTTCTGCTCTGTAAAATGGGGATAATACTTATTATAGCACTGGGCTGCTGGAGGGATTAAAGAAATTAGTGTATGTTGAGAGCTCAGTACAGGGTCACACACATAGCATGTGCTCAATAAAGAGAAGCTACAATTAAGAGAGTAAAGTGAGGCTTTTTCCAGTTCTAAAATGTTACGGTCTACTGTAGAGAGATTATGGGTTTTGAGTCTCCCCCGCCACCGCAAGTCTGCTTTATCATATCTGGCAGAATAGCAAGCACACAGAAGAGCAAAACATTCCCCTGCTTTTCAAGCAGCTGTACCAATGGGAAACCTTCAGCAAGGGAGCAAGTTCAAGTCATGGGTGCTGGGCCCTTACTAATAATAGCTAGACACTTCAAATTCTGACAACAACCCTGCAAGGTAGATATAATTATCCTCATTTTGTAGATAAGACCAAGTAGGAGTAGAAAGGTTAAATAACTCACTCACTGTCACACAGCTGGCAAACGCAGACCAGACTCCCAAAAGTCATGCCCCCTTTCCACTCTGTTCCCTGCCTCCCATACAGCAAGCACACCCAGCTGTCTGTGAAATAATGAAATAACGGGAAAGATATCTCAAAATCTCTGCAACGATGGGAACGGGCCTTCTTTAGTTAAGAAACTGGCATCATCACTCGCATTTGCTCGACAATTTGTTGCTCCGACGTTCTCGGCTCCCAGTGACCTGTTCTAGCAATCCGGCCTCCCTCTCCAACAGCAGTCACTGCGTAGGCCTCTGTGTGCAAATCTTCTCCCTTGCAGCTTAGGCTCTGTTCCCTCCCCAACCGCAGGCTGGGACTCCCCGACACTGCTTTTAAAATTCAATGACAGGTGCATATGCCTCTTTGAAAGGCAAGTTTCCCAAACTCTGACACCAACACGGCACACCTGAGGCAGGCTTACCCTCTAGCGGGACCCAAGAATCAAGCCAAGCAGATGAAGGAAGGGGAGGTGACGCAACTAGGCCTCCTGCACCAAGGCCAGACCGAGGCAGAACGCAGTGGCCGTGACCCCGCAGTGGGCTCTCCACCGCGGACGCCCACGCCTTCCCTGTATAAGGCACGCCAAGGGCTGCGGATATTATCCCGGGGATGAGGCGCGGGCCTATGCAGTCAGGGGAGAAGGCGCAGGAAGACGCGGACCTGAACGAGTCCCAGGCGCCTAGCTCTCCAGTCACTCTCCCCCAGGGGAGGGAGTTGGCGAGAGGGAGACAAGGGCCTTTGGTACCCAGCTGTTCGGTTCCGGCTGGCACGAGCGCCAGAGCATCCGTGCGCAGCCTCTGCCGCCCACACCCGCGCACACCCGGGAGCACAAACACCCGCACACAAGCACTTGGCCCCGGGCGCCCGCCTCCCCGCAAGGCTGCTGAGCCCCGCCGCTGCCCCCGACCCCCGCCTCCCCACCTGGCCCTGCGGCCACACTCAGAGCCCACCCGGGCGCCCCTGCACTCCCCCTTCCAGTAGCGCCGGACACTGGAGCGGCGGCGCGAGCCGGGCGTTCAGGCCACAGAAGGTGATAGCGGGGAAAGGAAAAGCCTCTTACCGGGTCTTGTAATTCTCCGGGACACAGCGCGACACCAGAGACCGCCAGTGGCGCCGGGACCCTTCCCCGCCCTCCCCCACCACGTAGCCCTCTCTACCTTCAGTCGGGAATCAATGGCCCGGTCGCGGATTGGTGACATCATTGGCGCGCCGGGCGTGGGAGGGAGCACCACGTGATTCCTGCCTCTTTTGTTTGCGTCCTAGTTAAGCTAGGATTTTGTTGCTGCCTTCCTTGGGTTTTTACTGATCTGTTAATGGCGTTGTCATAGGCACGGTGGGGAGTAGGTACTTGGGTTTGGGATGTTACGTTTTTGCTCATGGCCTTGATTAAACTCCTCAGTCGTTTATAACGTAGTTGGGCCGGAAGGCCTGAGACGGTATGTGGGTACTATCTTTTTTTTTTTTTTTAAATGGATATCAAGTACACAGAATTACTTAGTAATACACTATAATCGGTATTCCTTGTGTGGCACGTTCAAATTAAATATTTTTTAAATGTTATAATGAACATCACCCTTAACTCCCCATTTTGCCACCCCAACCAAGAACTAAAATATTATCAATGATTTTAATGTACTTATAAGTGGTCGCCATCCTTTACCTCTGCCTTCCCCTCAGAAGTAACCTCCATCCTGACTTGTGTTTACACAACTTTTATATTGCTTTAATTTCTTTTCACAGTTGTATACATTATTAAATACTATTTTTTATTAGTTTGTGTGTGTGTGTGTGTTTGAACTTTCATCTAATGTTCTGGACTTTTATTTTAACAAACACGTTCCTAAGTTACTTAGTCCATTCAGGCTGCTATAACAAATAACAGATTTTTAAACAGAAATTTATTTCTCACAGTTCTAGAGGCTGGAAGTCAGGGTGCCAGCATGTTATGGCAAGGTCCCTTTTCCTATTGGCAGAGTTCTCCTTGTATGGCAGAAGGAGTTAGGGATCTCTGTGTGGTCTCTTTTATGAGAACTCCAATCCCATTCATGAGGGCTCTACCCTCATGACTTAAGCCCCTCCCAAAAGCCCCACCTCCTAATACCATCCATTGGGCCTTAGGATTTCAACATATGAATTTGGGGGAGAACAAAAATGTTGACCATAGCACTAAGATTCATTCTTCTTGTTGAGTGAAGTTGCATTTCATTCATTTTCACTGCTATATAACAAATCATTTTGTGAATGTACCATTATTTATCCATTCTCTGGCTGCTGAATATTTATGCAATTTCCAGTTGTTGGTGTTTTTTTGTTTTGCTTTTTCCAACTGTGCTGCTATGAGCATTGCCTTTTGGTTCTTCTATACAAACTTTTCTCTTGGGTGTATTTACCTAGGAGTGGAATTGATGGGTTTTGGGTATGTCAGTGCTCAACTCTGTGTGATAGTGCCAAATCTTTATTCAAAGTGGTTATACCAGTTTACAATCCTAGCAGTTACTAGCATCCACATGTTCTCTAATACTTGAGACTTCTTGATTTTTGCCAGTGAAATGGGAGTTAAATGGTGTCTCATCCTGGCTTTATTGGCATATCCCTGAAGTTAAGCATCTCTTACATATTTTATCTGTAGTTCTTTTTCTACGAAATGTCAGTGTAGGGCATTCAGGTGTTTCAAGGCAGATCAAGGAAAAAGGCATGACTGTGAGGTAGCAGTAGCACAGGCAAGCTTTATTTGGACAAGTTTTGACAGGTTTGCAGGCAGGGGAAGTCCCGCACAGAACCTGATAATTCAGAGACTACTTAGGGGCAGGGAGGGGAGGCATCTGGAAGGAGAGGACAAGGAAATTCCCAGAGGAGAGGGAACCTACATGTTTCTGTGATGTGCTCAGCTGCCTAACAGAGAGCCTCTGGGTCAGAAAACTCCAAAGGGCAGCAGCAGCTTGGGGTCTATAACCACAGGGTTTATCTTATCTATGACTAGCAGATGTTGGGTGCACTTTGGTGAAGTATGTATAGCAGGCAGGCGGCTCTAAATGGCTAAAAATCTGCTTATTTGGGCTATGCTTAAAACAACTAGATATGTAAAAATTTGACTTTAGTGCAGGCAGGCTTTTGAGCTAATTGGTCCTAGCCTGCTGTGAAGAAATAAACAACTTGGGGGGCTATATACAGAGCCCAACATTGGCTCACTTTTTTTCCGGTACGCGGGCCCCTCACTGTTGTGGCCTCTCCCGCTGCGGAGCACAGGCTCCGGACGTGCAGGCTCAGCGGCCATGGCTCACAGGCCCAGCCGCTCCGCGGCATGTGGGATCTTCCCAGACTGGGGCGCGAACCCATGTCCCCTCCATCGGCAGGTGGACTCTCAACCACTGCGCCACCAGGGAAGCCCTTCACTTTTTTTTTGGATACATAGATGTACTTAACTTTGAACTTATAAATACTTATACTGTTTTTTCCTACCCTAATATATATTAACTTACTGTTACTTCTAAAAATATGTAGTTTTGCTTTTGACATTTTAATCCTTATTCTTTCTGGAATTTACTTTTGTTTATGGTGTGAGGTAGGGAATCCAATTTTACTTTTTACGTACAACTGAGATTTTTTTCCAGCTTTCTTTGTTGACCAGCCCCACCTTTCTCAACTGATCTGTCATGCCAGCTTTGTCATGTGTCTGTGTCAACATCCCATTTATGTATATGGGTCTGTTTCTGAGCTGTCTATTCGGTTCCACTGGACAATTTATCTTGGTGCCAACACCACTCTACTTAATTACCAAAGTTTTATAAAAAGTCTTGATTATTTAGTAAGGCAAATTTTCCTTATTTTTCTTCTTTATGTTTTGTCTTGGCTATTCTTAGTCCTTTGTTTTTCCATACATATTTTAGAACAAGCTTCCCAAGTTGTACACACACACACACACACACACACACCTGTTGGGATTTTAACTGGCATTGTGTTGAATATGTAGATCAATCTGGAGAGAATTGACATCTTTATGATTTTGAGTCTTCCAATTCATGAGCAAGGAATAGATATCTTTTTATTAGGTCTTCATTAATGTCTTTTATTTTATGTGTCCAGATCTTGCACATCTTTTGTTGGGTTTATTCATAGATACATTGTTTTTGTTGCTATTGTAAATGATATCCTATAAAAATTATGCTTTGTAATTGTTTGTTGCTAGCATAGAAATAAATTGGACTTTTGTATATTGATATTGTGTCCAGTCACTTTGCTGGAAACAATAATTTGTCTTTGATGCTAATAATTTTTCTATTATTCTTTCTAATAATTTTTCTATTGATTCTTCCAATAATTCATTTCTAGATTCTTTTGGCTTTTTCTATGTAAACAATTATTATCTGAAATCTATGTCCATTTTGCCTCCTATCCAGCCCTTACTGCCTTTTATTCCTATTAAAGTATTACACTGGTTAGGACTTCCAGTACAATGTTAATAGAAATGGTGCTATTTTCTTGACATTCTTACTTGGGCACTCTTGACATGATCCTGATTTTTGAAAAGGAAATTTAGAATTATTTTTGTAGAATATTTTTGGTAAATAAATTTAGAGTAATATTTTGAAGGCTTTTTGTAAATCCCCTTTGTCAGATTAAAGAAGGTTCCTTCTTAACCATTTTTTAGACTGAAGTATAGTTATTTTACAATATTGTGTTAGTTTCACATGTACAGCAAAGTGATTCAGTTATATGTATATATATTATATATATATTCAGATTCTTTTCCATTATAGGTTATTACAAGATATTGAATATAGTTCCCTGTGCTATACAGTAGGTCCTTGTTGTTTATTTATTTTATATATAGTAGGGTGTATATGTTAATCCAAAACTCCTAATTTATCCCTCCCCCAATTTGGTAACCATAAGTTTGTTTTCTATGTCTGTGGGTCTATGTCTGTTTTGTAAATAAGTTCATTTGTATCATTTTTCTAGATTCCACATATAAGTGATATCATATGATATTTGTCTTTCACTGTCTGACTTGACTTAGTCTGATAATCTCTAGGTCCATCCATGTTGCTGCAAATGGCATTATTTCTTTCTTTTTTGTGGCTTCTTTATCCATTTATCTGTTGATGTACAGACAGTTGCTCAAATATTTGCTCTCCTTCTTGTAAGAGAACTACACATTTCCACCTATTGCCATGTTATTTGAACTGCCCCTTTTGGGAATATGCATATCCACCCAGCTGACAATGGGTTTGGTCACAATGACTTCACATCTGACCGGAATCTTTAAAAAATATTCTGTGTGTTTCCAGTAGCTCTCTTGCTCATTTCCCTCTTCAATGAGAATGGCATGTCCTCCACTGGGAATCTCAGAATGCAGAAGATATGTGGCATACACAGCAAGCAAAAAATAAACACTGAGATTTGGGATTTTGTTAGTTACCACAGCATATTATAGTGAAAACTGACTGATAAATTATTTGTCTGTGTCTTCTCTTCTTTTTTTCTTAGATAAATCATTGCAGAGGTTTGTTTATTTTGTTGGTCTTTTCAAAGAACCAACTTTTGGCCTTGTTGCTTCTCTCTATTGTAACTTGGTTTCCTATTTCATTATTTTAATTCCTACTTCTGCTCTTATAATTATCATATTCTTTCCACTTTCTTTGAGTCTATTCTGTTGTTTGTTTTCTACTTCTTAAGTTATGGATTTAGTTCATTAATTTTCAGCCTTTTCCCCCTTCTATAAAAAAGCCTTTAAGGCAATAAATTTCCCTTGATGCACACTTTTCATATCCCACAAGTTTTAATATATACTGTTTTCATTATCATTAAGTTGTAAAATATATTTAAAATTGTATTATGGTTTCTTCTTTGACTCATGAGTTATTTAAAAAGCATGCTTTTCAATTTCAAAATCTATGGAGATTTTAAATTAACTTCTAAAATATTTGCATTGTGAACAGAACATAGTTTTGTGATACTTTTCTTTGAAATTTGTTGATATTTGCTTTGTAGCTAATTCATGATCTAATTTTGTAAATGTTCCATATGTGCTTGAGAAGAATTTGTATTCTCTCACTGTTGGGTGCAAAATTGATATATGTCCATTACTACAAGCTTGTTAATTTTGTTGTTCAAATATCCTACATCTTTGCTGATACTTTTTTTGGGGGGGGTGTCTGCTTGAATCATCAGACACAGATAAAGACATATTGAAAAATCTCCCACAGTGATGGTATATTTGTCCATTTATCCCTGAAGTTTTTATCAAGTTATACTCTATATATCTTGAGCATATTTTATTAGATGCTTATATTTTTAGAACTGTGTTATTTATGGTGATTAAATCTTAAATCATTACATGGTTATCCCTTTCTATCCCTATATTGCTCATTATCTTCAAGTCTATTTTGTCTGATATTAACATGGCCAAACTGACTTTCTTTTGGTGTTTGCTTGGAATATCATTTTCAATCCTTTTACTTTTAATCTATACAAGTTCGTTTGCTTTTTAAAAAATCCAGCGGGATTTAAAAAAAAAATTCTGATAATCTCTGTCTTGTAACTGTCAATTTTTGTCCACATATATTTATTGTAATTTTTGATATATTTGGACTTTGATTCTATCTTACTTTATGATTTCTATTTGTTCCATGTTTTCTATGTTTCTGGCTTTTATCTTTCTTGCTTTATTTCTTTCTTTATTTTTGGATTAACTGAGTTATTTTTGAAATTTTTTCCTATTCCATATTTTTCTTTCTAAAGATTTGGAATCATGCATACATTTTTTAGTGGCCACCCTTAAAATTTATCATGCATTCTAATTTAATAAGGTCTGAAGTTTAAACACAGTGTTGACATTCTATTCTACACAGTACGAGAGCTTTTGAATACTTTAGCACTTTTCTTACCCCTTCTGACTAATACAGCACTGTTGTCTAATTTTTGGTTCTGTCTTTTCTTTTTAACTCCACAAATTGTTCATTGTCATTTTATTCTACACAGACAATATTTGTTTGGGTTTACATACAGAGAAAGAAGATGAGTTAATATGAGGTTGTGTTTACAAACTAGCTGCTGCTAAGTGCAACTGGGATAGCTTGATGTTATGGGACTGTTCTCCAAGGAGTCATATGAAGTGTGTCTCAGGAAAGTTTGCCTGGGAGAATATTTTAAAGATGTCTTCAATCACTCAGTAAACTGTTTTGGGGAAAGAAGAAATTGTTCTACTGACTCTTGCTTTCTTTCTGTCATGAGGGTTAACTCCCCGGCCCCTCTGCGCTGTGCAGTGCATCCCCTGGTGTCTGACTTCTCTGCATCAACTGTGTAGCCCCAGAGCAGGAGGGAAGAAGTGTGTGGTGTTAGTATAGAGTGACGCCTGTCAGTGTGTGCTTTCATGAAAGTGGGTGGAGTCTATGCTGAGTTGGCCCCAACAGGGGTGGCTGGAGCAAGGATTAAATGTGAGGCCAAGGGAATCTGAAGTGAAGCATATAATGAGAAATAAAGAGGGAGAATGTTCTCAATAGAAGGAACAACATTTTAGAGGCACCAATATGGAAGAAAGGACTCTTCCTTTAGGGAGATGCAAGAAAGAATAGCCATTTCTTTCAAACTGGAGATTTCCTTTACGTGAACTCTTGAAGATGTATTTTTACCTCTGTGAGCCTTTTCCGTACACTCAAATTTCAGGTTGATATACATGACTTTGAATTTCTAACATTGGGAGTAATTACAGATAGAGGGAGCAGGCTACTGGGATGAGGAAAAGGATGTTTATGGGCATAGATGTTTTTGCTGTGATAGTTTGGGAGAGACAGAAAACTAAGGCAAAAAAATAGTCTTTGGAATGGTCCATCTCAGCATCCCTGCCAGGAATGGTGCTGAATATGTCAGGAAATCTAAGAGAGCCAGATCAGAGTGTCTTGTTATGTTCTGGTGGGTTCTCAAAGTTTTTATTGGCATAATTTTACATTTGAGAAATACCTCCTGGTGTTATTAAGGACTTCCCTTTTCAGACTCTCTGAGCTAGGTAGAATAAATTAAAATCATCCAAAGACATTTCAAACCAGATTGTATCAGACCAAACTTTGCAGGAAGAACAGTTAGAAAAGCTGGATAAAATATTTTAAAAACGTCTGTTTGAAAGCACTGGAAAACTACTGAGACAGCAAAGGATTTAGGAGTCAGGAGACTGGAGAAGAGGGAATCCTGCAGAAGTGAGACCAACACCTGGCCCGCCTTAATGTATTTGCCAATTATGAAATCAAAGCTGTGAGGATGAGAAACTGGACAGAGCTTTTGGAAGTTTCACAGAGGGACAATAACTGAAGTTTAGAACTCACTGATGAGAAGGGTCCTGGTAAACACCTCAGGTTTAGAGTTGGGATCCGAAAGGGCTATACTCTAGGAGTAAGGATGAACCAAAATCTAGCTCTCATGAAGACTGAAACCCAACCTGAAACAATTCAATCTTAGATGTATTTAGGTGGTTTGCCCCTATCCTAACCTCTCCTATAAACAAGAATAAACACTCTGGGAGAAAGTAATATTGTACGGTACTTCAAATTATCTCTACATTTTCATACAGTGTGTCTAGCATTTAATGAAAAATAGGGATGCAGAAAAGAGAAGACTGCCAAAAATTCAGAGACAAGACAAATAATAGAAAGAGATCTACAGGAGATCCAGATATTAGAGTTATCATATACAGACTTTAAGATAGCTGTGATGAATGTGTTCCAGAAATTAAATTATAAATACAGTGGTTTTGGCCAGTGGTTGCATGGTAAAAATGTATTTTTATGTCTCCCCCAACTCAAATCAATTGTTTTTACAAAACAATATGCAGGAGAATTCTCAAGTTACATTCCAAAAACAATTGAATGTCAGTATCATTGGCAGAATATCAGAATCAGGTGTTTTGAGAAGTAAGTCCAGTGTCAACAAAGGAGATGCATGTAGGGGACATTGGTTTTAAAAGAAGCCATGCTACTGCATGCAGAACAACTATTTGTTAATGATTACATTAATTATTGTGGGTTTTAGCATTTTATATCCTATTATGATCATTTGTTACTTACAGGTGTTTTACTGTGTTTAGTTTAGTTTCAGGAAATTGATTGGAGAGTTTGGTTTGAAATGTAATGCATTATAACTTGTTCCTTTTAAAATAATGGGAAATAGGCCCTGATTAGTATTTTTGTGCAGAATACCTGATTTTCAGGATTGGATTACTGACGTTAACAGGAGATGCCTATATTGGTGAGCAGGTTTCACTGTATCTTTTTTTTCCCTCATATTTATTTATTTGGTTGCGCTGGGTCTTAAGTTGTGGCAGGCAGGCTCATTTAGTTGCAGCTCAAGGGCTCCTTAGTTGTGGCACGCGGGCTCCTTAGTTGTGGCATGCGAACTCTTAGTTGCGGCATGCATGTGGGATCTAGTTCCTTGGCCAGGGATCGAACCCGGGACTCCTGCATTGGGAATGTGGAGTCTTAACCACTGCACCACCAGGGAAGTCCCACTGTATCTTTTTATAATTGCTGCAGTTCTTAATGCTCTCCTTCTAAAAGTCCATTTTCTTTTTTTAAAATTTATTTATTTTATTATTTTATTTATTTATTTATTTAGGGCTGTGTTGGGTCTTTGTTGCTGCACGTGGGCTTTTCTCCGGTTGTGGTAAGTGGGGACTACTCTTCGTTGCAGTGCATGGGCTTCTCATCGTGGTGGCTTCTCTTGTTGCGGAGCACAGGCTCTAGGCTCACAGGCTTCAGCAGTTGTGGCACGTGGGCTCAGTAGTTGTGGCTCGTGGGCTCTAGAGCGCAGGCTCAGTAGTTGTGGTGCACGGGCTTAGTTGCTCTGTGGCATGTGGGATCTTCCTGGACCAGGGTTTGAACCTGTGTCCCCTGCATTGGCAGGCAGATTCTTAACCACTGTGCCACCAGGGAAGCCCTAAAAGTCCATTTTCTAACCAGTTATTAATCGTATGTAACAATGCAATTAACTTTTGTATATTTATGTTCAGACTTTTAAATTCTACTGATTCGTTTATTCTTTGTGTTTTTCATGTAAATAATCTGTCCTGTGAATAACAGATTTGACTCTTCCTTTCTAGTCTGTATACATTTTATTTACTTTTTTCTTTTTGGTCTTATTGTTCTGGGTAGAAATGGTAATATAGCAAGTAGTGGTTTTAAAACACATCTGCAAATTCTTTGACACTCTTCCCACAAAGGGAGAATAAGGGTTGCTGTAATGACTAGCTTCTAATGAATAAAATTTGGCAGAACTAATGCTGTGGTGTGACTTCCAATGCTATGACATAAAAGGGGATATCGCTTTGCCTCTCTTTTTTTATCTCTGTCTCTCTATCTTAAACTAAATCGGTTTGCCTTAAGTTTATCAGTTTTCAAACAATCAACTTTGGTTTTGTTGATCTTCTGTTTTCAATTTCATTACTTTCTCTACTTACTATTTTCTTCCTGCTACATTCCTCATAATTTGATTATTCTGTTGTTCTTTTTCTAATTTCTTAAGTTGGACATTTAGCTCATTATTTTTATGAGCTCCATGTCTTTAATTAATTTCCCACCTTTTAAGTTTTTAAAATTTTAATTTCACCAATTTTTTTATTTCTAGAAGTTCAGTTTGGCACGTTTTCATAACAAGGTCGTTTTTATACCTTTTGTTTCTTACTCATGTTTCTAGGTCTTAAAAAAATCTACTATATATTTGTTTTTGTTTGTATGATCATTTCAATACTGCATGCCTTTGTGGGTCTGATTTTGCTGTTGGTTTTTCTTCTGAGTCTCTCATATGGTCTCTTGTTTTCTTGCATATTCTGTAATTTTTTTTTTTTTTTTTTTTTGTGGCACGCGGGCCTCTCACTGTTGTGACCTCTCCCGTTGCGGAGCACAGGCTCCAGACGCGCAGGCTCAGCGGCCATGGCTCACAGGCCCAGCCGCTCCGCGGCACGTGGAATCTTCCCAGACCAGGGCACGAACCCGTGTCCCCTGCATCGGCAGGCGGACTCTCAACCACTGAGCCACCAGGGAAGCCCCATATTCTGTAATTTTTATCATGCTCTAATGTTTGTTGAAACTGTATTGTGAGCAATATTTGAGGCCTACATTAAGGGTATATTCCCTTAGAAAGGGTTTGCTTTTCCTTCTGCTTACCATGTCAGGGACAGTCCAAAACTTGGGACCACTTTAAACTAAATTCTTAGTTTTTTGGACAAAGCAGGTAGCATGAATTTGGGTACCAAACCTTTGTGAGGGCCAACTTGTTGCTTATGAATTATTTGGGGGAAATATTACCTCACTCCATTTGGAGCTGTGTCCTTCTTCCTTAATGAAGCAAACTTTTCTTTACTGAGAGTATAGCCCTTTGAGAGTACTGGCTTTATGGAAGGTTTTAAAACCAACTTTCTAGCTTGCAAGGGCACTAAACTTGGCCTTCTGTTTCCTAGCATGGTTGATAAAACTCCAGTTCTAGGTTACTGGGGATCATGAGATGCCCTTAAGAAGGTGGCTGGATTCAGTGCTCATTCACCCTCTGATTTTATGCTTTTTTTTTTTTTTTTTTTTTTTGCGGTACGCAGGCCTCTCACTGTTGTGGCCTCTCCCGTTGCTGAGCACAGGCTCCAGACGCGCAGGCTCAGCGGCCATGGCTCATGGGCCCAGCCGCTCCGCGGCATGTGGGATCTTCCTGGACCAGGGCACGAACCTGTGTCCCCTGCATCGGCAGGCGGACTCTCAACGACTGCGCCACCAGGGAAGCCCTGATTTTATGCTTTTGATTTATTTTAGTCTCTGAGAAATTCCCTTACTTTCTTGCCTGCTCAGCTATGCATATAAGGAGATTTTTAAAAAGATTTTATTTAGTATTTTTAGGAGTTTTTTTTTTTTTTAGCAGAAGAGTGGTTTTGTTTTGTTGTGTTTTGAATAATAACTTATCTTCCATATAGCCAGGATGGGAGTCCCATTAATTCTTCAACCTTAGTTGAAATTTCCATTCCTATCACTTCACTAGAACTGCTTTTGTTAAAGCCATCAACCATTTCCATGTAGCCATAGTTAATGGACATTTTGGTGTCCTTGCCTTAGTTGACCTGTCAGTGATATTCAGCACATTTTATCACATCCACTTCCCTGAAACATCAAAAAAGTAGATTCAACTAAAATATGACACAAATGAACCTATGTATGAAACAGAAACAGAGTCATGGACATAGAGAACAGACGGGTGGTTGTCAAGGGGGAAGGGGTTGGGGAGGGCTGGAATGGGAGGTTGGGCTTAGCAGATGTAAGCTTTTATATACAGAATGGATAAACAGCAAGGTCCTACTGTACAGCACAGGGAACTATATTCAATATCCTATAATAAACCATAATGGAAAAGGAAATTTAAAAAAAGAATGTATATATATGTATAACCAAATCACTTTGCTGTACAGCAGTGATTAACACAACATTGTAAATCAACTATGCTCCAATTAAAAAATGTAAAAGTAGATTCAAATGGTATTAAAATTCTCTTCCTGTCTTCAAATTTGTTGCTTGTTCCACTCTCAACACTGAATACATACATATATTAAATACTTATTTAATTGAAAGCAGGGTAATCAATATCATTCACTGTAAAAATATTTCCAAGACCTTTAGGCTCCTTATGTGACAGCTGACATTTACTACAAAATGAAATCAAAGCAATATGATGAGATTAGAATAAATATGTAACCAACTTTCTTTTTTTTTTTTTGCGGTACGCGGGCCTCTCACTGCTGTGGCCTCTCCCGCTGCGAAGCACAGGCTCCGGACGCGCAGGCCCAGCGGCCACGGCTCACGGGCCCAGCTGCTCCGCGGCACGTGGGATCCTCCCGGACCGGGGAATGAACCCACGTCCCCTGCATCGGCAGGCGGACTCTCAACCACTGCGCCACCAGGGAAGTCCCTCAACTTTCCATTTTTTATGAGCATATTACCTACTTTGTGAATTTTGTATTATGATGTGATACTTTCCCTTAAAGACATGATCCCTCCTGAGCCATCAGTTAAGTCATTAATAATATGTCGTAACTAGCGGAGAATAAGATTTTGGTGAGGATATTGATGACTAGCATGGCTAGCCATTGCAGAGAAAAAACTTAAAACTCCTTAGTTTGTCATTCATTTCCTAACTTACTCTTCCAGCCTAATTACTCCCAAGAAAAGTTCACGTTTTTCAACAATATGGTCTTTGGTCTAGTCCCTTCCCTGAAAATGCTTATCCACTTTTCTACCTTATATCTTCTTTATTTCTGTGCTTCCCTTCCATATTTCCCTCCACTTTTCTCTCATTCTGCCCAATTTCTCACTCTTTCAAGTTGCACCTTTCAAGTTCCTCCCCCATGAAGCCTTTCAGGCTATTCCAATGGTCATAGGAAGCATCTGACCTGGCTCCCAATACTCCCTACCTCTAGTATTCATGCCCTTGCATTGTCCTCTCCCCCTGAGTGTAGGCTGGACCTAGTGACTTGCTTCTAACAAACAAATAGAATAGAGCAAAATCAATGAGATATCAGGTCCGTGGCTCCTGTCTTGCTAGCATGCTCTCTCTTGCTGGCACTCTCTCTTGCCCCTTTGTTTGCTCACTCTGATGTTGTGAGATGTTTTACAGTGAGGCTTACGTGGCAAGGAACTGAGGGTGGCCTCAGTGCAAAAAGTCATGAGGAATTGAATCCTGCCAACCACCACATGAGTGAACTTGGAAGCATACCCTTCCCAGTTGAGTCTTTAGATGAGATTGCAGCCCTAGCTGACACTTTGATTGCAGGCTTGTGAAAGACTCTGAAGCAGAGGAACCAGTTGAGCCATGCCTGACTTCCTGACCCACAGGAACTGTGAGATAATACATATATATTTTTTAGCCACTAAGTTGTGGGACAGTTTGTTACAGAGCAATAGATAACTAATACACCAGCCTATATTTATTGTTCTGTCCTTGTATTTATTATCCACACTCCTTGTAATTTATTATAAAAAACATACATGGGCATGATGGAAAAACACAACAGTATGAATGTCATAAAGTAAAAAGTAAAAGGCTACCTTAACCTGCTCCTGCCTACCCTCTAGGGTAGATACTACCAAGCATTCCTTATGCACTTAAGAAGTGTTTTGACATAAATGGGATCATACTATAGATATTGTCCAACAACTTACCTTTTTTCACTTAGCAATCCATCTTTCCATATATCTGTAACATTTTTAGAAATGTAAATTATATTCATTGCTTTTTTCTGTTTATGAAAACAATACATGGTCTTAGCTGAAAATCTGACATATACATAAAAGCATAAAAATTAATTTGCCTCTACTCCTACCATCCAGAGATAAACTAAAATATGGAGTTGAATGTCTGTTTTGGTCTGTCTCATGTTTCTTCTGGCTCTCTTCTTGTACAGAAGCCCTCTTTCCTGTGAGGAATCGATCTGATATGGTCAGTCTGGGCCTACATTCTCTTTCTAGGTGTGGCCCTGTGACCTATGTCTGGCCAGTCAGAACCCTCCTCCACTCTTCTGCCTTCTAGATTGGTTCACAGCTGGGCATGCAACTCAACCAAGCAGGGGACCAATCAGAGTCTTTCTAAGCTTTTGCAGGGGGAGCTATTGATGGCTGCTTCTTCTGGGTTGTTAAACTAGGATTGTGTGGGACAAGGCCTTCCAGAGGCTATCTCACTGCCATCTGGGGTGTGGATGTCTGGCTTCATAGCCAAGGAGGGATAAATAAAACTGAAAGTTGAAGAGAGCTGAGCCCTGAGGACATCTCTGATCCACGCCTAGATCCACTGGAATCCAGATATATCCTTGGCCATCTCAGTTTTTGGTGTCAGCAAATTCCCTTTTACTGCTTAAGCTCCCGTTATCTGTATCCAAGGGAGTCTTACCTAATATAAGTATTATATTGAACTTTGTTTGAATTTAGTAGAAATAAAGCAAAATTTAAATGACACTGGAGGAAATGCTGACAACAGATAGTTTCTTAAAGTCCCTTTAAAGTTAAATGAAACATATTATGAAAACATTTCAAGGTTGAAGTAATTGTGTTTTGTAATATGACTTGAGGTTTCGTTGCAGAGCACAGGCTGCGGACGCGCAGGCTCAGCAGCCATGGCTCACGGGCCCAGCCGCTCCGTGGCATGTGGGATCTTCCCGGACCGGGGCATGAACCCACGTCCCCTGCGTCGGCAGGCGGACCCCCAACCACTGCACCACCAGGGAAACCCATGTGAATAATTTTGAATGCATATATTTTATGCAGAATTGTCATGGGTTTTTTTTGATTTTTTAAATTGAAGTATAGTTGATGTTCAATATTATATAAGTTAAGGTGAACAACATAGTGATTCCCAATTTTTAAAGGTTATGCTCCATTTATAGTTGTTATAAAATATTGACTACATTCCCTGTACTGTACAATATATCCTTGTAGTGTATTTATTTTATATATAATAGTTTGTACCTTTTAATCTCCTTTCCCTATCTTGCCCCTCTCCTCCCCTCTCTCCCCACAGGTAACCACTAGTTAAAATAAATATCTTGTAAAATATAAGTCCTAAGACTACATTTAGGGTCTTTCTTTAAATTATTAGGGGAGGAAATTAATAAGGATGAGATTGATATATAAGTAAAATATTCTTTTGTGTGAAGAAATCTCCACTTTTTAGGAAAAATAAAAACACCAAAAACAGGAGAAATAATGATAGCTATTGCCTGTTATAGATCTGAAGTGAACTCACTTAACCCAAATTGTTCCAATACATCACTCAAATGATTCCCTCATTGCTCTCTTGTACTTAGCCAGTGTAGATTAAAGCCAGTTGTTACTGTGTTCTTGGTATACAATTTCTGTTAATGACCCAACGGTTAAGAAAACACAGTTCTTCTTAGAGAATCTTTAGAATATTTTGGAAAAAGATTTAAGCTAATTTGGATGCTGGCACCAAACATTCTCCAGTGTATTTTATTTCAGGAAGAACCATTTAGTCTATATTATACTGGAAGTAATGTAGTTATCATGGGGAAGAACCCATCTTGTCTAATGGCATATTAAATAAAAGCAAAACACACTTTATACAACTGTCTTCCCAGCCCAAGAATGAAGGATGCTCTGCCGTGGAAATATGACCCGTTCAAAGTTCCATCAACTGAGAAGTGATCCAACCCAACCTGGGCAGCTGTCCATGGTCTTAGGGAAGCCAGCTGAGGGTCCTTGCTCTGCGAATGCTATTGCACAACAATGCCAGGTGAGAACAAATTCGCGTACTAGCTATCTGGAGAGGCTCTTCCACCATAAGCTTTCCCATGACTTCATAATAAATGGGGTAAAATACTTCATTAGGTTAGCATAAAAATTGTAGCTATGTCTATCTTTGCTTTAGTTCTTGTTCTCTACTCCAACAAATATTTATGTTCAATTTTCAAGCTAGCCGGGGACCTGGAATAGCCAAGACTAGATTTCTGTAGGACAGGCAAGGGTAAAGGGAAGTGTGGTGCTGGTGGCCTAAGATCAGGCCTTTGCGTCCTGGCTCTGTTGGGTGCCAGCACGACAACCCTCCTTGGGCGAGTCCTGAAATTGCCTGCCAGCACCTCGGTTTCTCCATCTATAAAACCAGGAGAGTAATATTCTTCTTGCTGACTTCCTAGGGTTATTGTAAGAATCAAATGATATAATGGATAGAAAAGGGCTTTGTAAATGAAAAAGGGCTAGATCAAAATGTTACTTTATCACCCACATAGCATTCTGTAGTATTTCTGAAAAATTCCTTCATTTGTTCGAACTTATATACCTAATTACGAAAATATGATTTGTTTGTACTCAATCACTTCTTTGCAAATTCAGTAGAGTGACTCCCTTACTTAGTTCCTGAGTAAACAACAACAACAAAAACCCAGTTAGGGAAATGTGAAAATGTGCAGTTTTAGACATTCGAGGGTAATGTGTTTCCTTTATGGATTTGGAGCTGTCTATAAGCCAAAGGCCTTCCTCCTTGCCTGCCGCTAATGATAAGCTACATTTCAACCAGTGGCACGCTGCTTCCTGGAGAGACTCTTTCAGGGATCTTCTCTTGGCCAGGTGTTGGCAGTTTTTCTCACCCACCTTGGAGGTTGCGATCAGGGCTCCCCCTGCGTTGACTACAGCTCTGACACCTGCTGTGGGGCTGGAGCTGTGGTCCTGCTGTCTTTGAGGAAAGCAGCCAGGGAACCACTCCATTTGTTATTTGGCCACTTGGCTGCCACCACGGATGGTGCGGTTCTTTCTTCGTATGCTGGCGTCCCAAAGTGGCTGGGCATTTGGCCAAATGATAAAACAGGCCATTTTGTTAATAGCTGCCTTTCAGCTCATCAGCTCAAGAAGGAGAATTGAGGCTTTAAAATACCATTTATAATAGCAAAACAATATTAGTTATACATAGGAATAAATAAGGGCAAAGGGCAGTGTGGTGTTGGTGGCCAATTTTCCTCTATGAAGAAAATTGTAAAACATTATTGAATGACAATTTAAAAAATAGGACGAAACATGTTCATGGATAGGATGACTCACTATCATGTCAGTTGCAAGTCCAATAAAATTCTCTTCTCCCTCTTCTTGGCCCCCTCCTGCTACTCAAAACACTAAGTCCTGTTGGTTCTGCTTCCTTCTCTTCCATCTGCCCACTTCTCTCCCACTCTGACTGATTCAAATTTATTTCAAGTCCTCCTTATTCCTCTCCTGAATTACTAAAACAGCCTCATAACTGTGGCTCCTTTCCAATCCATCTTTCTACAACTGAAACTAAGTTTAACTTTCTAAAATGCTCATCTAAGCACGTCACTCCTGCTTACCACTCTGCAATGATTTGACATCATCCTTGGAATAGAGCCCAAACTCCATAGCGAGGCATCCCAGGGCTTCTCCCTGCTCCCACGCCAGCTCTCCCCTAGCTGAGGTGCTTGTAGTTCCCCAGGAGGCCCTGGCTCCTTTGGCTGGGTACACTTCCTCCTGCCCCCCTACCCTCTACCTCTTCCTCTTTTCCCTTTGTCACCTAATGAGCTCCTGCTAATTATTCAAAACTAAACTTGACTCTAATCTCCTCTGGGAAGCTTTCCTTCATCTGCCGAGGCTCAACGAGCTGCCTTTCCAATTGGCCACAAACCTCAATTTCCTTATCTGCCAAACGGGGATAATAATTCCTGTATTATATGGGTTTGGTATCTCTCTAGTTGTAGGTAGGGTAACCATATATCCGGGTTTACGCCTGTTGTTCCTAAGTCGTGTCTGGTTAGTGTCCTCTGAGAAACCAACTACACGTAGTTTAATAGGATTAAGAACCAAGACTGCATTAACATGACTTGAACTCCAAGAAACTCCGGCCCAGAAACCTGCAAATAGCATTGTTGTTTATTTCAGGAACTTCTAGAAAAATCCATCTGTTTGAACATAGACTACTCAGCTAGCCCTCATCAGGATAATAGCCCCCTTCTCACAGCAGCAGATCACTCATCTGGCTTGTGAAACACCTGTTTACTCTTCGATGTTCCCTTCAAAATCCTCTCCTCCCTGTATCCACCAATCCTAAACTATTAGATCATGATTTTGGTCAATCCCAGTCATCCTCCTGGGCCCCTGTATTGAAAGATCCAATTTAAACCTGATTTCCAAACCTTCTGAATATCCCACCCACAACCTCCTCCTTTGGAGACACTACTCAGGTAGTGGTCTCCCTGGCTTCATTAAGTAATAAACCTAACTTTGCTGATAAACAGTTTATTTTGATGATCTCCTTGAGGAATCAGCAGTTGGCACCCTTTTACTCTGAAAAGAATCCCTGTTTGGATGATAAATTAAATGATTCCTATTATAAATTGTTACCCTATTAACTTGTAACATTTATTGTTCTCATTTAATCCCTACAATAACCCCACATGGTATGTATTACTATACTACCATTGTACAGATATGAAAATGAAGGCACAGAGAAGTTCAGTAATTTATCCAAGATCCTGTAACTACTATAAGAGACTGGATTACAAACCAAAGACCCAGACTCCAGAACTGATATTCTGTAAAAACAAAAAAAATGTAGTTTTAATTTTAAAATCACAAACTTACAGAAAACTTACAAGTATGGTACAAAGAACTGCCGCATCCTACCACCAAATCACTGGAGAGTAAGTTGTCAACCTGTTACCCTGTTACCTTCACATACTTTAGTCTTTGTATTTCGCATTGGTCCTCCAAATAAGGACATTCTCCTCCATAACCACAACACAGCCATCAAAATCAGGAAATTAACACTGATATGTAACTACCATATAACCCTTAAAGCCCACTCCAGTCTTGCCAATTGTCCCTATAATAACCTTTGCAGCAAAAGAATCCAGTTCAGAACTAACTACATCTTGCATTTAGTTCTTAAATCTCTTGATTTTCCTTCAGTCTGGAATGGTTCCCCAGGCTTTCCTTGACTTTCATGACCTCGACATTCTTGAAGATTACAAGAATTTTAACCTCACTTTGAGTTTGTCTGCTGTTCTCTCATGCTTACATTAAGGTTATGCATACAGAAGTGGTGGTGTGTTCCCACTGCACCCTATCAGGTGGGACAAGATTCTGATTTGCCCCGTTATTAATAATGTACACACTTCCATCACTTGATTTAGGTGGTGTTTGCCAGGCTCTTTCACTTTTTCCTGTCTGGAATTAATATTTTGTGGGGCAGTATTATATTTTATTTTATTTTGGATTATTGTAGTTTTTCTAACTTTCTCCACACACCCCCTGCCAGCTTTCTTGAGGTATAATTAACAAATAAAAGTTGTATATATTTAAGGCATACAATGTGATATAATTTGATATAGTTATAAATTTTGATATAGGTATACATTGTGAAATGGTTACCACAATCAAGGTAATGAATACACCTGTCACCTCACATGGTTACCATTGTGTGTATGTGTGTGGTGAGGACACTTACGATCTACTCTCTCAGCAAATTTCGAGTACTGTAAATACTACAATATTATTAACTATAGTCACTATGTTATACTTTAGATCTCCAGAACTTATATGTCCTGCATAACAAACTTTGTACCCTTTGACCAATATCTCATTTCCCCCACTCCCCAGCCCCTTGCAACCACCAATTTACTCTCAGCTTCTATGAGTTCTGCTGTTTTAGATTCCACATATAAGTGAGATCATACAATATTTGTCTTCCTGATTTCAAACTCTACTATAAAACTACAGTACTCAAAACAGTGTGATACTAGCACAAAAACAGACACATAGGTCAATGGAACAGAATACAGAGCTCAGAAATGAATCTACACTTAGAAGGGCAATTGATCTAGTATAACAAAGGAGGCAAGAAAATACAATGGGGGAAAAGACAGCCTCTTCAATAAATGGTGCTGGGAAAACTGGACAGCTACATGCAAAAGAATCAAACTGGATTACTCTCTCACACTATGCACAAAAATAAATTTGAAATAGATTAAAGATTTAAACATAAGATCTGAAACATAAAACTTCTAGAAGGAAACAGAGGCAGTAAGCTCTTTGACGTCAGGCTTAGTAATAGTTATTGCATATGTCTCCTCAGGCAAGGGAAACAAAAGAAAAATAAACAAATGGGACCACAGGACCAGATGGTTTCACTGGGGAATTCTACCAAGCATATCAATACAAAGAAGAACTTATGGATGGACCTAGAGACTGTCATTCAGAGTGAAGTAAGTCCGAAAGAGAAAAACAAATATTGTATATTAACGCATATATGTGGAATCTAGAAAAATGGTGTAGATGATCTTATTTGCAAAGCAGAAATAGAGACAGATGTAGAGAACAAAAGTATGGACACCAAGGGGGGAAGGGAGAGTAGGATGAGTTGGGAGATTGGGATTGACATATATACACTATTGATTGTGTAAAATAGATAACTAATGAAAACCTACTGTATAGCTCAGGGAACTCTACTCAATGCTCTGTGGCGACCTGAATGGGAAGGAAATCCAAAAAAGAGGGGATATGTGTATACATAGAGCTGATTCACTTTGCTGTACAGTAGAAACTAACACGGCATTGTAAAGCAACTATACTACAATAAAAATCAATTAATTAAAGAAATAGCCACATGGTTTTTCAAACTATATTTTATTTTATTCTGTAAAGAGTAGTATCTTGATTCATGCTATCACTTTGAATAACTGTATTTCAAAAGGAACTAACTTAGATGGGTTTTGTTGTTAAAAAAAAAAAGAACTTATACTGGTCCTTCTCAAACTCTTCCAAAAGACTGAAGAGGAGGGAACACTCCCAAAGTCATTCTATGAAGCCACCATCACCCTGATACCAAAAGACAAAGACACTACCAAAAACTAAAATTATAGGCCAATATCCCTGATGAATATAGATGAAAAATCCTCAACAAAATATTAGTAAACCGAATCCAACAACACATAAAAAGGATCATACGCCATGATCAAGTGGGATTCATTCCAGGGTCACAAGGATGGTTCAAATGAATTCAGCAAGGTAGCAGGATACTGGATTAATATACAGAAATCTGTTGTATTTCTTTACACTAACAATGAAATATCAGAAAAAGAAAGTAAAAAACAATCCCGTTTAAAACTGCATCAAAGCCATAATGAGATATCACTTCATGTCCACCAGAATGGCTTTATCAAAAAGACAACAAACAACAAGTGTTGGTGAGGGTGTGGAGAAAGGGAACCCTTGTGCACTGCTGGTGGGGATGTAAATTGGGCAGCCACTTAGAACTACCATATGATCCAGCAATTCCACTCCTGGGTATACATCTGAAGAAAGTGAAAACACTAATTCGAAAAGATACATGCACCCCAATGCTCATAGCAGCACTATGTACAATAGCCAAGACATGGAAGCAACCTAAATGTCCATCAACAGTTGACTGGATAAAGAAAATGTGGTACATATATACAATGGAATACTACTTATCATAAAAAAGAATAAAATTTTGCTGTTGGCTACAACATGGATGGACTTGGAGTGTATTATGCTTAGTGAAATAAGTCAGAGAAAGACAAATATTGTACGATATCACTTATGTGTGGAACCTAAAAAATAAAACAAACTAGTGAATATAACAAAAATAGAAACAGACTCACAGATATAGAGAACAAATTAGCGGTTACTAGTAGAGAGGGAAGGGGGAGGGGCAATGCAGGGGGAGGGAATTAAGAGGTACAAACTACTGTGTATAAAATAAATAAGCTACAAGGATACATTGTACAGCACAGAGAATACAGCCAATATTTTCTAATACTATAAATGGAATATAACCTTTAAAAATTGTGAATCACTATGTGTACGCATAAAACATATAATATTGTAAATCAACTATATCTCAGTAAAAAAATTGGGCAGCCACTATGATAAACAGTAAGGAGATTCCTCAAAAAATTAAAAAGAGAACTATCATATGATCCAGGAATTCCAATCCTGGGTATTTATCTGAAGAAAATGAAAGCACTAGTTAGAAAAATTTTCTGCACCCCTATGTTTGTTGCAGCATTATTTTTAATAGCCAAGATATGGAAGCAACTTAAATGCCCAACAACAGATGAATGGATAAAGAAGATATGGTGTATAGATACAATGAATATTACTCGGCCATAAAAAAGAATGAAATCTTGCCATTTGAGACAATATGAATGGACCTAGAGGGTATTATGCCAAGGGAAATAAGTCAGACAGAAAAGGACAAATACTGTACAATTTTACTTACATGTGCAACCTAAAAAAACAAAACAAATGAACTAACATTAGAAAAACAGAAACAGAGTCACAGATATAGAAAACGAATAGATGGTTGCCCTAGGGGAGGGGCAGGAATAGGAAAGAAATAGGTAAGGGAAATTAAAATGTACAAACTTCCAGGTACAAAATAAATGACTCACAGGTATGAAATATACAGAGTGGGGAACATAGTCAATAACTATGTACTATCTTTGTATGGTGGTGTATTATAACTAGACTTATGGTGGAGGTCATTTTGAAATGTATGGAAATATCGAATCACTACTTTGTGTAACAAGAACTAACATAGTGCTGTAGGTCAGTTATACTTCAAAAACAAGACAAAGAAATAAACTCAAAGAAAAAGAGATCAGATTTGTGGTTACCAGAGGCAGGGAGTGGGGTGACAGGGAATTGGATGAAGGCAGTCAAAAGGTACAAACCTCCAGTTATAAGATAAATAAATCCTAGGGATGTAATGTACAACATGATTAATATAATTCACACTGATGTATGTTATATATCAAAATTGTTAAGAGAGTAAATCCTAAGGGTTCTCATCACAAAGGAAAAAAAAGTTTCAATTTCTTTAATTTTATGCTTATATGAGATGATGGATGTTCATTAAACTTACTGTGATCATCATTTCATGTTGCATGTGAGTCAGATCATCGTTCTGTACACCTTAAGCTTGTACAGTGACGTATGTCAATTATATCTCAGTAAAACTGGAAGAAAAACAAAACAAAATAAATTATACATTTGCAGGCTTAAAAAAATCTACTCTTTCAGCAAATTTCAAGAACTGTAAATACTACAGTATTATTAACTATAGTCACTATGCTGTACTTTAGATCTCCAGAACTTATGTATCGTGCATAACTGAAACTTCGTACCCTTTGACCAATATCTCATTTCCTCTACCCCTCAGTCCCTTGCAACCACCAATTTATTCTCGGCTTCTATAAGTTCTGCTGTTTTAGATTCTACATATAAGTGAGATCATGCTGTATTTGTCTTTCTGTGTCTGGCTTATTTTACCTAGCATAATGCCCTTCAGGTTCACCCATGTTGTCAGAGATGACAAGATTTCCTTTTCTTTTTTTTTTTTTTAAAAAGCCTGAATAATATTCCAGTGTGTGTGTGTGTGCGTGTATGTGTGTGTGTAAATCACATTTAAAAAAAATCTATTCATCTGTCACCAGATACTTCGGTGGTTTCCATATCTTGGCTACTGTGAATAATGCTACAATGAACATGGGAGTACAGATATCTCTTTAAGATACTGATTATGTTTCCTTTGGATATAGACCCAGAAGTGGGATTGCTGGATCATATGGTAGTTCTATTTTTAAATTTCTGATGAACCTCCATATTATTTTCTGTACTGTATACCAACTTACATTCTGTGGGGTGGTATTGTACAACTATGTAAAGACCCTATTCTTCATAAAAATTTCTATTTATTCATTTAATTTATTTATATCAATACAGGGTCATGTTTCCTATTTTATCCAATAGGGTGTAATTTGTTACTTCATTACTTATTTTGATGCCCTAATTTTTCTAGATTTGTCCATTGGGAGTGCTTTCAAGCTGTCTTCCAAATCTTTTTGACATCCTCCACCATTCTTTTAAGCAATTTCTTGTTTTGGTAGATGGTATTTTTTTACTTATCTGCAAGATTGAATTAGGTATATATAGAATTTAAGTTAACTGCATTTGCTCAAAAGATGGTATTTTGTGTTAAAATGAAATATCCTCCTAGAGTTTTAAATCATGCAGCGTGAACAGATACAAACGAGAGTGCCAATTTATCAATGGGAGCTCTCACTGAGCGTCTGTTACATCAGGAGAAATGAATCCGTTCCATGTTTTCTCCATTAGGAGACTATAATTAGAACCTGAGCCTTTGAATAGCATTTTTTAAAATCACACTTAATTTTTAGTTTCTCATTAAAAAATACGTATATTTCCTGTTCTGTGAAAATTTATTAATAGTTCTGAAAATTCTCTGCTGCCCTTAGGGAACAGATTGTGTATTTAAATAGTCTTTTCAGGCACTTATGCGTGAGAACCTCCCTCCTCTGGGCTCCTGCACCGACTACCTACTTATCTGCCTACAGGCTCTTTTTTTTTTTTTTTTTTTTTTTTTTTTTTTTTTTTTGCGGTACGCGGGCCTCTCACTGTTGTGGCCCCTCCCATTGCGGAGCGCAGGCACAGCAGCCATGGCTCACGGGCGCAGCCGCTCCGCAGCATGTGGGATCCTCCCGGACCGGGGCACGAACCCGTGTCCCCTGCATTGGCAGGCGGACTCTCAACCACTGCGCCCCCAGGGAAGCCCCATGCTCATCTTATCCACTAGTCTGTTGCAAGGTCCTCAGGGCAGGGGCTTCAATGTCTACACCTTTGTACCTGTCTGGACCCAGTCTGGGGACTGGTGTGTTATAGATGCCTGGGCAGTGCTGGTGGGATGGCCAAGTGGTCATGCACTGTATCTCGCTTCTGCCCACAGGATGGCAGCATTTAGTCAAGGCTCCAGCCCCACCAGTGGCCTGGCTGTATGGGAATTTGAAAGTACCTGGTTTCTTTCTGAAATGAAAAGAGTACTTCAGGTCCCCTCCTATGAAGAAACCCTCCACAAAATAATGTATAATGTTAACTGCCCACCCTCTCTCCAGTGTGCTTCCTGGAAGATGACCTCTTTGAGGTGAATTATGTGATGTTTTTGGACTGTGGGCATCCATCCCCAAAGGACTATTTAGGTCTGGAGTTTGTGTTAACTAAAACTGAGCAGGTAGGCTGAAATCACTAGCTCATTCCACGTGCAAGTCATTAGATGCAAAGAACAGTTGCTATTTAAAGAGAAAGAAGGAAACAGGAACACTTGAGTGCTTGCTGTATGCTTTGTGCTTTAAACCAGGGGCTCTCATTTGTGAGTGGACATCAGAATCGCCTGGAGGACTGGTTAAAACACAGATCGCTGGACCTCACCCCCAGAGTTTCTAGTTCGGCAGGTTTGGGATGGAGCCCTGAGAATTTGCATTTTAACAGATTCCCAGGTGATGCTGATGCTGCTGGTCCAGGAAATCACTGCTTTAAACAATCACATTTAATCCTCAGCAGCCTTTTCACATACTCTCCCCATTGTGCAGATGAGAAAACTGGGGTCCAGAAGTTGAGATAACTTGCCTACTGACACATCCTAGTAAGTGGAGGGCTGGAATGTGAACCCTGGTCATTCTGACTCCAAACCCTTGCTCTGTCCACTGAACCATCTGTAAGAAAAAGAGAATGAATCTGTACTTTGGGGGTTTCTCTGAATCATACGGCTTCCCAAAATACGAAACAATGCCCATTACCAGTGTAATGCTTTTAATTTTTAAGTTTAGCAATAACAGTTAATCTTTGCAATTCCTCTGGTACAGAAGTAATGAAGAAAACTGCCAAACTGGCATAAACAGGGGCACTTGTGTATGAAGGTACCCGAAGCTTTGCACTATTCATTTAAAATTCAAATGTCTTTGGAAACGAAATATTGATGTTATAGGTATTTTAATCACCGAACTCCAACTCTGAAACTAGAATAGTAAGGCAAAAGTAATTATCAACTCCATTAGCTTGCCCATGGAGACAGAGGACACAGTTTGTTTATGGAAATTAATGAGGAATTCAAAGCTGGTGGGCTTTCTCCAGAAGTGAATCAGCAAATTAATGACTTGGCTATAGGTTCCAGCCATTGTTGAGTCCCTGATGTGTCAGCCTATGATGTATTGAGAACCTGTTCTATATTTATGACTCGGGCACAACTTGCCTCCAACTCTCTCTCCTCAATGTTATTTAAAAAAAATAAACCTGATCTCTCAGAGGCAGGGATGGGTTTTATTCTAAATGTTTGTGAAGAAGGGGTGGGACACAGAGGAGGAAGATGGAAAGAGAGGGATGACCTCAGCTCAAGCTGAGGCTTCCAGTCTGGCTGAATGAAACCATCTTCTTCCTTTGGCCAGGCTCTTGCTTGGCTCCTGTTAACTCCTTAACAATCAGGTCTCACCTGTCTGGTCCATACTGAACAGGCTTGCTCAACCTGGACTTTAAAATGCTGCCAAAGAGGCCTTATGAATAGTTCATGGAGGGCCAGAGGCGGGCAAGCTGGGGCCCTTAACAGGTAGGATCTCGCCATGCTGTCCCCTTCTAGTCCCAGGTGACTCTCACCTGCTGCCTGGAGTCACTATCTCTAAGGAGAAACTTGGTTACTATAACCTGTGTGATCTGAACTTTCAGAGCCTGCTCCAGACCTGAGGGTTCCTGAATGTTTCCTTCTACCACCTTCCCCCAAAGGAGTTATAACCAAGCACTTGGAAAAGAGAAATGCCTCTGCCTGGGGCAGCAGCGAGCTCACCTGATAGGGCCCTGGGAACAGGGAGGATGGAGACAGCCTGTGTGTCCAGAGGACCGTCACCTGCCCTCCCAGCCTGCCCTTGCTGCTGCAGCCCACCAGGAGGGTCACAGGTCTGGGCCCCTTATCCTGACACACTGTGCTTTCCAGGGAATGTGAGCTCACAGGGGGGAAATACAGGCTTTTGAGGAACAGAATGCAACAAAAGAAAGACCGTAAACCAGAAAGCTTATCCCAGGCAAAGCAAAAATAATACTTGAAAATATTACTTGGTGGTCTAGAGGTTGGGACGGCTTTCACGGGCGCTCATGGTGGGGTGTGATCTTGACTCCTGGTCCTTCGTTCTTTGCTACCAACTGAGTTCCAACACAGGTCCCTGTTGCACATCACCGCACTCTGGCCCTGCCGGTTAGGGCAGGTACCCCGGGCTCTGTTTCCAGATCCAGGTGGAGGCCACTACTGCTCTCCTGGCCAGCAGGAGCTGAAGTCACATGACTTCCACCCACCAGAGAAAGATCCCTCTTTGTTAAATTCAGTTTCTGCTGCCGCTCCCTTGACCAATTACTCCTCCAGGACCCCCTGGGTGACTGAAGTATCCACAACTCACCCCTGTGCCTCCTCCATTTGACACGTATGTTTAAAAAAAAACCCAAACAAACATACATTCTTCAAGCCTTCCCAAAGATAGACCCCGTGGCAAATGCATCACAATTGTTTCCATTTCTGTTAATTAGAGAACATCAGCAAATAGGAATTTCAGACTTCTACCCCTTCTTCAAGGAGGTAAATTTGAGTAAAAACAATATCGATAACAAACCTTTCTTAATCGATTTATATATACTATCTGTTTTCATAGACGATTTGAAAATGACTTACTACATTAACATACACAGAGAATAGAATATATAACAGAAAAGAAATCAAGCAATTCATGAACCATTACTACTCTTTGCCTCCATTTTCTTACCTTTAAAATAGGGAGAATGCTATCCTTGCCACGGGAGTTCTTGTGAAGGAGATAACGTTTGTGAAGACATTCTCCAAAGGGTGGGGCATGGCACAGTTCTAGCCTCGGGAGCCGCTCGGAGACTCGGACCACTGTTCCATGACTGACTCCCTCCCTCTCATTCTTTTCTTTATGAATTCACATTTCAGCCAATATTTACTGAGGTCCTTTATTGTGCTAGGTATTGGGGATACAAAGGTGCTCAAGACATGTATCCAACCTACAAGGAACTTGACATCCAATGTCAAGTGGTCCATCCAAATGGTAAGGCCATTTCAATGCGACTTGCCTACTGCAAACATAAAGTGCCATGTGGTTTACTGGAACCGACACAGGCTCTGAGGGCAGGCAGATCTGGGTGTGAATCCCAGTTTGCTTTATCTCTGTGAGCTGCAGATCCCTCATTGTAAGTTATGATTAATCGTAACTATCTTTCCGGGCTATTGTGAAGATAACTTGAAGTGCGTGCCAGAGACACACGATAAATAGTTAACACTTATTAAACACTGACCCTGTGCCAGGCACTTTTCCTATATTAGCTCACTTAAAACAGCAGCTCTGTGAGGTAGACACTATTATCATCATCGTGCCTATTTTATGGAGGCACAGAGAAACTGAGTGATTTGCCCAAGGGCAGGCAGCCAGTTAGCAGCAGAACCGGGCTTCAAATCCAGAGCATTTGGTTCCAGAGCCCATGATCGCAGCTGCCACACAGCACAGCTTCTCAGCCGTGGCTGTGCATTAGAATCACCTGTGAGGCTTTGGAGTGCTTTGTTCCCACTGGGGAGATTCTGACTTAGAAGGTCTGGGACGAGGTCCAGGAATTTGTATTTTTAGAGAGCTCTCCAGGTGATCTTGATGTGCAGGTTGAGAACCAGTAGGTGTTTAGACAAGTGAGAGCTGTTATCCTCAGAGTGAGGGAAATGGAGAGGCCTCTAGAGAAGTGGGTCTTGAAGGATGGGGTAGAGTTTTCTCGGCAAAATGGAGGTTAGGGCTCTCCAGGAAGGAGGAAGAGCATGTGTAAACCCTTAGGGAACACAGGTATGTGAAACTCAGGTTTATGAGACCCAGCCGTGTGTGCGTGAGTGTGAGACAGGGTAACGGAAGAGGGAGGGACGGATGAGGAAAGCAGGATGGGAGGTCGAAAGAGGGAAGGAGGCTGGAAGGTGGATTGGGGCCACAGTGGGATAGGATTAGACATCGTGCGAAGGAATGTAGACTTGATCCCACAGATAGGGAGAGCACCTGAAGAATTTCTATGCAGGGCAGAACGTAATTCGCTCTCTACATGGTCTTCATTTCGAAGCTCGTCTTTTTGATTCCAAGAATTTTGACATATTGAAGGAAAATAAACATAAGCAGGAAGAGGAAGATCACAATTGATAATTATTTTAGCCAGAAGCATCTTAGCGCTTTTGGTGAGAGGAGAGAGTGTGGACTGTTGAAAATTGAATGCACTGTGAAGTGGCTATTATTCCACTGACTCATTTTGGAAGAAAACAGAGGAAGAGAGAGTATTTTCACAGCAGAGGATATGGAGGGTCGATTAGGGGAAACCAATCGCTGTGCCTTACCTGGGGGAAGGTGGCAAAGGGAAGGCAGAAGGGCTCATAGCTGTGGGGAGGAGCCCAGCCCCCACCGGCCTGGGGATGCTGGTGTTTAGCGGCTTCACGGGGATGAGGGGAATGAGATGCAGTAGGAAGAGTTTCCCCGGCATCCTCCTCCGAGGGAACCAGCAGCTACTGCCTCCCTGGCCCCTTAGGTTTCCTGAATGATGCATGTCTCCCTCTGAATGCAGACCTCTGTAAAATGAGATTGGGAGGAGATATTTGTCAGTCCCTATGATTTCTTGATGATTGGGAGGACTGGCAACATTGTGCTTTTGAGGCAGTAAAGCCTCTTTTTAATCACAGTGCATGATGTACTTTAGACTCCCGGGTGTCATAAGAGTCGTTTGAGCTGCATTCTTGATTTGCAGCCCCTGGAACACTGTGTTGGGATTTCCAGCCCTCTTTATTTTATGCTGATAGAGTCGGTTGAATCTAGGCGTGGCAGAGACTAGAAAGCAACATCATTAGATGAAAGGAAGCAATGGTTAAGTCAGTTCCCTCTGGGTAAAACACAAAGCTTGGAAATAAGTGACTCTACACAAGCAGCTGGAGACTGGGCTGGCCCTGTGCGTGTGGGAGGTGAGCTCACATATGTTACTGCATTTAATCTTCATAGCGACCCTCCAGTAGGAGTACTATTAGTATTCCCATTTTATGGATGGGGAAACTGACGCTTGGAGCACTTCTTTCTCACAGAATGTCACCAGCTAGTAAGCACCAAAGTCAGCAATAAGAACCCTGGTCTAGCTGACTCTAAATCTAGGTGTGGGGTACTTAAGTTGTTCTTATTTATTCATTTGGCTGCGCCAGGTCTTAGTTCTGGCATTTGGGGCATGCGAGATCTTTGTTGCCACGTGCGGGATCTTTAGTTGCAGCATGCGGGATCTAGTTCCCTGACCAGGGATTGAACCTGGGGCCCCTGCATTGGGAGCGTGGAGTCTTAGCCACTGGACCACCAGGCAAGTCCCACTTCAGTTGTTCTTGATTAAATAAGACATCCTTGGCAGGGCTCCTTTTTTCTTTATGGAAACCTGTAAGGACTGTTTTCTCTTTCTTCCCTTCTCCTCAGTGTTCAAGAGGGTCTGCCATGTGCTCACGGTCAAAGTTCTCTGGAGACAAAAGCTCTGCTCCTAACTGAAGAAGTATGGATGTCATTTATGGGCATCTCTTTTGTCCCTTAAAGTCTAAAACAGCATCAGAGGCTTCCAGGGGTGTACCTTCAGCTTTGTCCTGCTTTCCTGGATGTTGGGTCATTCCTTCTACTTATCTTAGATGATACTGCTGCCTATATGCCGACCAGCTGTACTAGACCAGAGGAAAAACCTGGCATGTGCTGGGTGCTGCTTTATTAACTTTAAAAAACTATGAGGCATAGCAGGTATACAAAAGAATGTATGTATACATTTTTGTACAGGTTACAGAAGAATAATAAGATGAACGTCTGTATCTTATCTACCCAGATTGAAAGCTAGGAAACGTTCAGAAGCTTAGAATTCCCTGACGCCCTTCTCCAACCTCATCTCCCTTTTTTCCCTGTGACACACCAATGTCTGTATCTTTAAGCAGGATATTATTTAGTTCTGCCTGGTTTTGAACATCATATCACAGGCACATACAATATGTATTCTTTCTGGGCTGTTTCTTCCCTTAGTATTACGTGACCGGAGTCATTCCTGCTGGTGTACCCCCTTGTAGTTCATTGATTTCATTTTTACTGCGGCCTGACATTCCATTGTGTGATTATCTATAATTCTACTCATTCTATTCTTGTTTTGGGTTGATTCTAGTGGTATTTTGTTTTGCTTGTTTGTTTTACAAATAATACTGGGTCATTGGATATGCACATACTCAACCAATCTAAATAATGACAAACTGATTTCCAAAGTGGTTATACCAGTTTATACTCCCACTAGCGATGGGAGACAGTTCCAGTTGCTCCACATACTTACAACACTTGGTAGTACCTGATTTTTAACATTTTTTCTATCACTCTAATGGATGTGAAATAGTAACTTGTGATTTTGTTTGCATTTCCTTGATCACTAGAAGCTGACCACATTTTTAATATGTTTATGGACATTTGCATTTCCTTTTTTGTGAAATTCATGTTCCTTTCTTTTTAAAAAAAAATATTTATTTATTTTGGCTGTGCCGGTCTTAGTTGCAGCACGCGGACTTCTTAGTTGCGGCATGCATGTGGTATCTAGTTCCCTGACCAGGGATTGAACCCGGGCCCCCTGCATTGGGGGTCCAGTGCATCTTACCCACTGGACCACCAGGGAAGTCCCCATGTTCCTTTCTTTTGCCTGTTTTTTTTTCCCTATTGGTTTGCTTGACTTTGTAAGTCATACAAGTTGTAACTCCCTTCTCATTTTTGGAATAGAAAGTCAATATACTCAAATTTGTCAGTCATTCTCTCTTGGTTTGAGCTTTTGGAGTCTTGTTTAAGGAATGTTTTCTATTGTCTTCTGAAAGTATCACATTTTTTCTTTATGTTTTTAAGTCAACCAGCATTAATTTTTGTGTATAGATTTAGGTACTCATTGTTTCAGTGCTGTTCATTGAATAGTCCATTTTTTCCAATTGATTTGCAAGGCCAGCTCTATAACAGATCAAGTTTCCATAAATGTTTGTCTGTTTGTCAGCTCTCAGTTGTGTTTCATTGTTCAATTTGTCTTCCCCTCCCTACACAAAAACCACATTACCTTAATATTACCTTTATGACAAACCTTCTTGATCTATGGTAAGTCCTCCTACCTTGCTCTCCTTCAGAAATGTCAAGACCTCTTTGTTTTTGTATCAATTTAACAATCAGATTGTCATATTTCACACAAAGAAAACCTGTTTGGATTTTGGCTGGTACGGCATTAAATTTATAGATTAATTTGGGGGAGAATAAACATGTTTACAATCCTGAACATGAATATTTTCCCATTTATTTGTTTTCTTTATTGTTCTTTAATAACATTTCATAATTTTCTCTGTAAAGCTCTAAAATATAGTGTTAGTTTATTGCTAGTTTTTTTTTTTTTTTTTTGGCTGCATTGGGTCTTCGTTGCTGCACGTGGGCTTTCTCTAGTTGTGGCGAGCGAGGGCTGTTCTTCGTTGCGGTATGGGGGCTTCTCATTGCGGTGGCTTCTCTTGTTGCAGAGCATGGGCTCTAGGTGCGTGGGCTTCAGTAGTTGTGGCGTGTGGGCTCAATAGTTGCGGCTCATGGGCTCTAGAGCGCAGGCTCAGTAGTTGTGGCGCAGGGGCTTAGTTGCTCCACGGCATGTGGGATCTTCCCGGACCAGGGCTCGAACCCGTGTCTCTTGCATTGGCAGGCGGATTCTTAACCACTGTGCCACCCGAGAAGTCCCTATTTCTAGATTTTTAATATTTTTGGATGCTATTATAAATGTTTGCTTTTGTAAAATTTCATTCCGTAGCTTCTTATTGATAGGGTATAGACATGTAAATTAATTTTTATTTATTGAATTTGTATCCAGCAACCATGCTCTCTGATTAATTCTAATACTTTATTTTCAGATGCTTTGGGGTAGGCAAGCAGACAATCATATCAGCTGCAAGTAATGACAAAATCTTCTTCCTTTCTGATCCTTTCCCTCTTATTTTCTACTGTGATATTGCACAGCTAGGAACTCCACTGCGGAGGTGGTAATAACAGGCATCTTGATTTCATCATTAAATATGGTGTGTGCTTTAGGAAGACACGATTTTGTAGATATCATTTATTGGGTTAAGGAAGTTCCCTTTGTATTCATTTTCTATTGCTGCATAACAAACTACTACAAATTTAATGGCTCAGAACAACACACATTCATCACCTCAGTTTCCATGGGTCAGGGGTGTGGCCACAGCTTAGCTGGGTCATTTGCTCAGATTCTCACAGGGTGCAATGAGTCTGCAGTCTCATCTGGAGGTTCATGTAGGGAAGGATCTCTTTTTCTAAGCTCATTCCGATTGTTGACAGAATTCATTTCCTCATATGACTGAGAGTTCTGGCATCTTACTGGCTATTGTCTGCCCTCAGCAGCTAGAGGCCTCCCACCCACAGTTCCTTGCCGCAGACCCTTTCCCTGGGCAGTTCACAGCATTTCTATTTGCTTTTTCAAAGTCAGCAGGAGACTCTCTCAGTCCACTAAGACAGTGTCTTCTGTAACAAAACCTAATTACGGGAAGGACATCTCATTACCTTTGCCGTATTCTATTGGCTAGACGTAGTCACAAGTCCCACCCACACTCAAGAGGTGAAGAGTATACAAAGGCATATAGTGATTACACTATACCTTCTATGCCTAATTTGCTCAGTGTTGCTTTTTTTAAATTAACCAATGTTGATTTTAATTAATTTCTTTAAAATCAATTATTATTAAATGATTTTTCTCCTTTGATCTATTAATGTGGCAAATTTCTTTTTTTTTAATGTTAAACAATCATTTTTGGCACAAACCTAATTTAATTATGATGTATTTTCCCCCATTTATTTCTAGATTTAGTTTGATAATAGTATGTTTAGGATGTTTGCATCTAAAGTCATAAATAAAACTGGTCTATAGATTTCCTTTCTTGTACTGTCCTTATCAGGTTCTGATATCAATGCTATGCTAGCTTCATAAAATGAATTGGAGAACAGCCCTTTTTTTTTCCTTATGCTTTGGAAAAAAATGTGTACGATTGGAATTATCTTGCTCCTTGAATATTTGGTAGAATTTGCTGGTAAAATCATCCAGGCTAGGCATTTTCTTTGTGGGAAAAATTTGAAGCATTTACTTATTGATTCATAATGATTTTATGACTATTCTATTTTTAAATTATTTTCTTGAGTCAGTTTTGGTAAGTAGTCTTTTTCTAGAAATCTATTTTTTTCCTTTTATTTCCAAACACTGTTCCTATTATCTTTTTGGTGATTGTAGCATCATTCCTAAGATTGCTTTGTGTTTTCTCTCTCTCCCTCTCCCTCCCTTCCTTCTCTGTCTCTTTTTGTTCAATCCTGCTAGAGGTTTATCAGTTTTAATTGTTTTCAAAGGATCAACTTTTGTCTTTTTAAAAATGTTATCTGGTGTATGTTTATCTTCTATTTAATTTCTGCTCTTGTCTCTATTCGTTCATTCTGCTTTTCTTAAAATTGCATTCAACTAATTTTGAAATGTATTTTCATTAAAGTTCCGTTAAAGTTCATTAAAGTTACATATTTTTAAATTTCCATTATGATTTATTTTTTGATTCATCAATTATTCATAAGTATGTTTCTTAATTTCCAAAAGACATATTTTGGTTATAAGTTTTTGTTTTACTGATTTTTAGTATATATCACATTTTACTCAAAGAATGTTGTTTGATGGTACGAGTCTTTTCAAATGTGTTCATGGCCCATTAAGTGGTTGATTTTCATTAATGTTCCATGTACTAGGAAAAGGTGTGATTTTATAATTATTGTCATTCAAATTTTCAATGTCCTTTCAGATTTTTTTTGTCTGCTTGATCTACTACTTACTCAGAGAGATGTGTTACATTTTCCTAACACAGGAAAATGTAACACATTTAAATTGTTAAATGTGTGGGCTTGTCTGTGTTTTTCTGTAGTTTCATAAATGTTTGTTTTATGTATTTTGAGGCCAAATGATCAAATACATAAATTCAGAATTGTTATATTTTCTTGGTGAATTCAGTGCTTTTTACATTAAAGTATATTTCCCCATGATATTTGAATAGCTACACAACTTTCTTTTCGTTAGAATATACTTGGTGTACCTTTTAAAATTTGTACGTTCAATTTTTCTTTATGTTTTAGATGCGTCCCTTATAAATAGCATTTATTTGGATAACTGAAAACATTTGGTCTGACAATCCTTTTCTTTTGCCTAAAGCATTTAGTCCATTATTTTCATTGTGATTATGGAACTAGTTGGGTATATTTATTCCATTTTATTTTGTCCTTTCAATTTGTTCCATCTTTTCTGTGTTTTTCCTCCTTTTGAATTGATTTTTTTCCTCAGTTTTCCAGTCTCTACTAATTTGGAAGTTATAGACTCCATTTCAATGATATAATTGATTATAATTTTAATTATCTAACTCTGAAGTTATCAATATTTACCTTCCTTCCCAAAAATACCTAGATCACTTTTACTGCACTCCTCTCCACCACCTGACTGATTAATGATTGTCCGTTTTAGTCTCTTGATTCATGGAACAGAATCTCATTCTATGGCTCTTTCCTTCTTCCATCACCCTTCTACTCTGCTGGTCAAGGTACACTCTAGAGTCACTTTTGACATTTCCAATTTTCTTGTTATCCTATTTAGTTTTTGTGTTTTAAACGTTTTAAATGTCAGAATTACTGTATAAGCATTTCCCTTTCTCATTCTGGTTACTCCTCTGGGGAATCATACATGTGTGTAGAAGGTTGGTTCTTCTCCATCAGGACTCTTTATGTTGAATGTGGCTGAAAATCCACCTGCAAATGACTTCATCATAAAGCAAAGTTACTGGCTCAGGTAATTAGAAGAGTCAGTGGCTCCAAGGAACTTACCAAGACCCCCACTTCTCTCTTCCTCTCCTCTCTGCCTTCTGTGGCCTTGGCTTCAACCTCATGTTCCATGTGTTGGCCCCCTGTCAACCCCACTCTCTCCCTCATGAAACAAAAGTGCACATCAGTTCCTGACAAAATCTGTACCATACCTTCCTGGGGAAGACTGTTTTTTTTCCTGGTAGCTCCTGCTTAAGCCTTGGCTCTGAGATTCATTTGCTCATGTTGGCGTAATTTGGGCCATGTGCCCATCCCTTCGTGAGGGTGATGAGTCCCTCTAATTGCCTTAGCCTGCCTTGGTCCACCATGGGTCTGGAAGTAGGATTACTCCTACCCAAATGCACAGTGGAGATGGGGGAAGGGTAAATTCATCAACTTAAAATCCATGTACTGTGGGCTGCAGAACTGGGGGAATGGATGTCGTGGAGGTAACGAATAATGGAGGTCAGCTCCTCTTGACGATGTTCAGACAATACTAGATGATGATTTTCTCATTTGAACCAAAACCAAACTGGATCTCAGGTTCCCAAATTTCTGAGTCAAGTAAACATTGCATTGTCATCCTTAGAAAAATTCTCTAGGAAACCTTAAGTATAAATCTGTTAGGATTCCTAAATCCTGATGTTCAGGCAGAGCTATGTACCTACCTTCTCATTCCAAGAGGTGGGAGGTGAGGAGGGTGTTAGAAGAAAGGGCAATTGAATCATGGTGTACAGGAGCTTACAGAAGACCTGACATATCCCTTGATGAGTGACTGGGGTGTGGGTGCCCCACTGCTATATGTATTCTTTCTTGAGAAATACTTGATGGCTTTTAAGTGATACCCCAGTGTTGGAAAGTAGGAGGTAGAACAGATTTGGAAAGAAGCTTTACCTAAGTAAAGAGGAAATCGCCCGTAGGCAGCAGTAACATATTGCATTTGTGTTTTCCACCTTTGGTTTTCTAGGGGACAAAATTGCATTTTAAAGAGATGCTAGTAAGTGTGACTTGTTCCCGGAAAAACATGAAGTGTAAATTTCAAATTCATGCTACAAAAATAAAAGATAAAGCTAAATTTGGCTAGTGTTCATGTACTATTTGCAGTAGTGACTGAAATAAAGAGTAATAACCTTGACCACCATTAGCATAATCCACTGTAATGCTGGATATAAAATTGCATCATTTTAATAATCTAATGTTTCCTAACCAGTGGGGATTCTTGTAGATTTGCAAGTATTAGCTCCAAATTCTTTAACTAAAGGCAGATAACAGTGAAAATGATCAATGCCTCTGGAATATAAAATACATGATGAATTAGTTCGGCCAGTCTCAATATGCATATCTTTGTTTTCAGTGAGAGATTGATAATGTGGTGTGTGTCTTTGTATGTGTGTGTGTGAACATGTGTGTGGGGGAAGCAGGGCCTTTTATTTTTATCTAACATTTGCAACATTGATGAGGATGAATCTAGGAAGAACGTGGCGAGACTCTGGGCAGGCCTCAGCTTTCCACACCCGCACAGAAGGCATTCTCAACAGGGGGTGGCAACGTTCCAGTCCCGTTTCTGCCCAATTAGGCAGAAATTCTCTGTTTGATTTTGGGCCAATCACTTCTCTTGCCCCCCATTGCCTCTGTGTAAGGTAAGGTACGTGACTGACAAATGAGTTTCCCGGATGCCTGAGGGGTTTCCGATTCCCTGGGTTGCTGTATTTCTGTCTGACCTGCAGGGGGCAGTCTTACTCAGAGGGCCCTGAATTTAGCAGAATTGTCCAGTTCTGAGAACGGGGCCCACTTTCCGGTTCTAATGTCCCTTTCCCCCAGCTTTCTTGGGTATGCATAATGTAATAACGGGTCAAGTCTTCTTTAGGATAGGAGCCATTTGACTTAATGTTTAAATATAGTTAGGAAAGGATCCATGAGTGTCACATGGCAGATTACCCTGTTTTCATTAGGTTTCATGAGACACCTACTAGCAAGGACATGTTATTTTTAATCTTAACCCTTTTTGCCTAATGAAAAATGTTGGGATGGCCCGTCCGCTAATCCTCGCCCAGAGCTAAGGCCAAAGAAAGACATTAAGCCCCAGACAGACTGTATGTCAGGCAAAAGCAGAAGGCTGCGGCAGCCCGGCAGAGAAATACTGAGTGAACAATAACCTGGCGGCATTGTTTGCCAATATGTGTAGAGCCAAATGCAAATGAACACAGGTTCATGGGTCCAGAACTGAAAAGAAACGAGGGCAGGATGAAAGGAACGGAGTTTCAAGCAAATCCCCGTCTTTATACAAATCTTCTCTCCCCTGCCCCCTCCCCAGTGGCTCCTTGCCAACTCGGGAGGGTAGAGATCCCAGGGGGCACTGGCCAGGCTGGGCACCTGCGGGTCTCACTTCAGCAAGCTCTGGATCGGCCCTCAACTCTGAGAGCCCCTTAGAACCCCTTGGGGGGCTTCAGGGAAATGTGCAGGCACCACCCCAGACTCTGCCTTCTGAATCTCGGGGCTTGGGGGCACTGGCTTGGATGTTTTCAAAAGCTTCTGAGGTGCTTCCAGCGTGAAGCCAAGATTGAGAACCTTTGCTCAGATAAATGGAATGACTGTACTGTGTTACCGCCTGATCCTTTATTTGAACATAGCTGAAAGCGGCTTTATCACACAACAGTGTGTCTCTACATCCTCGTTGATAACAGCTGCTCACCTTGGGCACGGTTCTCAATTTCTCTCTAGGTTGTTAAAACTGGGTTAGGCAAAAAAATAAGACAAAACCCAAAAACCAAAACTGGGTTAGGCACTAAAGCCGTTCATGTGTCTACTTGTTGGCAGGGCCAATCTCCTGAGTCAGACCCAGCCATCAACGCCAGGGTAACCCTTGATTAAAGAGGCAACTTTTTCCAGGGGTCTCTGTTTCCAATCTAAATTAAGATTTCCTCCTTTAAAAATTCCGGTTTTCACAACTGTAGACATAGGGAAGGAAGAAGATAAAATTAAAGGAAATCAGCCGCTTGCATTTCTGGTTTTGTGTTTGTGTCAGTTCCCTTCTTGTTTTTATTGAATGCCGTCATACTGTATCAGCATTTGCCAGAACATTTAAAAAATGCCCCTTCTCTCCAGCTTCAGTTTAAGAGGAAGTGGCAAAGGCCATAGACTCAGCGTACCCCCAACGGCACAACTCTCAAACTCTGCACAAAGAAAGAGATGCAGTCTCCCACCCAGACCTCCAAACCCACAAACCAGCCCACCATTTACACTCCAAGCCTGGGTCCGGGCATATGGTCGACATATATTCTTGGTCTTACTCATCCAAAGGTGGCCAGTAATAGAATTTGAGCCACCAAGTTTCCGTCCCCCTTCCCCACCCCAAAATGTGCTGAAAAATCTTTGGTTGTATTTTCAGCTTAACTCCTGACTTAGATGTCATTTACTGCTCGGTTTTCTCTAGCTCAATTTTCCCATTTGAATAATGGGAATAATGTTTGTCATCCACCTCACAGAGTGACAACTAACTTATTGACATTTGACATTTGAGGTCCTTGGATGAAAGGTTGTCTATAAGTACGAAGTATTGTTATTTTGTAATTATTGTGTTGGTATATGTATTCATAAGGAATTTTGGGAAGAACAGCAGAAATATAGCTAGATATATATTTTTTAAATATTTTAACTTAGAAAAAGTCCCAAAGAGGGGTGTTTTTTAGGTGTTTTGAAAGCACCTAAATTGCATTTTTGTTTTTCTTTTTTTTTTTTGTCTAGAGCTACAGAAAAATTCATGGGGAGGAAAGTAAGGGTAGGGGGGGTTTCCATTTGGGGAACTTGATTTGCCAAGCCTTCTTAATGACAATTCCACAAATGCGGCTGCAGCTGTGAGGACAGCTGGAGAGACCTGTTGTCTTTCTGGTGCCCTCTGATATTTTGCAATGTCTCTTCTGATTGACACCATGACTGGGCGTTGCTGCTCTGGCCTGGCCCTGGCTGTCATGAGGGTGTTGCCACTTGGGCAGGGAACTGGAGAGAAGATTTAAGTTGGTTTGAAGAAGTAAAATTCCTCCTTGAGCCCATGAGCAGAGCCATGGAAACCTGAAGACTTCCCCATGGGGCTCTGGGGGGCTTCTAACCAGAGAGGTGGGTCCCTTACAAGCTGTCACACCATAGAAAGAGAAGACCTCTGGCTAAGGTAGACAGGCTGATTGATACAGGTGACTGTATTATTGTAGAAAGGCAGGGCACAGGAGCTCTAGAAAGTTCACTGGGGTCCCTCTGCCGGCCTTCTAGGACAGGTTCTCACCTGGTTCAGGGAGAGAACTTCCTACTTGTCCTTCTGTGTGCGCTGCTAAAAAGGAAGCAATATTTAGAGCTGATTTAAGCCCCATCCCCTGCAATTTAGTCTGTCCAATGCCAACAAAACCATGCCTAGCTCACAAAGACCAGGCCCTTCTGATGCTGATGTGTGAAGAGAACTGGGCACTAGACTGAACAAAAGGTTTGCTTTTGTTAAAATGTTTAAAATGGATTATAATGAAATTGTAGAATCACTGCAACCACTCTTACTTACGCACTCCTGCAAAGGGAAAACAAAGTCACTGAAACAGAAAAATTGTTCCCAAAGGCAAATTCGGTTTCCTTTTTGGTGACCTGAGAAAGTTGACCACAATTCCATTCAAAACCTTCAGGCACTTGACTTTTTTTTTTTTTTTAATATCCTTTACCTTTTTAATAAAAAGTAAAAAACAAACAAAAAAATACATCGATGTCCTGAATAGAACCTCTCTATGTAAAGGTCTCACTAAACAAAAAAACATAGGACCAGACAAAAGAAATGGAGCTGCGAATAGCAATATGATATATAATGAAGCATTTATATATGTATGTATATATTATATATGAATGTGCGGGTATATGTGTGTGCACCTATGTACGTATAAATATGTAAATATTTGCCTACATATGTCACACACACACATATATATTTATACTGACCTCTTTAGATTGAAGTCCAAGGCACTTTTTACAATGAACAGGTTAAAGCCATTAATTCAGAACATAACTGTTTCTGGGTACATATCGATTTATGGCGCCAATATCACAATTCACATCTTTCCTTGCTTACTTCGGAGTGTCTGGTTGGCGTAACGAATAAGAGGCTTGGTTTTAAAAGAGATTAGGAATGTTTCTAGATGGTTAAACTAACTTCTCTTGCTAGTCTCCCGTAGGGAGGAGGGTTCCCACTGGTGGGATGGTGAGTTTCTCAAGGAAGGAACACAGATGCGGCTATTTCTGTACCGTGCTGAGCAGAAAGCCAGGTGGCCTTCCAGGGGACCTGCCCTGAGGAGCCACCTGATATTCTGATGGCCCTGCCAGCATACACTAAAATGAAAACCTTAAAAAGGTGCTTTGACGTGGCTCAAGGCAATGGAGTGAGTATTTTTAAAATTAGACTGGGAAAAGACTGCTTCTTTGTGTACACCACCCAAGCTATATGACCGCAAGGGGAATTTTAAGATACATTTGTTTTTATCATTATGATCATAGAGGACTTTTTACTTCCTCAAATAATTCTGTAGATGAGGGTCAAGGAAGAAATGGCTTGATCTTCTGATTATTTTGTTGCCCAGTGATTCTCAACATTTAATATGTATACAGACCACCTGGGGACCTTGTTTAAATGCCCAATGTGATTAAGTAGGTCTGGTGTGGGGCCTGATATTCTGCATTTCTAACAAGTTCCCAGGTGATGCTAATGCTGCCGGTCCATGGACCACGCTTTGACTAGCAAGGGTTAGCATATAGCTATCTACCTGAATTACTGCCAAAAGGTCAGTTTTCCCAAAATCAGGAATTTGTATTGGTTTCCTTGACTCTAGATCGAATAATAACTTTGAGTAGAAAATCAGAACACTCTCTATAAATGTACAAGTCTTAGTCTGAGAAAGGCTAGAAGGAAAAGCCAAAAGAGCCAGTTCTGTTTAGTAGCAGAAAAGTATTACGAGATAAATCAATTACCACCAGTACATTCATCAGTCAATTATAAAATTGAGAAAAACTAATTTCCATCACCCAGTGAGTGAGTAACTGGCTAAAAACTGGTGCCCTGGAGTTCTGATGGCTTTAGTGAAGCTCTGCCTGACATGTTACTGAGGAGCAGTACAGAGAGAGAGAGAGCTGAGGGAACTCAGCTCAATAAGAATAAAATGTGTGTCCGAGTTAGGTCTCAGCTACACAAGCAGATTGAAACTGGGCATTTAGATATTTCTCTTTCGAATGGCATGACTAATACCATTGAAGCCCCAGCCTTACCTATATTTAAGCTCAAATGAATGGAAGTGTGAGAGGGTTCCAGCCTTTTTCCCAGGAGAAAACCTGCCATTTTGCACTATCAGTATATCTGGGTGAGTTGTCAGAGATTGTGAAGGGAAGAGATGCACACACTCAGTTGAATCTACCCTGATGCTACTTGGTTTGCACCTGTGCAAAGACCGAGGGATGGTAACAAATGAGGGTCCTCCTTGGGAGGAGGCCCACTGATTCTAGGAAACCTCTGTTCTATAACCAAACACATCCTGTTTTCATCTACAAATAATCCTTTGGTCAGTCAAAGGAGGGAAGTGAGAAATTCTACACGTGTGTCTCAGAGAAGGTGGGGCATGGATATCATAGTTGCCAAAGTAGAGAATTTGCCACAATTTTGCCAGTAAAGGAAAATATCTTGATTGAAACTCTTCCTTCCTCCCAGCTGGAGTAAACTAGCAGAAAAGGAAGCCCAGCTCTCTGCGTGTCCCGCCTCTTCCCCTCAGTCCCTCAGGAGCTGTGCTCAGTGTTGTGGATAAACATGTGCAAACCCCGCACCCTCTAGGGCACTGCTCACTCAGGAAAGCACGCCTGCACACCAGCCTCTCATTGGGTAAATGGAATTCCTATCCCAGTTATACTCTGACACAGAGAAACGTATAATGCCTAGAATTTTGAGACTCTTGTGTCACAGGAGAACAAGACTCTCCCTTATGCCCCATTCTGAAATTGCCAAAGGAAACACCAGTTGACTGTGTTTGAGACATATCATTTATGGAAGAGGTTCTTTGCATTTATATAGAAAGAGCCTGCACTTTTATTAAACTGGCTTTGCACAGCTACTAAAGGAGTGATGGCTTTTAAAATCTCTTCTGAAATGGCTTGAAAGAATTTAGGGTAGAATTAGTCATCTAAGCTGGGAACAATGTTCTTTTGTGTCTAATAGTCACGTCTCAGAGAATTAGAATATGGCAGTTCTGTAGGCTGAGGACCCTTGGTCTGGGTGTCAGGGAATCACTAACAGTGATGTGTACTCAGAAACAGTCGTTGGGAGAGCAGGCTGACACCAGACCTGCTAAAGACTAGTTTGATACAAAATGTTAGTTGAAAGTTACAATATATTTTATAATATAGCAATATATTTCATATTTAAAATAAACTGTTATACTTTGTCCTATCATTAAAAAATAGCAAGCAGTACAGAGGCAAGATGCAAATTCATATTGAAGCTCATCTGATTCTGAATATAAACACATCAGTTTCTGAGTTCACCATGAAAATATTTCCTCCATTAACATCTGTTGCTCTCTTTTGTTGTTCTCTTCTGGTCAGTGCAGAATGGAGAGTCTGGGACCAGCATTGAGTTGTCGCGCCATTAAAAAGTGTGTCTGATGAAGGTGGATCAGTCCTAGTTGAGATTCAAAGACTGAGACAATATGACACAGCTAGAGAATGTTGTTTATTCCCTGTCCTTCTTCTGTGAACTTGGATGTTGGCTGTTCCGATCAGATTGATATTTGCTTTGTCTCTCTCTCTCTCTCTCTATATATATATATATATATAATTTTTTTTTTTTTTGGCTATAAATTCAGCATCTCTTTGGGATCCGAACTATAGGTTGGTGTTGAATATTGTGCTTTTCCTCCATCAGCTTGGTTGGTCACAACGTCTCTTTTGTTTGTTTCAACACATGGTCCAGGCCCAAGAGTACAGCTTCCAGAACACGTTTCTCAGGTGTGTAAACAACTGTGGCAGGGCACTTGGCACCTAGATTTGGAGGTCATATGTTGATGATTTGATAATGGTTTTGTTCAGAGCGAACTCCAGTTCACGTTTGGGCATTTCCAGTAATGGTGTAAGAAGAAAAGATCACAGTTATTTTTTTTCTCTATCTGTATGTATTCATATACCATTGCACTGAGTACTTTTAATAAGCTTCGGTCTATTTTAGTAAAAATCTACATATTACTTGTCTGACAGGAGTTTACTGTTAACTAGTCACGCAGCCTGGCACAAGCTTTCAGGATGAAGAGCGCTCACCTATATTCTACTGCCAGAGGCAGACAGTTAATATTGCTATCCCTGTAACATTCCTTTCTTAGTGGTATCAATGATCCCGTTCCCACAGTGTTTACTTTGGCGGCAGTAGAGAAGGAAGGGATACTGTCCAGGGCGTCATTAAGCTGACTGACTGCCGGGAAGGGAAGGGGCTGTTCCCGCCTACCAGGAAGCCACCAGATAGCTGTCTAAGGTACTGAAACCGAATGCCGCAGAGTCAATAGGGGCAGCCAAATGGCCACTGATGGAGCCTTCATCTGCTTCTAAGCAACATCCAGGGAAGTAGGATGACTGTGTAGAACTGGGACGTACTTTAGGATTTAAAAGCAGTAACTTTAAAAGAGCAGTAACCTACTGGTAGTGCAATGACTTCATAGTGTCTCAGTTGTGGTACTGTGATGGTAGCAACACCATGGGTTCTGGGATGAAACACTGGTTCTTAATTTGGGGTGCACTGTTTGTTGAGGTATGCTCTGAAGGAGAGAGGTCCTGGGACTATGTGCTAATCCCATACTTCTCCCTGCTAGTTTCACATAGGTTGATATGTAAGAATTACTTTTGGTAACTATTGACTACATTCAGAGGCAACATCAAAGTGTGGACTTGCCAGAGTCAGTCTGGGCTGCTGTTGTTGGCAATAGTGATTTCATTTTAAACTCTATTGAGTACTTTGTACTTAAGAATATTAACTGTTACCTTCATTTTAAGCATAGAGAAATTGAGGTATGAGGTGGTTATATTCATTGGCCAAAGATGTGGATCCAGCGTTAGAGTTTTGTTTATTCTGATTCTGCATCTCTAGTTTTCTTCTCTTCCATCATGACTTATTCACAAGAAATTATCAAAAATCTAAGGGGGAAAGCCTCAAATATTATATATTAAAATCATGGTTTCTTCAATGCTGTTTCTTCTTGGCCTTTAATAAATAACAACAGTTTGCACTTGCTCAGCACTTTGGAAATTACTTGCATACACATTTTCTCTACCTCTTCAGTTATGAGACTGTTGTTACGCCACTGGTACTTGCTGAGGTCAGAGGTTAGTGGTGATGCAGGGCCTTACCCCTCTTATTCTTTTGCATTGCATTAAGCATTTCTAGAGATACGATGTCATGAAGTTACATATTATGAGGATGGCAAGAGCAGTTCATAGACACTTCATGATAAATGTATCGATGATGATCACACATATGTGGCCTTTGATCCAAAGATGCAGATTTTTATTTGGACTTCAATCTAAGGAGGAGTGACTCCCTAGTCTGCTATAATTTACCAACTGATGCTATGTCCTGAAATTCCGCTGAGATTAGTGGTCTTAAAGTATCACAGTACATCCCTGACTTTACAGTACATGAAGCTATAATATGGCTTAAGCGATGAGGGGGTGGCTCTGTATTTTTAATTCAAGTGTCTAGATATTTTAGGGAATATTAGAGTACTTTTACCTGACACCGAGTTATCAGAAGGATTATAGTAGGGGCTCTGCCACTGGGTCATCCTTGCAGCAGTGGGCAGAACTCAATCAGTTCAGTACTGGAGTGAGGTTACTGTAATTAATAGTTTTTCCATATAGCCAATTCTTGAGTAGATAATTAAACCTCCTCCACCACCAAACTTGAAATTACAGAACAGGAAGTCATGGCACGAGAATCCACCTGCCCCCTTTCCCCATCTGACTAAGATGCGGAGGCTCAGTGGAATTAACCAAAAGATGGGCTCTAGGAAGAAAACCTGGGTGAGCTACACCCTAATCAATACCTAAGTCATCAAGGGTTGATTGTACTTGCAGGAGAATGGGCAACTTCCCCACATAAAGCTGAAAAACCAGTACAGAGAAGCAGCCTCCCATTTACCATTGCAGGATCAACATGCAGATTTGATCACTTTTTTTTTTTTCCCCCGAAGAGTAAGTACTCTTTCGCCAAGGATAAAAACCATACGTAGCTATTGCACTACCAATAGGTCCAGTCATGCTACAAATGCCCATATGTTTCTAGGATGCCAGTGGCTACTGCTACTGGAAATATCTCCAACCACTCTCTTTGCTAGTGTTGCTAGGTTACAGGTCATCAGGATTTACCTAAGTGAATAGCATTAGTGGTGGGTTAAAGAAGAGTCACCCACAGACAGTGATGGGTCAATGACAGTCTACACACACTTTTTGGCAGGAGGAGTAGCAGTGGAATCTTGCATGCCATTTGTTTGAAATTCAGATTAAATCCCTATTTGTGTGCACACACACACACACACACACACACACACACACATCACAGGGTTACGGGGGAATGGGAAGGGTGACCAGGAATTAAGAACTGAGGGCTGTAGGTTAGATGATTGGGATTGGCATGTTCAGGTTGACCTGTCAGCGCTCTTCACTTCATTTCTTTGTGAAATGAACTAACGCCACAAAGAAACTGCATGGTTATTTCATCTGCTTATTGGTCTGTTTATATGTTCAGCTGTCACTGAAAACAGGAGCACCATTCCTGGGACATAAAAAAGGAGAGGGATCTTTTAGATAATCGATAGTTAAAAGGACAAGCAAAAAAATGTTAAAGCCAGCAGCAAGTGTGGCATCTATGGTGTGCAAAGCAACCAAGGAAAATGCTCAAAGGAGTTATCAAGATAAAAATGAGGGCATCAAGGGAAGAGCACAGCAATGAAAAGAGATATAAGAAGAGGTTGAACAAGAGACCAGATCTTCTTGAAAGAGTGGCCTTTCTAGGGTGGTCTACCTTTTGCTGTCTGATGATTCCCTTGCCCTTAGAAGACCAGGCCCAGTGCTGTAGAGGAAAAGTCTTCACAGCTAGACTCTGCCTTTGGAAAAGTGGCGATGTCCTGTACAAAGTGAAACCCAACAGGACAGCCATCCACAAATGATACCCTTCTGTTTTACCCTAAACAGATGAAATATTCCGTACAGTATGATTTAAGTGCCCACAAGCAGACGTCAAAGACCTCAGAATGAGAAATGTGATGATTAGTATGATGGTTTTCACATCACAAACATCATGCATGGTTAGATGATGGAGTGCGGAAAATATCAATGCATCCCCATGGCCTCTCCTCACAACGCCTGTCATACGCTGGCTCTGGATGTTTCTGGAGTCCCTTGGAGTTTGAGATGTATTACAATAGTTTCTGCACCAAGATTAACGTGGCACAGCAGGAACAGGATACTGACAAATCCCTGTCACCTTATCTTACCCACAGGGTTCCCTAGAATCTCCCTTTATCCTCATAACCTTACACTTTGAGGTGGTTTTAGGTCAGGTAGAAAGGACCAGCTGGGCCACTCACCATCACTTCTCCCAGCTCTCAGGTGAGGCACTTGACCCCTTTGCGCTCCTAACATCTGGGGCTGTAAACCTGTTGCTGGATAAATATCAATGAGCAAACCCCCCTGACAATACTTCTATTCATGCAGGTGTCCTGGGGTCACACCTGTTGGTGCATGTGTGTGCTTGCAGGGACAGATCCCGCCCCCCTTCCCTCACACACATACACCTGATCATGCATTCCAGTGGAACACAGCTTGTTTGGATATAAGATGAAAACTCTGCAGAAGCTGTTATTTTTAGAAGGCTGCTTATCTCTCCAGAATGCCAATTCTGGCTTGTCATTCATCTCAGAGCAAGCATGGTGCATACCCAGGGCAAAGCACCCTGTTTTGTGTTTGAAGCAACCTGCCTCTTCAGTGAAGCTCAGGACGTGGCCGACACTGGCAAACCACCTGAACTGACAGCGCCCACATCCCGATTCAGACCAACTCAACGTGCATTTAGAGAGTGCCTACTGCGTGCAGGGTAAGGTACCAGGTCCCTCTTTATTTGGGCCAGGTGCAAACCAGAAAAGACCTGGGTTGACTGTGGGATGTGTATGTGTGTGTGTACACGCACACGCTTGCAAATACACAGGTTTATATGGGTATTAATATTGGATGGAAAGTCTGGCTTTTTATTTGTCTATTTTTCTTTCAGTCTAAATTTTGTTTTATGACTGTGCGAGGGATGGCAGGAAAGCATGTCTGTCTTGGCAAAAGCTGTGGGTGGCTCTCCCTTACTTTGTCATCCAGGGGCTTCCTTAGACAGAAGGAACGCAGACAGGTGGGCTGGAGGACCCCGGGGTGAAGAACCCATCCCCCAAGCCTGACACCATGCCCTCCCCCCGCGGGACCCTCCTCCGGGCTGGCTTCACTGCGGGCTACTTCAGTGCATCTGAGCTCCCACCCCCCACCACGTGAAGACCTGAGATTGAACGTGGGTGTCTGTTCTCCACCAACTGTGCCGCAAGGGCCCTACCAGAGGCGTCGCTTCCTGTCATCTCCTCTTGCTGCTCCCGAGTAGAGGCACCTAAACAGAGATCAGATTTCTGGTTTCAAGGCATATCAAACCAAGCACGCTGAATGAACATGAGTTAGTTAATTAGCTCGGTCTCTCTTCTTTACGTTCCCTGGTCTGCATGTTCCTTGATGGCAAAGCGACCAGGAGAGAGTTGATTTGCATCTTAAGACCTATGGGTAATGCTTCTGAAGTGGGGAGTTTTATTTAGCAACTGCTTGAACTCGTGTACGGGGTTGGGAAGGAGGTGGAGCTGACCCCGATTGGGCTGTCGGAGAGTGGGGTGTGGGTGCTGCCCACTGCCACGCTGACGCCCCGGGCCTCCGTGAGGGCAGACAGGAACTGCCGCTGCTGCTGGCGCAGGGTGTCCGCGATGAGCAGGGGCAGGGAATTGACGCTGGCGGTGAGGTGCTCCAGCTTCGACTCCAGACTGCCGATTTGTTTCTCCAGATCTTCGCTCCGATCATTGAGTTCTGTGATTAAGTCATACATGACGTTCTGCATCTGTTTGGAGAGACAGGGAGACGACAGGTCATTGCAGAGGAATCTGCGATGGGAAAAATGAAATACTCCTCCAGATTACACTTGAAATACAACTCCTCCAGGGATCAACTTCCACACCGGCCGTGTCGGATCTGCCCAAGGACAGAGAAACAGTTTACTTTCTTGAAGACTTGGAGGCTCAAATGGCACAGTGGGTTTTACGTGTGTGTGTGTGTGTTGTTGTTTGATTACAAAAATAATGTATATTACTTATAAAAATAGATTCGAAAATATACAGACTGGAAAGGTAGCACTTTCTTCTTAAATAGAACAAGTCCCTGAAGTGTCCTCATGTTCTTACGTCGTCCAAGCTCTCAGCTCATAGGGCAATGGCACCTACTGATGAAAGAGACGGCTCTGTGGTGGGGAGCGGACAACGCAATAGACTTATCATTGGTAGGCCAGGGTTCAAGTACACGTCTGCCACTCACTAATAATGTGCCTTCCCTCATGCCCCTTAACCTCTCTGCTTGGTTGCCTTATGAAATAGGAGTTAATAATAACAACACATAGTTATAGAGCTGTTGCTCCCCCCCGCCGCCCCAACGTTCAACACAGCAGGCAGAATGTACAACGTAACTCACTCAGGACTGGGCTGTAGTGAAAGGGAGCTGCCTCGCTGAGGTTACAGCCCCTCTCCTACCTGGTCAATGAGGAGGGACATTGCCTCAATTTGGGACACCCTTGAAGGGCCAGTCCACCTCCGGAACTCCCGTGGGTTGGTCGAGGCCTTTGTCAATCGTATCACAGTTCAGACTCTCCCTCTGCCCCATCCTGCTTCCCTCGCTCCCCAACAGGTGCTGTCCTGATGGTGTCCCCAGTAAACCTCCTGCTCTCGGTGCCATCTCCCAGTGTCCCAGGGACCCACCCTGTCACCACTGCTCACTCCCCACACATCCCATGGCCGACAGCCTCGCCTCCTCTCAGTCTCCCCTTAAAAATCATCTCCCCCCGTGCCCTTGTTAATATGGCACCTTGGTCCCACCCCTACCCCTGATCCCGCTAACCCTGCTCAACTCTTCTCTTTTCTTCATGCCACCTTCTAATAAACTAGCTAATTTGCTGTTTCTTCTGCTTATTATTGTCTGTTTTCTCCCACTAGAAGGAAAGCTCCAGGGTGGGGACCTTCGCCTGTTGTGTCCACGGATGTGTCCCAAGGGCTTAAAACAGCATCTGGCACCTAGGGGATGCTCAACTAACATTTTTTGATGGACAAGTGTACATAAACATGCCTAGCAAGGGGGTCTGTCACACATGGTCGGCACTAAAAGATGTTGGTAGAACTAATGAATGAATAAATTGCTGGCACAGGGGAAAATCACCGTCCCTCCCATCCTTTGGCCAATGTAGGAGTTTAACTGATGGGAAAAGACCTTTTGCGCCACAAATTATTTCCATATACCTAGAGAGTTTCTCAGCATTTCCCACCGAGACCTGAGTGGCTGAAGGAAAGGAGAGAAGACTCCCGAGGGGGCCCAGCCCAGGGCCTGCCTCTGGAGAGCAGGTGTTCCGTAAGCTTTTGTGAATGAACATTGAACAAGGTCGTGAGACCAGGGGAGCAAAAATGGGGTACCTCCAGGGAACTGCCAATAAAATAAAACTTTAATGTAATAAAATAAACTTGTCTTCTGAGAGTTAAGTTATAAAACCAGGTCAGAGCAGCACTAAACAAAGGCAGCTTGTGCCAAGTGCGCCATTTTCGGTCCTACATCTGCTCTTTGTTCCCTGGCTCCATGAGAGGCCATTCATTCAGGCTGTCCCCACCTGAAACCCGGGCATCATCCTCTCCCTCAGGCCCCATATCTCACCAGTACAAAGTCCTGCCCACCCTACATCTACCTATCCCTCAAATTCAATTCATTTAATTGAAATGAAACCACTTTTGTTCCAACCGTACCACCATGGTTCTGACTATCCTCTTACCAGGCAACTTTCTGGTTATAATTTGGCTTCCCGGGTTGGTCCGTAGAGCCCTTATCTAGGTGACAGTCACATGTCTCCCTGCAAACTAACAAAGGACATCAGACTTGGGAGCAAGGCTCTTGGGAGACTTCATGCTATCGGGTGTTCCTGTGGGCCAGGTTGGCGGTTGCTTTGCACCCTCCCAAACCCCACCTGCAGGCACTGTGGCTCTAGGGGCTTCTGGCCATCTGCCAGTGACACCCTGTCCTATTTTACCTGAAATTTCAAGTTACTCCAGGAAGATGCAGAAACCATTGGTGCCCGCGGGGGCCAAGGTAGTAGGGAATGAGGTGAATGAAAAAAAAAAAGTAAAGGAAGGTGGCAAAAAATGAGAAGCCAGAAAGGAGATGGGAGAAGGGGGATTGAAAATGTAGTGATACCTTCCCATCAGGAAATTGGCTGCAGCCCCAGAGGGAGCCGTCACAGAGGTGGAGTGAGGCAGCTCTGCTTTGCAAAGGGCAGGACTCTTCCGTGGCCGCCTCAGAGGAGAGCCTGACTTTAGAAGCAAGAGTGCTTCCTTCATTAATTAACATTCACAGAACCTCTTCAGGGTGCATGTTCTTCCCAGAATGTACAACACCGCAAATCTATTTGACCGCAGGGGCACCCTAACGAGCTCTGGACTGAATCCGGGCCCCTGGGTCTCAGCCCCAGCGCTGCAGCTCTCCAACAGCCCGACCTTGGGATGGTCTCTTTGGACCTTGGTTTCCTCATCTATATTCCTAATCAGAACTACCACATGCAAAACCGTTATAGTTCACAAAACATTTTCACAGATACCATCTTATTTGATCAGTTGAGCCTCAGATGTGAGGAATGATTTTTACACTTCAATGGAAGACACTGAAGCTAGCATATAAAGCATCCCAGCGTTCCCCCACCCCATCTCTGCCGCCCTACGGGTGAGCTCTTCAATACAGCAAGTGTTATGTGGAGGCCACACGCCCTTTTCTTAATCTAGAAAGGACCAAAGGACAGGGGTGGAAGGTGGTGAGCTGGGAGGACGAAGCACAGAAAGAAAAGGGAGAGAACACCGTGTTATTATTGTCTCCCGTGTTCTGTTGCTTTTGGTGACAGGATACCAGGGGGAACGTGGACCAGTGTGAAAGACGCTAGGCTGCTGCCAGGACCTTGGCTGAGTCTCCTGGGAGGAAAGATGAAACACTGGATGGATGTCAGAGTTCACCCTCCCTGCAGGTCCCACACCACTCCCAGTAGCCCTGCAGACGCTTTCCCTTCACCCTCTCCTCCACACCTTTTCTTTCCAGGTAACTTGCTCCCAGGTTATTGATGGTTTCGTTCCCCCACCCAATTCACATGAGCCTCTTTCCAGTTCACTGAGTTTTTTGCTTCACCCAGTCTGCTCTGCACGGGGCCCTGTCTCTGTGAGAGGCAGTGGCTGGCACTGAAGAAACGCAGGCTTGAAAGTCCAGTGTGCCCGCTATTCCCAGGAGAACACCAGCCACAGCCTGTCCCGCCAGGTGAGAGGGGAGGCAGAAACATGGCTACCTGTAAAAGAAATATCTTGGGGCTTGTTGGGCCATTCCTGCACCTCCCAGTGTGGGTCCCCAGCCATGTTTGCCCTACCCGACCCCCCTGCTGGCCTCAGCTGATTGGCCCAAGGGTGGACACGTGACCCAAACTAGCCAGTCATCTCATCCCTTCTGAGAATTTAGAATTAAGACCAATAGGAAGACAGCCAATCGGTCTTTGCCTGTGGCTAGAACTAGAACACGTACTCCCTGGATAGGGGCCTGCCATGGTCTGCCATGGAGACAGGGGGCATAGAAAGTTGTCAGGAGATGCAGGGGAGGGAGAGAGAGAGAATTGAAGCAGGCACTTGAACAGGAGAGAGAAGAGAGGGTGAGCGAATACCTTCCAGGGTGAGGGGCACTTCTAGGTAGTTCCTTCCTGAAGTCTGACCACATGCCTGCCTTGAGGTTCTGCCTCGAATGAGACTTCCTTGTATCCTTATAATAAACACCTACATTTTAAAACCTACTTCCAATGGGTTTCTGATACTGGAACCCAAGAGTTTTAAGCAGTGCACCCAAGACCATGGGGGGCTCCCTTCTGCACTTGGGCATTCCATTCACATCCTTGCCTCCTCCTGGCTCTCAGGAGCCCTGCACTCCACCACAGCGCCCCCTCCAAAGCACACAGCCTGTGGGCTTCTCCCCGCCTGTGCCAGCCGCACATTCCCTGATTGAAGTCCTCCCAAGCTTAGGAGGTCCTTTTTTGGCCTGATCCCTTCATTGAACAAGGCGCCTGAACGTGGCCCAAGAACTGGCAATGTCTCTGATTGCACCATCTTTTCAAAGGGGGATTAATTGGCCTGAGGGAGTTTCTCTTGCTTACCCAGGGAATGTGTTCCATGATGATAATCGACATCTGCTGGAATGTTCTGCCAGCCTGGCCCTGGGCTATACATTTGATGTACAATTTCTATCAAGAGGCAATGAGGGGGCTTCCCTGGTGGCACACTGGTTAAGAATCTGCCTGCCAGTGCAGGGGACATGGGTTCGAGCCCTGATCCAGGAAGATCCCACATGCCACGGAACTAAGCCCGTGTGCCACAACTACTGAGCCCACGCACCTAGAGCCCGTGCTCCGCAACAAGAGAAGCCACTGCAACGAGAAGCCCACGCACCGCAATGAAGAGTAGCCCCCGCTCGCCTCAACTAGAGAAAGCCTGCACTCAGCAACGAAGACCCAATGCAGCCAAAAATAAAAAACAAATTAAAAAAAAAAAAAAAGAGGCAATGAGGAGGAGGGGCTGAGGAGGGGAGGCCCTTCCTTCACTGGCACCTACACTCAGCTCTGCCAGCGGTGCAGCCTCCGATTCCTTCGCTCCAGAGATTGGCAAAAGGAGAGAGTTCCTTTACAGTATTTACAGCAGCTCAGGGCCAGAAACGCAGAATGACAGTAGGGCTCTCAAAGGAGGGCTCTTGTTTTTGGCATCTTCATGAGAAATAAAGAAATGCACCGCTCACCACCACCAATTTGGGGCCAGAAAAGCTGAGTTGTAAGGACTGCAGGATGCAAGAAAATGAGTTTGCAATTATAACGGCAAACCGGAAGGATCCTCCTAGGCGTGACCCAGGCAGTAGCATCGCCATTATCACTGTTTGGTCTCGTCAGTGTGCTTCGCCCGGTGCAAGCTCAGTGTACAGCTAATCGAGCAACACCCCGAAGAGATGTAGTAGGCCAGCTAATGAAATCCCAGCAAAGGCTGACCTGAGTGACTGAATTTAAGAAACACATGCCAGGTTTTAAAAGTCAACAACACGCACTAGTAGATTACAAGTGTCAAGACCTCGAACCCAGATGATTTTTTAACAAAGGAGGAAGCAGTCTTTGCTTTCCTGGTCCTGCACTGTCCAGTTTGGCCAAGGCCAGGCCTTCACAGCCACACCTGAGAAACTGAAATGCCAGCATCTGAGAACCCTTTACGGGGTCTTCGGATTTTGCCACTCACCTTGGAAAGGTCCACCAGGGTGTTGGCTTGGTCACTCAGCTTCCTCTGCTCCATCTTGACGCTCCTCAGTCTGCGGGAAAGAGTCGTAACAGCCATGCTCTTCAAGCGCTGGGCTCAGCCCCACGGGCAGATTCCACACCCACATCAATTCATCTGGTTTTGGAACCCAGCCCAGGACCTCAAACATGGGTGACAACTGACCAGAATCAAGGGCTTGGCAGGTCCCCAAGAAAGCAAACTCTTGCCTCCACGTGTGCCTACCTTCAGTCATTACAGTTTCTTCACCACTCTCAGATCATTTCTCGGCTTCTATTCCTTTATCTAGGCTGTGCCTTCCACCTTAAGTGCCCTACTCTCAGCCTTTTGGCGTTTCCCCAAGCCTCCAGGTCAGAATAAATGTTTTCACCCTCTACTTTAAAAAATCCACTATACTTTTTAAATACTTAGCTTACAGAAAGCACTGACCACAATTTGTTCTGCTTCCCGTTGTAACGTGGGGTGTGTGTGTGTGTGTGTGTGTGTGTGTTTGTGTGTGTGTGTGTAGACTATGAGAGCCCCCTGAGGCTCCTACCTAATTTTTACCTTCCATAGCAGTCTGTCCAATGTCTGGCAGTGGCAGGTGCAATAAGTGAATAAACAGACTGATCTGCGTCCAGTTCACCGCCCCCAGTGGTTGTTGAGTGGAAAAGAATGGATTTCTCCTGCTCCTCTAAGTATATGAGAAGATACTGATGGAGCTCTGGGGAACCCACTACTTCTAATCTGGTCCTCTGGTGGCTGAGCTGCCCCGGCCTACTCACTGGTGGATTGCTTGGAGGAACTTCCTCTGGTGTTTCCTGACTTTGGCGTGGTCAATCTTCTTTAGCAGCTTTGTGTGTTTATAGATTAGCCACGTTTCCCGAAGGACATTGGCTGCAGCATTCTTGATCTAAGGAAAAGTAAATAAAACAGACTGCTATCAGGTAAATTTCCCTAGGTTCACATAACATGTTTTGTTATGTCTGTCGATATAGTCTACCTTATAAGGAAATGATTCTGCAACGATCTTTTTCCGTAATGAAATCATGAACTCTTAGAAAGGATTATTAAAATTCATCTCTTATTAATCCTGTATTGGACACAGTAGACTGGAGCCCGAAGTTGAGGGGTGGTTCCTGTCTCTTTCTTAATTATTTCAGGACTGCCTATCCGCTGTTGTTACTGATGCTATATTTAGATAGGCTACATTACCAAGACCTGGAGGCCTGGGGCACACTTTGAATAGATAAGTATGTACCATTGCTGCCCTTGGATGCAGAGTTCCATGCGCGACGTGGGATTTCTATTTAGTGTACGTGGTACATTTCTTGGATTCACAGAGTAAACAGATTTCCTATCAGCTAGAGATTTTATTGTTTTATTTAAAAATTATTTAAAATCTGTATACCATTTTTAAAGTTTACTTTCCATTTACAGTTATTACAAAATATTGGCTATATTCCCCGTGTTGTCCTATACATCCTTGAGCCTATCTTACACCCAGTGGTTTGTTTCTCCCACTCCCCCAACCCCTATGTTGTCCCTCCCTGCTCCCCACTGGTAACCACTAATTTGTTCTCTTTACCTGTGAGTCTACTTCTTTTTGGTTATATTCACTAGCTTGTTGTATTTTTTAGATTCCACATATAAGTGATATACAGTATTTGTCTTTCTCTGTCTGACTTCTTTCACTTCAGCTGGAGATTTTACAAGGCCTCTTTGAGGAAATGTCTTTCCCACCGAATAGAACTCTAGGTATTAACAAGTCCATTGTTTCCTTTCCCAAATGGCAAAAAACATTTACACTGCAATTTTACATGTAAATGTAATTGGCATAAAACTGAAATCATTTCCAAGCAGTGTCTGAAAATCAGTGAAGATATTTTGGTGTGAAACCAGAGCTGCCTCTTTCCCAAGCCTGGCTCTTTCACTGCACTGCAATCACACATTTCAACATATGACGCTGTCATCTGTTGACATGGAAACCACTGATCTCACCTGGCTCACGACAGAGCTGAGACATATCAATGGCATCCAGATGGCAGGGGACAAAGTTTTAATCCAAACACAGACATCTTCAGCAATTAGTAACAAGAGCAAGAGGAAACATTTCTTATTAAGCACAAGCTAAACAGATTTTTGATTAACTGTTCCCATTTCTGTCAGCCATGCAAACTGGCACAGGCCCACAGGCCCAGGGCCTGGAAGTAAGTAGGCCAGCCTAGTAGAAATCAGGTTACTAGCCAGAAAGCATTTTAATAAAATTGGAGAGTACAGGCCTGCTTCTTCAGACTGACATCAACAGATGGGACGTTGTTAAAATACTGAGACGTGTGGGAAGGCCTGGGAAACATTGTTTTGCAGGCTGATAACTTCTGTGTGTATGTTTTAAAAATTTATTACTAAGGCTGGATTATATTTTTCATTGGCGCTGGAGTGATATTCTAAAAGAACAGCTAGGTCTTCTCAGAAATGTCTAAGTGACATAAATACTGCCTTTTTGTTCAGTAAAAATCTACCGTGAAGATGGTTTTAAATGACTTAATTGTCCACCTTTGGTACTTCCTTGCCTGAAAGGAAGCAGGTGGTGATGAGAAGCTGGAAATGGTAAGTGTCCAGGTGAGGAGGCGGGAGGTAGAGGAGGGTGTGGTCACCGGGGTCCTGTCCAGGGGCTGGAGTGGACATCAGCCTCCTGGCAAAAGGGGCAGCATAGAAGGGAAGGCTTTCTCTCTGTGGAGTGCCTACTCCTGCTGCCCTTCTGTGGGGAGAGGGCGACTTAACAGGTGGGTTTTTCAGTTTCCCTAGGTGCTTAGCCTCCAAGGAAAGCCTCACAGAAGAAACAGGAGGGAAAAACCTGCCCAGCATGTCTGATGATCGGCAGAGCCCCGGTTACACGGGTCTTGTCTTTGGAACACTGACAGAGCCGTGGAGTGTCAGCACTGATGAGCCTTTGACAACGGTCTCTGTGTTGGTGTGGAACAAACATTTGAAATTGGAGAGGCTGCAGGTGAATCCTTCCTCTGCCAGTTTAGGAGCAAGTGCTTAACTATCTCTAAGAAGGGGAAAATAAATCCTTACCTTAAGGGTTGTTCTGAGGCCCAAATGAGGCAATAACCATGGTGCTGATGCTGCTGAGGCTAAGAGCGGACACCTACCAGGTGCCACTTTACGTATGTGTAAACTCATTTAATCTTCACAACAACCCTCTCAGGAAGGTACTAATGTTATCCCCATTTTACAGATGAAGAAACTGAGACCGAGACCAAGACCGTAAAGTTATAAACGGCAAACTGAGTCAATGTGGATTTAAGTGTTATAGAAACTATAAAGTACCATAAAGATACTAGTTAGGGGTTTCCCTGGTGGCGCAGTGGTTGAGAGTCTGCCTGCCAATGCAGGGGACACGGGTTCGTGCCCCAGTCCGGGAAGATCCCACATGCCGCCGAGCGGCTGGGCCTGTGAGCCATGGCCACTGAGTCTGCACGTCCGGAGCCTGTGCTCCACAACGGGAGAGGCCACAACAGTGAGAGGCCCGCATAACGCAAAAAAAAAAAAAAAAAAAAGATATTAGTTAGTTATCATCATCTGGCCCAACCCCCCATTGAAAATATGAGGAAATGACAGCTTCAGAGATAGAATGTGAGGGCCAGAATCCCACAGCTAGCGAACAGCAAAGTCAAAACAAGAGCCAGGTCCAAAAAGAGCATACGGTTTTCATGTGGTCTGAAGAAAGACCTGACTGACTAGATGTCATCTCTACACAAACAAAATTATTTCCTGTTTTCCAGGATCAAGGAACTGGAAAGGACATTAGATTTGTTTTTAATCATCATGGCCCTCACTTAGCAATATGACAGAACAGGGAGTCCAGGCCCTGCACTTAACTTTAGCCCAAATATAAGGTACTAAAATCACAATAAAGCCTGGGTAGCTGAGCGAAGCAGTCACGGCCTCTTTATGGGTTTGAACGGGAGGCCCCTGCGTATTCAGGAAAGCGATGTTAAATGCAAGCCTTGGTGCTGACTCTGAATTAATTACCAGCAAACGACCTGGCACAAAGCTAAGCAGATCAATATACGCAAGAGAAAAAGAAACAGGCTTTTAACTGCCTCGTGCTTTCCCACGTCGACAGTGACGCTGTTGTGACCAGGTTCTCCCTCCAAGTCACCTGGCTGATTGCTTTGAGCATCGCCGGGGTGGGAGGCAGTTGAGGCTGTGTGCTCCTCCTGGGATTCACTGAGCTTCCATAGGGCTTCCAAGCACCACTCCCTGATGGGGAGTTGGGTACCCACTGACCTCTCCTAGTGGGCGGGGCACCAGGGCCAAAAGATGCTCTTGAGGGTGAGAGTGGGAGTGGGTGGGTCAGGGAACTGGGAAGGACTGGGTCAGGTTGGCCATGATCTGACGGGCTCAGGGACGGTTAGAAGAGGGCCGTTTGTGCACGGAGGACTGGCTGTTTCGTCGCCCAAACCCATAAGCATACGAGCTAATTGTTTTCTTTGGGCCCATTCATTCTCTCCCAAGAATTGTATGATTTCACTCTGACGGTGGCCAGAGAATTGGCTCCGTGACCTATGTCCTTCGGGGAGGGCTCTAAGATTCATGAGCCCGGGCAAGAAAGTCATCCAACTAAGATCTTGCATACAATACTGACAGCTAACATTCACGGAGTGCTTACTATGTGCCAGGCTCCATGCTAAACACTTTCTGTTTACATTGTTCCACTAGCCCTCAGAAAAACCTCACAAGGGGATGAATGATCATCTCTGCCTTGGACCGTTGCGGAACCTCTCTGGGACTCAATTTTCATATTCATTCCTTCCCAAAACATTTACTGAGCCCTTACAATGGGGCAGATACTGTTTAGGAAGTAAGAATACTGGGATGCACCAACCAATAATATTTCTGCCCTCAAGGAGATTCTAATCCTATGGGGACAGCACACCCTGTGTAATATAGTGTCAGGTAATAAGTGATTCAGAGAAAACTACAGCACAGTACGGTCCCAATCTGTGAAATGGGATTGTGGTGTTGATTCAATGAAACACTTAGCACAGAGCCTGGCTGCACCGCACCTCAGTACACAGTAGTTTTACTGATGTTCCTTCCCCCAACGAATGTCAGCTTCTTCCCCCACCTCCAGCGAAAGAAAACATAAAACAGGACACATATGTCTGTTCCTTGAGCTCTTGGCCGTATTATCCATGTCAATGACTTGCTCTGGCTGCCTCTCTGCCAGGGTAATCTGCCTCTCCAGACTTCGTGGAGGCTGGTGCAGGAGGAACATGTGGCAGACAAGGGGTACCCTTCTTCACCTGCCCCCGTGCTCCCTACAGCTACAGGGAGCCCTGGGAGAGAAATTCCAGGAGCCCTACTGTTGGGGCCCCTGGGAAAGAAATAGCATGCCCTCCATGCTGCCAGGACTCCCTCCCAGGGAGAGGGAAGTTGGAGAGGAGGGCCGATCAGCCCTGGCAAGTGGGTGTAACTTAGACAATTTCAAGAAGTTCCAGGGGTTGAATTTAGATGAATAAATCTAAAGGGATGATAAAATCATAATCTGAGAACCCTCAGGTCAGGGCCGTCTTCAGACACCTGACTGAAGGTGTCCTTTATGACCGGGGGGGGGGGGGGTGGTCCCCTCTTCTCCATCTGCCAACCCCTCACTTCCCTCACGCTCACCCACACACACTTCCTGCTGGCTTCCTGCCACTGCCATCTCTTTCATCTCCCCCCTCATACCCTCTCTTCTTCCTCCCCCATCCTATTCCACACTCCCTTCTCAGGCTTCTCTGCCCGCCTTACCCAGAAGCCCTCACCCAACACTTAGAAACGGGGGCTCCACCCCTGTGGCTGGCAGGACACTGGGACAGGGAGCGTGGAGGGATGTACTTCTGTGGTTCCAAGTTGGAGTTTGTAGTCTTTCCCCACAGCAGCACAGTAATGAACCATGGCTAATTCCATAAAGCTATTAATGTGACGCTCAGCTAGTTTGGAGGTAAACTGGCTTTTCTTTCCAGCAGACCGGGGACCCTAACCACCATTCAGAGTTCCAAGGAACTGGCTGTTCTGGGAAACCCATTGGGTTATGGCTGGAGAGCTGCCTGCCAGCCTGAGAACAAATGGCAGCCCTGGCTGGGACCCAGCTCACTGCATATGGCTGGGGGCCCACACTTGCCCATCTCTGGGCCTGAGAGGCTCATCCCTAAGAACGCTTCCAGCTCAAAAGCTCAATGTTCCTATGACTATTGTTAGAGAAAAACTGTACCCAGTCTGTCTGGGACAGAACTTTAGTGGGTGATATAATTTATAATCCCCTTCTGGGGAGAATTAGCATTCCTGATAACTGCCCAATTGATTATCTGATAAATGTTTAAAAGACTAAGACCTGTTCTGGGAATCTACTCATGGGCCCTACCAGTTGTCAGTCAGGAGTCTGTGTCCTTTAGCCAGGCTTTCTGTTCCCTGTACAACAATGACTACCATTGTCTTTTCCTATAAAAGGCCCCTACTATGAGTAAACATTTGAATTAGGCTGCTGGAAAAAAAAAAAACACATTTTTTTCCCCCAGCAGGATTGTGATAAAACTTTGACACATGCTTATAATTAAAGAAAAGTTTTCGGGACTTCCCTGGTGGTGCAATGGTTAAGAATCCGCCTGCCAATGCAGGGAACACAGGTTCGAGCCCTGGCCCGGGAAGATCCCACGTGCCGCAGAGCAACTAATCCCGGGGGGCTGCAACTACTGAGCCTGTGCTCTAGAGCCCGCAAGCCACAACTACTGAGCCCATGTGTCACAACTGCTGAAGCCCGAGCACCTAGAGCCCGCTACCAGAGAAGCCACTGCAATGAGAAGCCCACACACCGCAACAAAGAGTAGCTCCCGCTCGCCGCAACTAGAGAAAGCCCGTGTGCAGCAACGAAGACCCAATGCATTCAAAAAATAAATAAATAAAAAATTTAAAAATTATCCCCTGTTTAAAAAAATAAAGAAAAGTCTTCTTTATCAGTGGATCAGTAGGTTCTGGGGGGGTTAGTAAAGGTTTTTGAGCAGGTTGGTTATATGTTCAAAGCTAAGTCTCAGAGTCTAAGGAGAGTCACAAGGAAGCAAAGTACAGGATGGCTTGGGTAAGGGAGGACCAGGTGAGATGAGAAGGTAGCAAGCAACTGAGATGGTACAAGACTGAGATGGTGGCTTTGAGTATAGTGGGCAGAGGACCTGGAGAGGCTGGTGTGGCCAGGTGGAATCAGACTCCAAAGCTGCTCGGACCCCTGTGGGGACCAGGGCAGAGAGGAGTCAGAGATGCTGCTAAGCTTTCAGGCCTGGAGACTGGAAGAACGGTGATGTCATTAACAGGGAAGGCAGGAGAAGGCACTAGTGTAGGGAAGATATGGGTTTGGTTTTGGTCTTATTCATTGATTTCATGGGGAAACTATACTTGGAGGAAGTATTTGAGGCAGGAACCCATCGTGGCAAGGATAAGGAGATAAAATCCTCAGCCAGTGGCACACACCGCAGAGGTGTCTGCAGGTTTGATGTGGAGAGGAGGCATGGCAAACAGAACATCTCCTGTCCGCGGTGCCTCTGAAGTCAAGTGTGTCCATGGGCAGCTACCTTGCTCTTTAGAAAGGGGAGGTGCTCTTTGAGGACAGGCAGTAAGTATGAGGGCAGGTACCATCTCTTACTCATCTTGGTGTCCCCAGAACACAGGGAGTGCCATCCAGCTGTGATGGATGTGTTTCGTTACCTAAAACAGCGACAGGGGGATGTGTAGCATTGAGTGGGAGAAAAGGTGGGGATCTAGTATCTTTTTTATAGTCTCTCTGTGTGTCATTTACATATATATTACCTAGTAGCCCAGAGGTTAGCAATAAATTATAATTCTAGATTAACAATGGCAGTAATACTGCAAAGTCAGTGTGGGAAGATCTGATTGCATTAAATACAGAAATGACGTTGCCACCAGGGTTGACAAGTTATACAAATGAGAGAAGAAAAGCCACGGGAATCAGGAAAACCAGAAACTGAGTTCCGACCCTGTGCCATCGCCGCACCTGCCCCCACCTCCCTGGCAAATAAATGAATAAAAACAGTGTGACTCTAGTGGTAAAGTCTGGGCTGAAGCCTTTACAGCAAGACAGGCAGAGTAAATAAAGACTAGAACAATCTAAGTATTTTTATGATTAATAGGTTACAATTCCTTTTTTTTGTTTTTTTTGCTTAGAGCTTTGAAGAATTAAGATTGCATGTATTGTAAGAGATGGCTTTTCTCTGTTAAATCTATTAATTGTCCTCTCTTGAGAGGTTTGCAATTATGTCCCAATCAGCTCCTCCAAAGATCGGATCTTTCTCTGTGAATTCACTGAGAATTCACTGTGAGTTCTGTTTGACCCATGAGCCACTCCTGCTGGACACAGTGGGCCGCTTGGAGAGGACAGAGGTTGGATGAGGCGTTGCCAGGGGAAGAAAGGTGGGCTTCTCCGAGACCAGGTCAAGGGGAGCTGAAGCCAGAGCAGGCCAAGCTCACAGCCAGTTTCCTTTCAATCAAGGTTAGGTAAAAGAGTCTTGCCAGCTTTGAGAATCCTCTCTCTGTAAGAGCCACTCCTTTCGTGTTGTTTGTTTCTTTGGGAAAAGATATTAGATATTAAAGGGACATTTCAACAGATTTAAGTGTTCTCAGAAAAGTGAGATGTTATTCGATAGAAAGATGCCTTGTACTCATAGATGGGCAACAAATATTTGTTGATTTGATTTTCAGTCCCACTTTTCAAAAAGTAAGCGGACTTGAGCAGGATTTTAGAGAATTATTCTTGAAAGCTTGAAATTAGCAACCACAATGTCATCTCCTTGTACAATTATATTGCAGAAAAATTGTTTATTTTCCTGTCACGTGAGGGAGTTGGCTTTCCTCGGCTTTATTTTCCTCTAATGTCTGATTCACAGAGTGAAAAACGGAGAGGACAAAGGAATAACATGATATACACAGTATATCCTTGGTTTCAAAAAGCAAACAGAATAAACAGAGGGGCTGTTAACGTCTCTGCTCTAAGAAACAGCTCCTGAGAAGGTTCTGGAGGCTAGACTCCCTCGCCCCTGACTCCTGCACCGAATTGTTCCAGGAGAATAGAGGCAACTTTGGTAATTTGCTCAATACTTAGCATGACTTCTGCACGCTTACTAGGGGGTTGAAGGAAAGCAGCTAGGTTACAGGGCTCTGGGTGGAGCCCGGCTGGCCTACCCACGGGTATGGCCCTCAATCCTGCCATCTTGATGATACAAATCACGTTTTCGCTTGTACCACGGACACCTCAGCGCCAGGATGTACCATACACAACCATCTGTACGGCAGCGACATTAGACTATTTGCCTGTACCCCTTCTTTTTAACATCTGTGGAGGCTCTTTAAAGAATCCAGTACATGTAATCAAAGACCAAACAATCAAACACCATAAATAATTCTGCTGAGAAACTGGAGAGGCCTTGGCAACTTCCCATTCCCCCACGCCTCCCTCTGAGTGAGCACACTCACCCTTTGTCACTCTCCCTCTCTTTTTGTTCTCCCTTCCTGCCTTTGTCTCTATTTAGAACACATTTTTACTGTGCTGCAACATCCATCACTGAATATTTTCTCCAGCTTTCAAAAACCCCAATCAAAATCTCGTTGCTCGTGGGTCTCCTAACCCACTTTAATCCTAAATGAGAAACTTGTTAGAGCGGCCAAGACCCCAGCACAGGGTCTTGCTTCGCTCTCATTTAGGAAAGAGGAGAGTTTTGCAGGAAATCATACTACTGACCTTCGTTCAGCCTGCAGCTCTAAAGAATTTTCCATAAAAGCTGTCATTAAATAAACAGCTTCTGCCATGCTCATTTGGCCTGCTGTTATCCTGGAAGGCTCGTTTCTGTCTCTTCTAAATGGGCCTTTTCTCCTCTGACAATTCAGTGGGGTGTCAGACTTTTAGCAGCTAAATGATCTCCCCATTCCCGCTTATATTCAGTTTTTCGCCCTCCTTACCCACTTCAATGACGTTACAAGGGAGAAACATTATTTGGAAAACCCAAAAGGGGGGAAATTGGGTGATGACATTTTGATGAACGTTATTTAGGAGTGATTGTCTGTCATGATTTTTTTTAAAGGGTTGGATTTAGATACATTCCCAATGTCGTTTTTAAGACTTTCTACTGCCCTTCCTAAGAAGAATCATGAAAACATTTAAGCATAAGCAAAAACACCTCATGCTGGGTGATTTACTCTGTACCATTAGGCAAGGGGGCCGGGTTACATCATTGTATGCTATAGATTTAATTATCAGGAAAATTATTTGGTTACCTGAACCATGCACAGTGATTTAAGAGAAGACAGGAGCCTTCAGCGTTGGGACATTGTGCCCATTTTGCACTGGCTGTTCGCATGTGTCTGGGGCTCCCTCAACCCTCCACTGAAAGGTGTGGCCCTAACCCACTGTGGCTACTTTCTGACTGGCTCCCATGCTGGTCTTAAGTCCCCCGTTAAGACGTGGACAGTGGCGTTTTACCCGTTTGGTGAGCTGAGTGTCCATCATGAAGTTGTGAACGTGCTTCTCTGCTTTGGTGAGTTCCAGCTTTCGGGCCACCACGGCCACCACCAGGGCAGTACAGCCCGCACCCTGTGAGGGGACAGCAAAAGGACCAGAGGAGAGAGCACATCATTAAGAGGCAGGGCTCAGGCGGAAGACTCCACATGCCCCGGGCCCACGATGGGGTCTCCAGGAGTGGAGTGGGGACTTGAATTCTGGCTGGACAAGGCCAAGCCACAAAACCCATCAGGGCCCTGATTCCCGCACCCATGAAGGGGTCTGCGGTGCTCTTGGCTTAGCTGCAGAGCTGACCTCTGGGAGACTGAGCCTTCATAAAGCTGGCCACTTCTTCATGGAGCAGGATACTGGATGGGGCTGAGGCTCAGGGGAATTTAAAACACCGAACAATCACTTGGTCACCTGCCAGGGTGTGCAGGGAAGACAGAAAATCCACACACGCTCCCCCTCCCTCATGCATAACCCAGCCCCACTGCCAGCTCCAGAGCAGGGGGCCAGGAGGAAAGAAAGCCGCGCAGTATGGATGGATCACCTGTTGGTGGTGGAGAGTTTTCCTGAAAATAATCTAACGAAGAGGCAAAGCATCACCCCGCCAAGACTGCTTCTCAGGGCTACACTGGTTGGCATGAGTCTGTGCACCCAGTGACTGAGCTTGCTCCCAGCTGGGTCTTTTCACTGGAGGTCTAGCCTGTGCCTCCGCACAAGAAATTCAGCTCTTTCTTGCTTTCACCAGGAGGCTCATGAATTCACCATCTTTCAGAGATTTCAAAGACGATAACAACACACCTGCCTCAAATCAGGATTTTAAGGGAACCCGCAGAAGGCGCTCGGTATTCTCCAGAGCAGAATTCTTATTCTGCCCTGGAAGGTCCACTCCAGGGAAGCCCAGGGAGAGTGAGTAAAAGAGGCCGCTTCCTCAGGACTCACTTTCTCTCTCCTAATCCTCTGGGTGCATGCTTGACTGTCTGAGAAATGAGCAGAAATGGGCTCATCCCAACATTCTTCCAAAGGACTTTGAAGTCCTCTTTGCTGTGCATCTTGACCTGGTGGGGGGTGGGGTGGGAATCGAGACAGAACTGCCCCTGCCCTGCTTCTCCTGCAGGCAGCAGACGACAGCCCCGCCCTTGCCTGGTTCTTGGAAGAGAGCACACGCCCCTCGGTGACCATCACCCTCTTTCTGCACGTGGGGCCCTGCACCATCCTGACCTCCACTCATGGAAAGCGACAGTGAGCTCAGAAAAGTCAGCAGTCTGATCCTCTAGACGCCAAACAGGAATTTTAGTTGCCACAGAGCTCAGTTTAGCAATTGAGGTCCTAGGATTGAAGGAATCCACCAATAACATCTGGAGCTCACCCAGTTTAACGGAATGCATAGGAAACCTTAAAGACTGTTTTCAAAGGTACTATAATCCGTACCAGAGTTGGGCGGAACGCACATGGTAGATCAATCCCCTACTCTCTCCTTCATAATCTCTTTCCTTTGCCACAGGTTGCCAAAGGTTGGTCGGTGCAAGGTTTTGGCACGGGTGAAGTTGGCAACGCTTTCCCCTAGCTTTTTACAAGGGTTCCCATGAAAACAATGTCATGTTTCTAGGTACACTTGGTCAGCCACCCATTTCTAGCACAACAAACTGAAAAGAAAGGAGCCTGTGTGAACTTTCCTTTTCTGACCTCATTTTCCTTTCTTGTTCAGGGACGGCCCTGTTTTCTTGGCATCTGTGGCTTGCAGGAGACTCTGTGCCCAGTTTTCAAAGGATATGTATGGGCCGTTGGACAGCCTGGTCTGCAGGTGCCATCAATTGAGCCAGGCCTCTAAAAGCAAAAAATAGCTTAAAAAGAAGCTGTTCTAGAGGGAAGATGTGTGCTCCATTTCCCCTCAAGCAGACCGAGTATATAATCCCTCTCTTTTGTATGGAGCTACAAAAGAACTTTGGGCTGAACGCCCAAAAAAGGGATATATCGCTGTGTTAAAAATGGAACATCAGATGGAGAGGGTTCTTCCCAGGCTCCAGGCTTCCTCATTTCCCTGAGTCCAGGGAAACTCTGCTTAAATCACTCCTGAAAGCTGGGGGCAGAATTAGCCTGAAGGAGTCTCCCTGCTCACCACGCCACTTTGGAGGTTTCATTAAAACAATCAACCATCCACAATCCCGAAGTTCCAGGGTCTAGATGGATTGCTCCATGGTTCTTGCTATGGCTCACAACCTAGGCTGCTGAATGCAGAAGGGTTCTAATGAGAAGCTAGAGTGTTCTAACTAAGGAACCATCTATCTTATATGATTAAGATTCATTTCTGCATGGAGGCAGGAGGCTGGGCTAGATGACATTTCCCAGTTTCTTTCAACTTAAAGATGTCAAGGCTCTCCTGTGGATATTTCTCTGAAGGATGCTTGGTTCTTAGCCCTTAATTCTAACTTGAATAGATAGCAGTGGATACTTTCAACTTTTCTTTTAGAAAATCCATCATCTGGCTGAATTAGGGAAGTAGCCAATAATGAAGCCTAATCTGGTCATTCCCATTAAGAGGCAACCTTGTAAAGATGGGGTCAGACATCAGCAACCTTCAGAAAGTGGTGTTCAGGGTGCTGAAATACAAACTGATCCTCTCCAGAGTGTGTGTGTGTGTGTGTGTGTGTGTGTGTGTGTGTGTGTGAGAGAGAGAGAGAGAGAGAGGAGTGGGGGAGGGGAGGGGAGGGAAGGGAAGGGAAGGGAAGGGGAGAGGGGAGATGCAGAGAGATATAGAGCTGGAGCAGAGACTGAGACAGGGAACAAGTTGTGCTGCCTCCTCAACAGCATGGGACAGACAGGGGAAGTGGAAAGGAAGAAGCAGACGGATAGGAAAAAAGGATGGGCTGATGGGAATTGAGTGGAAGGCAGGAAGGACTTGAGTCAGAAGTTAATGGTCAACTTTGGCTCTTTAGAGGAAATAAAGGAAGCACTATGGGATTCCCCCTCCCTCCTGCTGTATTCACCTTTCATGTGGTATAATGATCACCTGTGTTCCTTTTGGGCCTTTTTACTTAGATGAGTTTATCAGCCTGACAGGGCCCTGTTAGCAGTTTGGGAATGCTTATGTGATATGGCAGGGATGCGGGTTGGTTTTAAGAGACAAATTGCCAAGGGCTTGGCTGATCTGGGTGTGTGAGAGCTCCTGCTGTCCTAGCTGTCCTCGTGTGGAATCTCAAAAATGGTTGGTGGATAGGGGGGCCACGTGAGGAGAGATCGGAGTGGGACAGAAGAGGGTAAGCAGCTGCTGGGATGACTTCCATGGGGTCAGACTGTGGAGCAAATCCATGACTCAGACTTTTGCCTTCAGAGGTGCCAAGTCCTGAATCCTTCTTGACACCAGCTGAATTCCCTGGGTCTTCTCTGTCCAACACTATTTCCATGGGAGGGCTGTGGGAGGGGAGAGGGTTCACCTCTAATGAGGTCGTACTTGCCAAGGTACGTGGTGAGCAGAGTACAGGAGTGAACAGAGAGAGGAGCAGCTGGCCTGCGGTCAGCATGCCTAACTCATCCATAGATCTGGACCCAAATCAGAGACCCAGTCTCCTCCACTCTGGTCCTCCTACTCCTTGTTTCCAAGAGACATTTTCCAGCTGGAAAACCTTAAGAGTCTCAAAAAACAAGTATCCCAAGGGGAAAAGTATGAGGTGTACTTAACTAAAGAAGCAAAAAATAAAATAAAATAAAACATAAATGAAAGTGACAAATGGAGGAGGGAAGCCTGGAGGATTTACAGTTGGATTCTGTTTCTGCAACAGATACCATGTAACAACTAAAATAACATCAACTGGTTTGAAACCAAGGTGTTTCAGGGAGAAGCTCATCCTCTAAAACTGACATTAAGCAGATGTCTTACTGAGCCCTCTTTCTCCCTCCTCCCCAAATGACTCAATTCGTGCTACCTTTTACTTCATCATCCCTTTCCTTTTGCAGTTCAAAGAAGTCTCTCTCATGAAGCCTCGGGGAAAAGCTCAGTGACCCCCACAGATATCCTGGAAGCTTTTGTCTATTTGTCCCTAACTCATGAAGGGTCCACAGAGTGAGTCCAGCTTCAGAAACTGGCTGTATTGAAATGGGATTCCTACCAAGGAGTCTTGGGGGCCCCAAAAGTCTTCCAGATGCCTGCAGAACCAAAAAGCCTTCAAAGGCCCATTCTGGATACTAAATATTGCCAGCTTTCTCTCTACCTTGTAACTGTCATCATAAAATTCTTTATGGAAAGATGATGCACTTTGAGATACCTGCTTTTGTGGGTGAAATCTCTCAAACACACCAGGTCTGTGACAACAACGTCAAGTTGTTCAGACAATTATATACCCTGCTTAATGGTTGATAATTACACCATTACTGGGATTGCCAAGAGAAAACAATGATTAAGACTATTTACAGCCCGCACACACAAATTCTTCCTTTCCCTTCCCAAGCAGGCCTTGCCTTGGCCTGCATGGTGTCCATGGTAACCAAACAGGAAGCCCTACCTTTAGTAAAGGCACTTGCAATAATAATCAGGAGATGTACAAAGTGTCGGGAGGCTGGGAGAGGGGAGGAAGGGATTCTCAGCCATGCGAAACCCTGGAAAGGAGTGACTCAGCTGGAAAAGTCACATTTGTTAGTAAAAATGCCACCAGGGTTCCTCACTGTCAGACCCCAGAAGGAGGCAGCTGATTTTAATTTGGGTAAACACACTGACAATGAGAGGAGGGGAGCTCCCTGTCCCTGTCATAGATAGGTGTATATTTACGCAGCAGGGTTTGTGCAAAAGTAGAAGATAAAAGGCATGTGCTGTATTTTTAATATGGGGGGTGGGTGTCGGTTCCTCCTCACTTGTTTGTTCTTTCCACTTTGATCACACCTCTCTCCACAAGAAACAAACACTCCTTTCCAAGGAGCTGCTACAGCCCCAGCGGTGCTGAAGACCACACCCCAGTTGAAGGCAGGGAGGGGCCCAGGGGTCCTGCCCACCACCACCCCCCAGCCGTGCCAGAGCAGAAGCCCGGAGATGCAGGAGTGAGGGAACCAGGGAAATGGTGGCTATGGGGCCGCTTCTTGGATGGGGCACAGCTCCGTGCTGAGAGGGCGAATGGCTGGCATTTAAAAATAACGGAGGCTCCACACAGGGCCATCCACCTATTGGCAGCCCGGCTCCGTGCGGGCCTGGCTGAGAGCTGGTGCCGAGGCACAAAGCTTGCGCCCCACGAGCGGCTCTGAGACAGGAAAGCTTTGGCCTTCGGGTGGCATTTCATTCCCTTCTGGAAGGAAGAATCATTCCTTGGTTTCCTGGTGACAGCTGGAGCTGTGCCAGATAGACTCCTACTAACCGATGGGAGGTATTTGTTCTGAGGCCTTACACTTACCCGTGATTTATCCCAACCCCGGCGCTAAGCCTCTTCTCATTAACTGCGGCCCAGGACCTGCTAATATGCATCGGCTCTGGATTTCAGTCGAAAGGGGAGAGGACGGTGTCCAGTCGTGACATGGCAGCGCTGGACCCCTCCTGCTCACCAGCCCCACGGCCCCAGGCCTCTGACCCTATAGCCTCTGCTGCTCTGAGCTGCCTTGTCACCGAGATCAGTCCCAGGAGGCCACCAGGCTGGTGAGGGCTTAACCCCCTTCCCACTGCAGAAAGGAGTCACTTCCCTTTCAGGAGGGTCTTTTGTGTCCTCCTGGAGAAGTGGTGGTGGTGACTGAAATCTGAGGGAGCCCTGGAAGGATTTTGATGATGGGGGGTGCAGAGAGGGCTCCCTGGGGAGGGCTGCTGTAACCAGCCGCGGCGACCTAGGACCAAGTTACAGGCCTCCTGTCCACCCTCACCCCCACGACACCCAGGCTTAGCTGCCCGCTCCTTCTCTGACCCTCGGCTTCCTCTTCTGAAAGGAGGACCCGGTGTGTTTATTCTGGACTCTGGGGTTCTGGGAAGGAGGTCAAAGAGCAGGGCTGCCTGTCCTGGCCAGAAAGCACAGCAAGGAGAAGAGCCCTCACCCCCGGCCAGTGAAGGAGTAGTGGCGGCAGGGACGCCGAGGGCTCGCCAGCACTGAAGGCGGCGCAGCTCCTTGTTGCTGACGGAGTGTGTTAACATAAAGCATTGCAGTTTATCCCCATCACCAGCCAGGGAGGAGGGCAGAGCAGGCCTCCCATCCGCACTTTGTACTCGAGCATGCTGAGGTCCAGCAGGCTAAGTGCCCTGCCTGGAGTCCACAGTGAGGTCATGGGGTCAGAGGCCTGCGGCTGTGGGGCTGGTGAGCAGGAGGGGCCCAGCGCTGCAGCGAGCAACAGGGACTCAGACTCTGGGGTCAAACTCCCTACCCACATCTCTCCCAAACTCCGTACTGTGTGGCCATGTGATGGGCACGAGTGTGTGCAGGGGTGGGGGATGGCAGGGTGATGGGCGGGAGGAATATACACCTTGAAAGGAGGCAGCACAGCTGCTGGACACCTGGGGAGAGATGGGGGATGCAGTCACAGGCTAGCCGGGTGCCAACTCTGGGAGAGAACTGGCACTCGGAAACTGGCACCTCAACATTTGGACGCAGAGGCCAAGAGTTGGCCCAGGGCCATGTCATCAAACCAAGACCGAACCAGTGGCCAACCCAGTCTAGGACACGGGTGTCTCATGGCCGGCTCAGTGAGTTCTAGCTATACTCTATCAGATGTGGTACCAAGGTCTGCGGGGCCCAGGCGACAGGAAAGAGGACAATGAACTGCAAGCCCTGATGCTCACCGGGGCTGGTGGATGGGAGCAGAGGGTAAGACCCACGGCCAGCTTCTCTCGGCCCATTTCTGGGGGGCTAGGAAGAGGCCACTAGCTGTCAGGAACCGGGACATGGTCCTATCTTAGACAAGGAAATGAAACAGTGAGAAGCCACGCAGATTTCACATCCGTCTTTCTACGTGCAGGGACATACACGCTGGCCTGTTAACTAGCAGCTGGCCCCATGCCCGGATGAGGAGGGCCCCCTGCACCCACCATAAAGGCGCTGCTCCTAGCAGCATTCACTGGGTGGGGAAGGGTAACTGGCCGAGGCAGGTACTCACCATAATGCCCGTGAGAAGACAGACACCTTTCCCACAGTATGTGTGGGGCACCATATCCCCATAACCAATGGAAAGGAATGTGATAGAGATGAGCCACATGGCACCCAGAAAGTTACTAGTTACGTCCTGCTGGTCATGGTACCTGCCGGGGGGGAAGACAGGAGTTAGTTAGTGGAACTGCCATTCCCGGGAGTAAAGGCTCTGGGCAAACCTGGACAAAGGAGGAAATGTGACATTTTGCTGAGATGGAGACAGCAGCGATGGTGGCACACGGATCTCTTCAGGAGACTGAAGCTGCCGCAGCTCTGCCCACCCAGGTCCTGCCTACAGTTCTCCGTCCATCCCCCCAACCCCCCACCACGAGCTTGGTCCCAGCGGTAAAATGTTTCGTCATGATTTGCACCGTATCACAGACGTCCTTTCAGTAAAATACCTTTGGATGAAATCATGCAGTAACAAAATTTAGATTTTCCCTTCCAAGCTGACAGTCTAAATGTATGTGGATGTGATTAATCTGAAATCACAAGCTCCTGAACAAGGAAAATGTCAAAAAAAATCACCAAACGCATTTAGCAATTTCCCCTAAGAAGGCTGATGGAGCCCAAAGACTGGCACCTCCCAGGTGTCTGGAGGGAGGCTGCGGTAGCCGGGGCTCTCTTGGAGCTGTTTCCAGGGGGAGGCTCTGGAGTCTCCATGGAGCCATGGCCTCCTCTTCTGAGCTGGATGGAGGCTCGTGGCTGTCCTACCCTGGGAGTAAGCAGCTGGAAATGTATCACCACCATTCCCTCTGCCGGATACCCATTCCACCCCATCCTTTTCCTCCCTCCCTTCATCCCCAAACACCAAGGCCCGCTGTGGGCCAGGCTCTGTGCCAGGCACTGAGATAGAAAGATGAACAGGATACAGCCCCTGCCTTAGGGTTCTCAGCCCAGGGCAAGGGTCCATCAAGGATGCAGACATTTGTGAAAGCATCAGTAAGTGAGTGGACGAGGCACCTGGAGGACGGGAGGGAAAGGGCAATGACCTCGACTCAAATGCAGGAGGATTAGTCAGAGGCTTGAGTTTTCCCGGCCGGCTGGGGGAAGGGAGTTCCAGGCAGAGGAAATGCTCTTATGAAAAGCCAGGGCCCAACCCGAGTGCAGCAGATGGGCCTGGCTGCACCTGGGGTGGCAGGGCAGATGAAGGTGGGTCCTTTCTCAGAATGTTCTCTAACAGGATGAACCTGAATGACAGGGATATCACTCCTTGATAAACTCTTCCCATCAGGCTCTTGGAGGCCACTGGATGGGAAAGGTGAGATGGGGCCAGGGAGACCAAACCATCCTGGTTGGCTAGAGCAGAAAGCCATTTAGGAACCTTAATCTACAGAACTGAGTTACCAGCAAGGCTTACATGACGTGCTTGGGATGGGGTCTGGTACAAGGAGGCCCCCAGAAAGTATTAGCTGCTACCATCAGTGCTCTCCCTGAGCCCCACACCCCCACCAACAGGGTCTGGCGCCCAGTGGGCAATTGACAAATGTTGCTTTTCTTACCCTTGCCCCCCACCCCAGGTCAGGTGTGCTGGCAAGGTTGCAGAAACAGGTGCATCTGGAGATGAGCGTAAAAGGAGGCAGAAGTCTGCTCATCAGAAAGGAGATGGAGGGCACGTAAGTGGGGAACACCAAGGGCACTCTGACGGATCCCGTTTATTGACTCACACTGTATTAGCAGGAGCCGCACGATGCAATCTACCCTGTGGCTACCTAGCACTCTGTGTACAAACGCTCAGATTCTCACAACATCCTGTCAAGTGTTTTTGCAGGTAAGCAACTGGAAGCACAGAGGCATTGAGTGACTTGCCTGAAAACACACAGGAAGTAACCAAAGCAAAGCCCATGCCCTTTTCGCTACTCCTTCAGCATCAGGGAGATGGAAGTTTTAGCAACAGGAGGGCACCTGGGCTCCAGCAGCAAGTGATGAGGTAGCTATGGAGACCAAGGGTCTGATTTTGGAAGGCCTTGAATTCCAGGATAAGGGGTTTGGATCTGTTCTTAAGAGGCCTTGGAAATGATTCTTGGTTCTTGAGCAGATGAATGACAAGATGACATGGCCCACTGGGAAGACTGGTCTGTAGGTGGTAAGTAGACAGATTAAAAAGATGCAGCACAGGGGTGGGGTAGCCAGGTGGGAAGCAAATGCGCAAAGCCAGGAGGGAGGTGCAGGCAGCAACCTTCATGGCCCACCTGAGCCTGGCCCGAGCAGATCCCGGTAAGCACATCGTTGGTGGGCCGTCCAGCCCCAGCTTGAATCCTCTACCAGCAACTAGAGGAGGGTGGCTTTAGCCTTTCATAGCTGTCTGCACAAGGGCGTGCATGCCCAGAACTCTAGGGGTGACATCTGAAAAGCAGACATCCCTCCCCAAAGCTCTGCTGGTTAAGTTGTCTTACCTGCCCTCCCCTACCTGCTTTGCTTGCTCCCCAGTGATACTCTGTGGCTACCCAGATGGCACCCTGGCCGCCTGCTCCTTCCAGTTGGCCTCATGTCCCCAGGGCTGTGCTGTGTCTGCTCATCTGGTCACGCTGGAGTAGCATAGGCTGTTGGTGCCCAGGTCTGATCCCCAAGAGGGAGTGTGCCCTGCTCTGTCCCGGGACGCCAGCCCCATCCCAGGTCTGACATGGCCTTGGATGGGCAGCCACGCTCCCCATCCCATGCCCCACAGCCCTGGGTCTCTGCAAGGCCCTTGGGCTGATGTGGTCCCCTCCACTCACAGCCTGCTGCTCTTCGGCCAGGAAGAATGGTGGTGACCATGGCTCTGAGGGCCTGTGCTGAGGTTAGTGGCGGGGATTCCTTCCCTGGAGGGATGGACTTTGGAGTCTGTGAAGCAGCGAGACTCAGTGACAGGTTGAGTGCGGGGACACAGACGGGGCAAGACTTAGAGATGGCTCCATGCCACAAGCCAGCAACAAGCAAACACATGTGTAGAGTACAGCCAGGGTCGTCATCTCCTGGAAGGGGTCTTAGGTCAGGTCTGATGACAGTGAGGTTGAGGCAGTGAGCAGAGAGGAGGCGAGCCTGTGGTCTCGGGCTCAGTTTCCCTGGCTTCAAGCCCCAGCTCCACCTTAAGTAGCTCCACAGCTGTGGGCAAATGACTTAACCTCTCTGTGACCCAGTTTCTTTATCTGCTGATGGGAGGAGTAAGGAAAATAATTCACCAGCAATATTAGCACAGTGCTCGGCCCAGAGTAAGTGCACACCAAGTGTCAGCAATTACCACTATTGCTGAGATTGGTATGTGTTATCAGTCTGAGAAACAATCCATAGAAAAATACAGTGGCAGGGATCTACAAGTGCAGTGGGTAGAGGGTCCCAGCAGGGAGGGAAGAAGATGGAGGGAAGGATGAAGATGGAGGGAGGGGTGAAGATTGAAGGGGGGATGATGATGGAGGGAGGGGTGAAGATGGAGGGAGGGAAGAAGATGGAGGGAGGGAAGAAGATGGAGGGAGGGATGAAGACGGAGGGAGGGAAGAAGATGGAGGGAGGGATGAAGATGGAGGGAGGGATGAAGATGGAGGGAGGGATGAAGATGGAGGGAGGGAAGAAGATGGAGGGAGGGATGAAGATGGAGGGAGGGATGAAGATGGAGGGAGGGATGATGATGGAGGGAGGGGTGAAGATGGAGGGAGGGACGAAGATGGAGGGAGGGATGATGATGGAGGGAGGGATGAAGATGGAGGGAGGGATGAAGATGGAGGGAGGGAAGAAGATGGAGGGAGGGATGAAGATGGAGGGAGGGAAGAAGATGGAGGGAGGGATGAAGATGGAGGGAGGGATGAAGATGGAGGGAGGGATGATGATGGAGGGAGGGGTGAAGATGGAGGGAGGGATGAAGATGGAGGGGGGAATGAAGATGAAGTGGGAGGATGAAGATAAAGGGTGATGAGGATAAAGATGTCTTGGCATTTAGGCTGGAAAACCATCTGATGAAGGGATGAAAGGAACCTACTGTAAGTTCTTGGACAAAGAAGGGACATGAGACACTTGGTATCTGAGAATGATTCTTCTAGCAGCTACACGTAAGACTGATTAAAGAAGACAGGTCCCAGACAGCGAGAACCTCTAGAAAGTTTGCAGGTACCCGAGGAGAAGCAATGCAGAGACTTGAATGCTGAACTACGGGGTTTGACTTAATTCGCAGCCTATCTTCTGTGGACTTATTGGCTTTGCTGTGCACATGGGTCTCTAAAGTCCTCGTTTCTTTGCTTAAACTAGAGTTCCTGAGCTGCTCGGCTGCCCTCAGGACCATGGCCCATCCTATTCATATGTGGGTGGATTCCGAGGTAAAGAGATCAGAACTCAAAGCGGAACTAAATAAAAGCAACCAGTAATGTGTCTCTCTTTTTAAAGTTGAGGTTTGATTTACTGCTTCACTTTTCTCTAAATTCTCTTTATGTTCTTGTGGGCTTCTTTTTCATTCACCATTTAAAATCCCTTGGTGCTAACTATGTGTGCTGAGGAGAGGAGAAGCGGATCTTCAGGATGCTCTTCATTCATCGTTTGTCAGACTTTGATGATCTCCCCTCTGACAGGGGCTATTGAAAATCTGGAGATGAGTCGGACATGCACCCTGCTCTCCCGTGGCTTGGAGCATCGTCATGGAGATAAGATACACGTGCAACTCACCAAGCAGGAAGTGATAAGTGAGAGAGCAGGGCTGGTGATTCAGGACCGTGGGAGTGGAGAGGAGGGAAAAATTGTTTCCAAATCTATTCACAATTTTAGAGTGGTTTACACTTGTCACAAACTCACATATTAATCTCATGATATTTTTTGCAATAGAGAATTTTTTGGAGAAAAGAGTCCCATGTTTTTCCTTAAAGGCTAAGGAGGAAAAGGTTGTAGGTATTTTTTAAGGGTTATTATAGTTATTAATTTATCATTAGCGTGTGTGGACTATGGTTTTTTCATTTTTTAATATTATGAAATAAATGATAGATATGAAAGATTGTACAATTGGGTAAAGATGGTAGATGAAACACACATGTTACTTTTGCTCTCTCTTCACATCCCTCTGCAACTAACAGTTTTAGTTTCCTCCTTTTAAAAATAAGCAGACAACCAGGAATCCCCAGACCTCTGAGGAAAGTCTCAAATATTGAAGACACAGACCAAATCAGTCAATTAAAAAAACAAAGAAAAAAGACTCTGGATCAAATACTAACCATTAACAGAGAAGAACTCTTGAAACAAATCCTGTAGTTAACATCTTAAGAGAGAGAAAACAAGATATTGGACCCATGAGACAAGAATGGCATGCTATACCAACAAAGTCCTCCCACAGGGCTGGAAAATAAATTGAGGAAGTTTCCCAAAAGACAGTGAAAGAGATGAAAATAGGAGAAAAATAGTGAATCAATCTACCAATTCAAATACCGAGAGTCTCAGAAAGAGAGAACTGGAAAAAAAGAAGGAGGAGGAGAAAAAAGGAAAAGAAGGAAAGAAGTAATCATTAAAGACATCATTACAAAATTTCCCAGAGCGGAAGGACACACGTTTCTAGATTAAGGGCCCACTGTTCCCAGCCCAGTGGATGGAAATAGACTCACAGCAAGGCACATTATTGTGAAATTTTAGACCACCAGGGGGAAAAGAGAAGATGCTATGGAGCTTCCAGGGAGACAGAGAGAGGTCAGACACAAGAATCAACAGTCAGAGTGACTCTGGACTTTTTCACAGCAACACTGGAAGCTAGAAGGCCATGGAATAAAGACTTCAAAATTCTGAAGGAAAATTATCTCCAAATCAGAATTCCAAACTAGCCAAGGCTCTCAAAGATTTGCCTCCTTTGCACCCTTTCTCATGAAGCTACAGGAGGGTGCGTGTCACCAGAGCAAAGGAGTAAACCCAGAAGGAGGAAGCCCTGAGATGGAGGAAACCGGGGATCCACAGAGGAGAGAGGCCCGGGGTGATGGCACCAGGAGGTCCTTGGGTGACGGCCATGCACCAGGCGTGGAGGGCAACCCGTCCAGACTGGAGCAGGTCAGACAGCTCTGGAAGGTATTTCTCCAGGAAGATGAAATTGATAGAAAACCTGCAGTGCCTAAACATCCTGAGAAGAAATTTAGACAACTGTCAGAGTCTAGAATTGAGTTAGTGATAAATACACAGCAAACTAAGCAAATGAACAAACATGGTAATTAACCAGGAGAAACAAAAAGTTATGCAGGGAAGGAAAAGCTATCATCCTTTACTACAAGGCTCAGCTCTGAATAGAGTCAAATTAGTGTCGGCTGAGTAATGTAAACACCGATTACTGATCTAACCAAAAACGTGATATAATGATGAAAGGAGGATGGGGGGACAGGAAGAGTTGGAGGGGAGGAAAAGGAACTAAATCCTCATCTTCCGCTGTGGGAAGGGGATAGATGATGCCGAAACCAAAGCACCGAAAAGCAGCAATACAGTGTGTTATGAAGAGACATGGAGGAAAAGGTTAAAATTAATTAGCAAAAGAAGGTAAAGGCGCTACCCCTGGGGAGGCATAAATGGGAAAAACTGGTGGAGGACAGCAAATACCACAGAACAATTGACTCTAAATGTATGCAGGTATAACTTCCATAATATCAAACACAAAACTAAACCAAAGAGAAAAAGACCACAAATATATATAACATAAAATTAAGTTACAAAGCGTAAAAGTAAGCACTCCTGAACTCACGGTCCTGTTGAAACTACTTGTGCATTTTCTCTGTTCTCAGCCTCCCACGTCCCCCCAGAGATCCTCAACATCCTGAATTTCATGTTTGTGTTCTTGTTTTTCTTCACAGTGCTTCTCTTTTAAAAAAATTTTTAATTCTTTAATTTAATTGAAGTATAGTTGATTTACAATGTGTTAGTTTCAGGTTTACAGCAAAGTGATTCAGTTTTATATATATGTATATATATATATTTCAGATTCTTTTCCCTTACAGGTTATTACAAAATATTGAATAGACTTCCCTGCGCTATACAGTAGGTCCTTGTTGGTTACCTATTTTTTATATAGAAGTGTGTATATGTTAATCTCAAACTCCTCACAGTGCTTCTACCTAGCTATGGATACCTACCTAAACAATATATAATTTAGTTTTGCCTATTTCTGAATTTTATAAAAATGAAATCGTACCATAAGAGTGTGATAGGCAGCCTCTAAAATGACCCCTGGTATTCTCCCTCCTCCTGGGGTATTCACACACTTTTGCAATCCCCTCCTTTTAAGTGTGGGCTGGACCTAGTAACTTGTTTCTAAGGAATAGAATATGGCAGAATATGGCTATCACTTCTAAGGTTGGGTTATAGGAAGACTGTGGCTTCTGTCTGGGAGATCTCTACCTTGTTCTCTTTTGAATTGCTCTCCCTTGGGAGAAGCCACCCAAGTGGTGAGTGAACTTGGGAGCAGAAACCCCTTAAGTCAAGCCTTACGGTGAGACCACAGGCCTGAACTACAATTTCATGAGCCCTCTTGAGCCAGAGGTACCCATTTAAGCTGTCCCTGAATTCCTGACACATAGCAACTGTGAGATAGCAGATGTTTGTTGTTTTAAGCTGCTAAATTACAGGGCAATTTGTCACACAGCAGTAGATAACTAATACAATGAACTCTTCTCTGAATTGCTTTTTTCCACTCGACATATGTGTTGATATATGTGACTATAGTGTATTCTCATTCCTGTACTGTGCTTCATCATATGAACATACCGTTATTTATTCATTCACCTATTGATGGACATTTGGGTGGTTTCTAGGTTTTTCCTCTAATGAGCAATACTACTACAAACATTCTTTTTTTTTTTTTTTTTTTCCCAGTACGTGGTGCCTCTCACTGTTGTGACCTCTCCCATTGCGGAGCACAGGCTCCGGATGCGCAGGCTCAGCAGCCATGGCTCACGGGCCCAGCCGCTCTGCGGCATGTGGGATCTTCCCGGACCGGGGCATGAATCCGTGTTCCCTGCATCGGGAGGCGGACTCTCAACCACTGCGCCACCAGGGAAGCCCCTTACAAACATTCTTAATCATAGTTCCTGGTTGTGTTAGAGTCTTAGGACACATAGCTAAGAGTGGATTTACTGGTTTGTAAGGCATGTACATATTTAATTTCCTTTGAAAATGTCAAGTTATTTTCCAAAACGGCAGTACCATTAGGTTTCTACCAGCAGTGAATACGTGTTCCTGTTGCTCTATGTCTTTATCAACACATCATCATCTGACTTTAATTTTTGCCAAACCAGTGGGCAAACTGGTATCTCATCATGCTTTTACTTTACATTTTCCTGAGAAAAGCTGTGTATCCTTTTATATGTTTATTGGTCATTTGTGTCTCCTCTTCTGTGAGGTACCATTCATGACTTTTGCTCATTTTTCTATTGGTTTGTTTTTCCTTTTTTCTAATTCATTATAAGAGTTCTTTATATAATTCTAGATAAGAACTTCGTCAGTTTATGTATTGCACATATCTTCTCCCAGTTTGTGCCAGGTCTTTTTATTTGCTTTATAGTACTTTTGATGAACGAAAATTTTAAATTTTACTATAGCTGAATTTATCATCCTTTTCATTTATAATTAGCAACTTGTATCGTTTTTTAAAGAAATCCTTTCCTATCTGCGGTTATAAGACTTTCTTTTAAATGTTTCTAAATGTGGCCTTTCACATTTAAGTCTTCAATTCACCTGGAATTGATTTTGTGTGTGGTGTGAGGTAGGGATACAACTTCATCTTTTTTCATATGGATGACCAATTATCCCAGGTCCACTTAACGAGTAGTTCATCCTTTCTCCCACTGAGAATGCTACCTCTGTCATATAGATTATATATGAAAGTTAAGCTATTTCTGGGTTCTCTATTCTGTTCCATTGGCCTATTTGTACAACCCTGGAGTTACATTATACTCCTCTTTGTAACCTTTTCTGGGTACCTTCTCAGAGCCTAAGGCATGAAAGGTGCTCAGTAAATATTTGTGGAATGAATATGGCCTACTTGTTGCTTTTCCTGTCCCTTTGTGAAAGCGATGCTTGCTTTAGTAATTCAGTGACTCACGTTAAGGTGACTTCAGCTGTTCTCTCTGGCAGATAAACTTTTGTCAAAGTGGCTGCCAAATTCCTTGGGCTTGGAGTTGGTTCTCACCATTCATAAGGACTCAGCTTCTTGACAGTAGAGGTGACCGAGCTCTTTTCATATGGATCGTAGTGATTTAATGGCTCTAGCCATTTGTCCTGGGTCTGGTTTGTTTGTCGGGAATTTTCCAGGAATCAAGCCAAGTGGATTCTTTGTCTTCACCTTCCAGTCATTCCCCAGCTTCACACAGTCAGATCCCAGCCCCCACTGAGCTGTGGAACCCCTGCTTGCTCAGTTCTCCAGTGAAAAACCCAACATGTACCTGACTCAACCCCTTGGTGGCCTTGGATCCCATTGGTGCCTCCCTCCTCAGAACAGTCCTCTTGGCATCTTCAGTGGCTTGCTCTCCTGCCTTCCTCCTGCCCTGACCATCCTTCTTGGCTTCTTCTTCTGGCCTCCTCTTCAGTGTTGCTGTGCTCCAAGCTTGCTTCACACCTTTCTTGCTTCTCTCATGCCTGCCACTGTCCTCGCTGTTCCCTTCTAAATGACCCTTCAAGAAGCAGCTCAAAGCCCACCCTGACCCACCCAGCCAATGTGGGCTCTCTGTCTCTAACCCCACACCACTCAGCTTCTGCACTCTCCATTTGATGCCTACACACTGTCTCTGGTAGGAGACCACCGGTGTGGACCATGGTTAGGTGTCATGGTGGACTACCTATATTTGAATCTGGGTTTTGCTCCTTAGTATCTACATGACCTTGTCCTCAATTTTCCTATCTGTAAAAGGGGATAATACTTGTACCAGCTCACACAGAGTTACCTTTAGGGTTAAATGAGCTAATGTTTCTAAACCATTAGAACAGTGTCTGGCACACAGACACACTAAAAAATGTTGGTTATTGTTGTGCTGTTACAATCTAGTGTGTATAAGCCTGGCTTGTCATAGCAGAAAAGATGCAGGATCTGGAGCTGAAGGACTGCCTTTCATGCCCTAATGGCTTTGTGACCTTGAACAAATTACTGTCTCAGGATCTGTTTCCTCTTTACCAAATCAGGGTATAATAATGTCTGCCCTGACCATCTCACAAGGCTGTGGTGAGGAGCGAAATACTTGTTGAATGTATAAATGAATGATCCCATTTTGTCTTTATCACAAGCCAGCAGGACAAGGTCAGAGGGACAGGGGCTGTTTTCCCAATTTTATAATTAAACCATGAGAAGCTCAAGAGACTAACTGGCTTCCCTAACTTCTCAGAGCAAATGAGTGAAAAAACTGGCCAGAAACCCGTCTTTTTTCTGATTCTAGAAATGGCTGCAGTGAGCAGGACCCAGGGTGGGGCGTGGTGGCAGCGTCCGTGGGCCTGGGCAGACGCCAGCCTGTCCTAGCAACGTGGAGCTCTTGCTTGGTCCCTGCCAGTAGGACAATGGCCAGGGCACTGTGTGTGACTGGTGCGTGAGTACCAGCTGGGATCAGGGGGCCTGAGAAGCTCTTCTTAAGGGAAGACATTTTCATGGAGTCCTGGGTTTTACTCCCATCCCTACCTCTACTTTTGTCTTGGTTGCCAATATAATCAACTCCTAATTATCAAGGGCTCTCATCACGCAGGGGCATGTGATTCCAGCGTTGGGGAGAAAAATCACCATTTCTTAAGCATATTATGAGCCTTAGTTTAGGAGGACTTGAGAAATGCTTGAGGTATATGAAAGAGTACCACTGAAATTCAAAGTTAGCTGAGGAATAAATGGCTTATTACCGTGACTTTAGAGCTACCCCGTTATTCCAGCTACAAGTGAATTCACATAAAGACCAAAAAAAAAAAAATTCTCTCTTCTTAAAAACAGTCTCCCTCATAAACATCTTAAAATATAAAATAAATGGCCCTGGAGGCCCAGGGCTAATCACCAGCCTACTGGACCACATGTCTGACGACACACGCGTCCATGAAGTCACTCCCTCATCTGCATCATTCCTATAGCCAGTGTTCTATTTTTTTACAAGTTGGCTTTGAATTTAGGAAAATAAGGACGTTTCCCTCCACCAGGTAATTCAAGGCAACAGCGCTGAATCTTTCCAAGGCAAACCTAAATCTAGTCTCTCGTTCCCAGCCCCAAGAACTAACAGCATGGGTGCAAAGCCTCTGGTTATTTTTAAAAGGCAAGAAGACCACCGCCACCAAAAGAGACAAGTCCAACAAACAACCAGACAGAAGCAGCTCATCCCCTTTCTGTGACTACGGTGGGTGTGCCTTTTTCTCTCTGAGGCGGTGGCATGCATGCCTCCTCTGGCAGTTTTCCTTGGAGACTTTTGCCAAATGTGGGCGAGTCGGGACATCTGGCTGGTGTCACACATCTGGATGCAACCTCTCTACAGGGAAATCTGAACAAGAATGCCGGCTCAGCTTTTCTTGGGGTGTGCTTGTCTTCTCTTGGGTCTCTCCCTCCCTTTGTTAGGCTAAGAAGTTTTGTTCGACTTCCCCACTTCACAAATGGATACAGCATTTGAGGGAGGCCAGCTGCCATTCCTTCCACGGTCTGTTTTCTTCACAAAGAGGAGCGCTGTCAACCTCGCTGCATGGTTATTAAATTATAAACCAGATGGTTCATCTGGCAAACCTTTCTGAGTCAGTTTCACTATTTGCAATGTTTTCTCTCTTCTTATTAAAAAATATTTCCATGTTTCCTCATTTGGAAATGTTTAATAAAATGCATGAAAATGGAGAAAAACAATATGTTTGGAAGAAGCACTGTTCCCATGGGAAACATGTCTTCCACGGTCTTTGGAGGTGGCGTGGCAGAGAGGGGATGGGGGCTCAGATCCCAACCCTGCCACCTGTTAGCTGCGTGGCCTGGGTAAGGCGCTCACCTCTCCATGTCTTGGGCTTTCCTTCTGTAAAACAAGATGTAAAACCTCTCACATGGGATGATGTAGGTGGTTAAATGAGATAATATGAGACCCCGTGCAGCACCCGGCAGTTACTGGGGGCTCACTACATGAACTCATTCAGTCAGCAACTGTGAGCGGGCCCCTACTATGCGCCAGACTTGGCACCTACTTCAGGGAACTTACAGTCCAGTGAAGGAGGCTGACACCAAGCAACACCAAAAGCTGAAAAAGGGTGAGTTAGAATTGAGACGCATGCCAAGAGGCAGCATGGGGTGCCCTAAGCAGGGACCTCCTCTGAGGATGCAAGCTTCACACAGAGCCACCCAGGACGAGCAGGGATGAGGCTGGTGCACAAGGGTGGGCCGGGGTGGAGGCGCTCCAGGTGGAGGGACTGCCATGGAGAAGGCTGGGGGAACTGGGAGGATGTGGCTGGAGAGGTAGGGCAGATGAAGGACGCTCTCTCCAAGCACCAGCACTGGGCTTTGGTGAGAAGAGCTGCTGGCACTGTTGGCCTCCCTGGCACCGGCTCCCTGGGCCCTTGTTTCCCTTCCTCTCCCTCCTCCGTCTGTCTTTCCATTGCCGATCTGTCTTCTCTCTCATCCTTCTTTCTCTCGTTCCCTCCTTTGAAACACGCCCCCCCCATGTCTCCTCTCTCATTCGTCTTCACTGGCTCAGTCTCTTTCTCATCCTCTCCTCGTGAGCAAAGCCCCGCCGCGAGGAGAGGCAGGGGCTTCTGTCTCCAGCCAAGGGGTTGACAGTTCCCATGGGGACACCAGTCTTTCTTGGCCTCAGGTTGGTTTTGCTTATCCAGCAAACTTGTATTCTGCACCTACTGGGTGGCCATATACCAATGGCATGAGATGAAACAGCCCAGGGTCCCTGCTCCAGGAACCCGCCCCCCCCCCGCCCCCCGCAGAGTCAGACTGCCGGGATGGCAAGTGCGGAGGGCTGCACCAGGGGCAGTACCCATGTGCTTGTCCTCCCAGGGCCTGGAGACCGCAACCCTCTGCTCTTCCGGTGACCGTGTGCCTACTTATGGTTTCAGCTGCCACCCCCAGGCCTCTGAGACCAGCCCAAACCTCCCCTCTGAGCTTCGGACCCATGGACCCACCTGCCAACATGGGGCATATCCGGGGGGACAGCAGGTAAATTACGTTCAGCCTATCCTGAGCCCTACTCATTACCTGTCCCCTGCCTTGGGCCCGGATCCCCTCCAAACCCATCCTCTTCCTCCTGCATCTCCTATCTGTGGGCACTACCACCACCCAGCCGCGCCAGGACACTGGGCATTGTTCTCGAACTTCCTCCACTGTCACCCCACATCCAATGAGTCCGCGTGTCAATTTGGGCTCCTCTAGTTCTTCCTCATTTTTTTTTTTTTTTTTCTCCACACCATGCGGCATGTGGGATCTTAGTTCCCCGACCGGGGATGGAAACCGTGCCCCCTGCAGCGGGAATGTGGAGTCTTCACCACTGGACCGCCAGGGAAGTCCCCCTCTAGTTCTTTCAAACCTGCCCCTCACTCGTCATCCCCGCCACCACCTCCCGGGTGGAAGTGGCATCCTACCCCACGTCCATCACGGCAGAAGTCTCCCAACTGGTCTCCTTGACTCATGGTCGTCATGGTGTTCCCCTCACACACTGCAGCCAGGGAAAGCTTTCCAAAACAGAGGACTTTCCCCCACTCAAAACCCACTAGTGGCTCCCACTGGCCTAGGGTAGGGGCATGCGTTGTTCCTCAGCCTCAGCGTGGAGACACGCAAACAATCCATCCAGGACTAAGAGTGGTTGAGGAGTTGACATCTGTGAAGGATTTATGAGATAGTTTCAAGGTTACCCCTATGATAACATCACTCTCTCAGTCTTATGTTCTGATTTGCTTTCTCCAGTGGAAAGGAAGGGCTAGGACTCCGGCTAGGCTGGTGGAAATGATTTATAAGCTGGGGCACACCCACAGCAGAAGTCAGGTATCTCAATACCATCTCTCCTGCGTCACTAGAATAAAGGAACAAAGTAAATAAACAAGGTTGGGAACTGTTGGCTGTGATAGAGGATTAAGTCCAAACTCTTTAGACTGGCCTGGCCCCTGCCTACCTCTCTAACCTTGAGTGCAGCTGCGACCTCTCACTGACACCCCCTGGCAAGCAACTGCTTATTCCCTCTCCCACCCTGTGCTCCCCCACCTCCAAGCTCTGCTTGTGCTGGTCCCTCTGGCTGGAGTCCCCTCAGGCCCAGAAGATCACCTCCTCCAGAAAGCCTTCCTGGATCAAGCACCGTCTGCAGAGCACCCTTAGCCCCAGGGTCCTCTCTGTCACCTCCTACTGCAGTATCTAATCATGTACTTGCTCCTGGGGCTTGCCCTTCCGCATGGCCCAGTGCCAGTCCCAGGGCCCTGGCACTTGGAGGAAGCTCTGAGAATCCGCTGAAGGGGGCAGTGAGTGAACAAGGGTCCAGTGGATGTGACTTTCAAACTTGGTCTCATCTCACTCCCCTCCACGAGCCTCTGCTTTCTCACTGCTTCTGCCTTTGGTTTTCATTCAGTTGCACCCTCCTGGGGCCTCAGTCTTCAGCCTGGGAGCTTTTTCTCTCCTGGTTGAGCCTTTTCCTGACATTAGTTACAGAGTGTGATTTGGAAGCAAAGGGGCTTCACAGCTCTTGGTGTTTTATACACAAGAATACCGGTGGTTGGGATTCTTGCCAAATATTTCCTTAGAGATGATCTATTTCTCATCTCATTTTATTTCTGGGACTAACTCTATGAGGCGGGTAGGACTGGATATATAGCCCTATTTTAAAAGATAGCAATCAGGGCTTCCCTGGTGGCACAGTGGTTAAGAAGCCACATGCCAATGCAGGGGACATGGGTTCGAGCCCTGGTCCGGGAAGATCCCACATGCCATGGAGCAACTAAGCCCGTGCGCCATAACTACTGAGTCTGCGCTCTAGAGCCCACAAGCCACAACTATTGAGCCCACTTGCCACAACTACTGAAGCCCACACGCCTAGAGCCCGTGCTCCGCAACAAGAGAAGCCACCACAATGAGAAGCCTGTACACCGCAACGAAGAGTAGCCCCCGCTCACCCCACAACTAGAGAAAGCCAGCGCACAGCAACCAAGTCCCAACACAGCCAAAAAAATAAATTAAAAAAATGTAAAAAGATAACCATCATCATCATCATTTGTCAAGTGCCAGCCATGTGCCACGTGGCCCAAACCTTTGTGTGCATTATCTTATTTAATCCTCACAATAACAAGATTTGCAATTGTCATTTCCTGTTTTCTTGAGTTGGAAACTCAGGCTCAGCCAGATTAGGGAACTTGCACAAAATAAACATTTACCAAGTGGCGGAGCCTAAGTGTGAGCTTGGGTCTGGCGTATTCCTCAGCCCCGTCTTTGACCATATTATGCCTTTGAGGAAGTGAAGGCCCAGTGAGGGTGATGGGAGAGATTACTGGAGATGCTCCCTTTCTCAGGCATCTGATCCTGGATGTGTATTACAATGAGCCAGCTTCACAAGGGAGTGAGCCAGAGCCAGGGCTGCCCTGTTCAGCACCGTAGGTTGTGTGCTGTGCAACTCCGGGGAGTGCCATTCCCGGAGCCGTCAATGCGAACGGCGCCCCCTGGAGGGCAGTGCCGCGTAGGCAGTGGTCCCGGCTAGAGCCTCAAAGGAAAGGCGTCTTTCTCCTCTCAGTTATGCTTTCCAAAGAGAATTAAAGGCAGGCAGCTGCCCAGGTGCACAAATGTTGAGGAGGGCACAGAGCTGTGGTCTCACCTGGGCAGCGTTAGTGTGGGAGGGAGGGGACCGCTCTGTGACCAAGAACAAAGAGAAACAGACTGGAAGAAATACGCTGGGAAGGAGTTTTCTTGTTACGGTTTCCCAGAGCAGTGGGGATTCCAGGGCAGGACGTGGGAGCTCTGGCTGGACAGCTTCCCCTGCCACTGAGAAGAGGGGGTGCCAAAGAGGTGAGTAGGAAGAAGTCTAACTCAGCAGAGACAACCACCCCCATCTGGGGAACATGGCTGCAGCGCTCTGGGGGCTTCAGGATCTCTCTGACCACAAGTAGCCTGCATGTGGAGGGCAGTTGCCTCTAACCTCTAACCTCTTTCCACATGCCTGGGCGTCCAGATGGCACACTTCCTTGGATTTCTGGGGGTGGACTTTGGCCACTTGAAGAGTGACAAAGTCTCGGGCAGGGTCTCAGGGGCTGGTCCAGGCTCGCCTGTCCCACAGCCAAACCACCCAGACCTTGGCTTATATGATTAACTGGAAGGTCCTGGAACACATCAGAAAGAAAGCTAATTCTGAAGCTCAGGACTGTGTGGAGAAGGGAATGGAGACACCCAGCACCTGCACCCCTCCAAGAGGGGGTTTCTTGCTAGAGGAACTTCTAAATCTCCGCAGCTGGCATGCCCCAAGATCTATAAGAGCAGCAGCTGGAAGGAAAGGCTCGTGTGCTGGGGCCTCCCTGCTCATCTCTGTGGGCCCAGGAGCAGAATGAAGGGATGCAGCTGGGGAAAGACAGCCTGCAGCATCCAAACTCCTTTTCTCTGCCTCTTGAACTGAGAGATTCTTGCTGGGGAAAGAGAAGGAGCAAGACACAGGATATGTGACCCATCTGGACGTTTCTTCTCACTTTCAGGACACGAAGAGGATGGTATAAAATCCCCTGCACATCAGCGGTCTCCTCATGAGCTCCGTCTGCTCCTCTGAGAAATGAGGGGGCCTGGACCCCAGCCCCATGCAACTATAACCCCCCAAACAGGACGGAGAGCTGGCCAGGTAGGCGAGTGGTCAGTGACCAAGAACAAACAGAAACAGGATGGAAGAAATACCCTGGGAGCACGTTTGATGCTTTAAGGGGCCATATTTGGAAAGACACAGATTCCCAGAGAGACTTGCCCTAAATTGACCTGACGGTGACGAGTGTCCTTATGAACACAGTGTGGCTGTGCTGAGGGGTTTTGCCTGCAGAATGGCGTTCTCCTAAGGAGCATTAACCAGAGGCCTAGGACTCCCCAGCCTCTGGGCTTTTCTAGGGAGGGGAGAGAACAGCCATGGACATACCATCAAAGACCTGGACAGGAGGTGCTTTGCCTGTTGAGTAGGCTTTGTCTCTGGGAGTCACTGAGTCTTGGGGCTACCTTTAGCCAGACAAACCTCTTTCTTTTCAGGCGAAGAAATGGAGGCCAGAGAGGAGCATGCTGGGCCCAAGTCCATCGTACTTCTCATCACTGTGCTGCCTCTTCCTACTCTACCAGCACCAGTCATGTCAGCCTGGGATGGTCAGTCCCAGGAGAAAGACCCTCAACAGGGAGCTTAGATTCTCTCCAACTTGTGTGACTCTGGACAAGTCGCTTCCCCTCTCTGGACCTTGGTTTCTTCATGTAAAATGTGAGGAGTTTTCCAGTTCTTAGGTAGGTGTTTCTGTGATGACACTCTACCACCACCCACACATACACACCCTCACTCAACCTCCACCCGGTCTCTGGGAAGCGTTTGGCTGGGCTGACTGCAGACACAGAAGCCAGTCATCTTCACAGACAGGAGGCCTTTTACATCGCATGGGGAACAAGATGAAGAGTTCCGCTCAAGTGGAAACCACCTAGCAGCCTCCACCCAGAGCCAGCCAGCCACCCCTTGGGCAGCTGTAGCAGGTGGCCACCAAGTTACATAGAACCTCTGACGGCTCCTAACCAAGACTTTTGACCACTGAACACCTGTGATTCCTGAAACAGAACAGGAGAGGGTGAGTTAGTGCCCCAGCTGTTATACAAGAGTCAGAATGGCTACCCTCGGAGTCACCTGAGTCTGCCTGCCTGTCTCTCTCCCCCTCTTCCTCCCCAGCCAGCCTGGAGAGGCCCCTGGAGCCTCCTCCATCCCAGTACTCCAGCCCTGGCTCTGTTTTCCAGGATGCAGCCATCACAGAAGATGCTTGTGACATGTTGCCAGGCAACAAAATGCTTCCTGAAAACTACAACCCACCTCTGACACTTCATAGGGCTGGAAACCAGCAGATGAGAGGAGCCTCTGCCAGAACAAGGGAGAAGCGTCAGGAGGGAACACGTCGGAGCTGAGCAATTGCAGAAGCAAAACGAAAGAGCCCAGACAGTCGTATAAAGTACCAAACAGCAAACAGATGGGGAGGAAAAACTGACTCACTGAAATGAGGGAGACAGAGAGAGAGAAGGTGACGTGGAGGAGAGCCCTCCGCAGGTCAAGTCCTTGAAAGGCCTCCTTTATTTTATTTTTGGTCAAATCTGTCATGATTAGAGTTGAGGTTGTTGATAAGGAGGAGGATGGTAATGATACTGATGATGATTCCTTAGGCAAACACTCATCTATCGGCTTTTACTTGGATGAGTGATTTTATTAAACACCCTCAAGCAATGGCACGATTTTCCCCAGACTTTCCAGGAAATAACAATTATTCCCTAAAACAAACATCTCCACAGCCATCATCATCACCCCCTTGCTCAAATACAGGATGATTCACTTGTTAGCTTAAGTGACCTTGGGCTCTGGAATCTCAAGCACTGAGTAGATCTGGGAGAGCCAGGCCCAGGAGATGCCCAGGCTGGAAGGCTCCCTGGCTGCCAAGGGGACCTCAGAGGGAGGTGCCGGGAGCCCGGCACGGGAGTGTCACAGGTGGAGGACCCTCCCTCTCCAGGCAGGATCTCTGGGCCAGCAGTGAGATTCTGCCTCACATAACTCTCAAAGCCTCCATTCCCTAGTTTCTGAAATGGGAAAATTACTCCTGCCCTGCCCACCCCACAGAGTGCGGGCCCCAGAGGAGAAAGTGCATAGACTGAAAAGCTGTGAACAAGAAGACAGTGTTCCTGACTTATTCAAAAATAATGCCTAACCTCCTACAAGTGCTGGGCATTCTAGAAAACATTCTCTTACAAACTTACCATCTGCTGGGGGAGAGGCAATTAACAAGCAACCTCACACAATGGTGAGTGAGCTACCCCACTGCCCTTGGCTTCAGTTTTTCCATCAGTGAAATGGAGATAACATCACAAAAGATTCTTGTGAGGGTTAAATGGGATGATGAATGCAAGAAACCAGTACTTAACAAATGACGGCTCTCTTTCTCCTGCCTCAGGCTTGAGGTCATCCTTAACTAGGCTTCTGAGACCCTGGCTCAGTCTCACCAGCCCTCCAGCTTTGCCTAATTTGGCCGCAGCAACAGTCTGGCAACCTCAGGAGGGTATAGTCTAATTTCTGAAATAATGAAAAGCCTCAAGACACATTTACTCCCTAAATAAAATCCACAGTTTAAATTATAAACAAGAACAAAACAAATTAAGAATGTTGGTAACTAAGTGAGAGCAATTTCATATGCTAAACTTGACGAAATAATTACAAAGCTACTACCCAGTTAACTGTATTCACATTTACTTAACTCTTTAAGTTTGACAATACAGCTGTTTACTTTATTAATTTTGACATATACTTTCTCAGAAAATGCCTAGCCAGTCTCCAACCCCGCCTGCCCCGGCCCCCCCGAAAACTAACGTCATGGCATTTGAGGATGATGGGCCGTTTCTACCTGTACCCACTAACAGGAAGTGGCTTCCCACTAAAAATTGCTGTTTTTCTACAGCACCAATCGCAATTTCCATCTAGGTACCAGATAGCATGCCCTCAAACAAATTATAAATTGGCCTCAGAGCGCCAACTGAAAGAAAAACTAAATTCGCTTTGCACATTTTGCTCTTTCTCCTTTGGCCCCAACACAGTCACATAAGACAACTCCCTAATTTAACAAATATCCCAAGGGCCCTATAGCAGGCAGTCAGAGTCCCGGGGTCCCAGGCCTCTACTGCCCTATGAGTCAGGGGACAGGACAAATCACCGAGTCTCGTTGAGTCGCTATGTCCTAATCCACTAAATAGGGGGGTCTGGACTCTATTCTGCCTGCTCACTTCTTAGGGCCATTGTGAGAAGCAGAAGAGATTAAGTCCTGGATTTTATGTTTTCCCCAGCTTTTCGTTCCCTCTCTTATTTGAATTTCATACTCACCTAGGAAATAAGTAAGACAGGCTTATATTTCCAACCTACGGATCAGAGGAATGAGGCTCAGGAAAGGATCCAGTGTTCCCCAAGAACCAGCTACAGTCATAGGCACTTGTCTTATTTAATAGAGGGTAAGTGATTTGCCCAAGGTCATGTAGCTGGTGAACTTTTAAGCTAGGCTGTGAGCCAGGGTTTTCCGACTTCAGATGTCACTGCTCTCAATTTTGTAGGCAATAGAACCTCACATAGAAATGTGAGGTGTTATTACAATCATTGCTAGTATTACTGAAATTGAACCAAATGGGTTTTATCATGAGTTGACTGTAGAAGGCCTTGGACACTAAAGCAAGGAATATGGACTTAATCTTCTAAAGGGAGCAATTGCATGTTTTTTAGGGGTAATAGAATGTATCTAGTGGTAGTATAATTTGAGGCCAGAGAAGTTACTTCTATAGTCCAGTGTAAGATGACAGGGATCTGTGTCAGTGAGGTAGCAGGAAGAGGTGAGTTTGAGAGACATTATAGCATAAAAACCCTAGGGCTTGAGGCCTGAATAAAGGGGTGAATGGGGGTGGGCATAGGCACAAAGATAGTGAATGGTTATGAGCCTATGAGATAGTTATGGCCCAATAGTCCTTCCTCCTTCCTTCACTGTAAAAGAGCTCAGGAATGAGCAATGGCTGCCAATAATAAAGACTACATTTTTCCAGCCATGTGAACGACCAATGAACGTGAATGGAAATGACGTGTGTCACTTCTGGCAAATGTCTTTAGAGAGAAAGAGCACACCTTACTTTGTCCCTTCCTCCCTCTTGCTGGCTAGAAGGTAGATGGGATGGCTGGAACTCTGGCAGCCTTCTTGAACTATGAGGAAGAAGCCATGTACCAAGGCCAGCAGGGCAACAAGGCAGAAGAAGCCTGGGTTCCTAATGCCATGGAGCACCATAACTGCTCTGGAGTGACCCTTTTCCAGTCTTCTTTTGCATAACAAAGAAACTTCTATTTTGCTTAAGCTGCAGTTATTTTGGGTTTCCTGTCACTTGCAGCCAAAAACTAATACTAACTGGAAAAGTTCCTGAGAAAAAGAAGACAAAAACAGAGAAGCAGAGAGAAATGAGGGGCAGCATGATGAGTTTGAACAGAGACTTGATACATGGGACATTCAGTCTTGGCCTCCTACATAAGGAGGTATCCAAGAACCCTACACTGCCACCACCACCCTTCTAAGTTACCATGTCCTTTGCCCTGGCCTGTGCAATGGCCTCCTAACTCATCCTCCTAGTAGTTTCCTTGCCCACTTCCGATTTATTCTCCACAAAGTTGCCAGAGTGATATTCTTAGAATGAATGGGGTTGTATTACTCTCTGACTTGAAGCTTTCAGAGGCCTCCCACTGCACTTGCCTTCAATCCCTTAACACAGTCCCCGGAGCCCCCTCTGCAGCTCAGGCTCTGCCACAGCCCCGTCCCTGTCCACACTGCCCTCCTTCCAGCTACCCCACACCCCATGCTCTTCGCCAGCTCAGGGCCTTTGTATGTTCTGTTCCCTCTTCTTGGAGAGCTCATCCCCTTGGTCTGTAAATGACTCATTCCTTCCCATCCTTCAGGTCTCAGCTGAAACATAACCTCTCTGGAGAGACCTTCCAAGCAGGTCCAAGCCGAGTAGGATTCCTCTCCAACCCCATTACTTAAAAAAAAAAAAAAAAAAAAAAAAAATCATTGCAACCTTGTTTCTTTTAACACCTTCAACACTATATACCATAGATTTGAAAGCACCTCCTTGTGTCTTGAGCTGTTATTGGTCTACATGGTCTTCCCTGGTAGACTATAAGCCTCATGAGGGGAAAAAAATCACGTGTGTTTTACTAAGGTATATTTAATGGCTAACATAGTGCCTAGTGAATAGTAGGGCTCAACAACTATTAACATTATTCCTACTTAGCAAGCCATTCGGAATTGAGCATTACATCTCAGGGGAAAGTCTTGACTCAACGTTTAGACTTCGGAGGTGAGGATGCACTCTTGTGAGACTGGATGCATTCTCTGGGGGCAAGCATGATAGAGAGATGTCAAAGGGTGGAGAATGTCCTTTAGGAAGCAGTTCTGATGGAGAAAAGAAGGGGATGGGGAAGACCAGCATGAGATGGGTCCAGAGAGCAGAGGGTGGAGGGAGTGAGCTCAACACCGGGGCAATCCCTGTTTAAAGATCTGCAAGGACCTGAAAAATCACTGCTTTTATCAGCGGGAAAACTAAGGCGGAGAAATGGGCTCCCAGGCCAGATCCAGAGCCCCTTGCTAAAGCTGGAAGCAGGACATGAGCCTCTTGACACTTAGAGTCCTAACTAGTTCCCCACTTGACTTAAAATCCTTTGGCCTAGGGCTTCCCTGGTGGTGCAGTGGTTGAGAGTCCGCCTGCCGATGCAGGGGACACGGGTTCGTGCCCCGGTCCAGGAGGATCCCACATGCCGCGGAGCGGCTGGGCCCCTGAGCCATGGCCGCTGAGCCTGCGCGTCCGGAGCCTGTGCTCTGCAACGGGAGAGGCCACAGCAGTGAGAGGCCCGCGTACCGCAAAATAAAACAAAAACAAAACAAAACAAAAACCCTTTGGCCTAAATTCAGCTGTGGCTCTGTCAGGTGGCAGGCTAAGTGGGGTGTGGGTGCTGGTCATAGGGCGCAGGCTAAGCAGGGTCTGTGCAGTTGTACTGAGGAAATATTAACAACAGCATAGGGGGCTGTAGGTTGGGACTGTCAAAAGTGCCAAACCTAAACAGAGATGTGCCCTGGGTCTCACTCCCTAATTCCCAGGTCATTATGCCTCTTTTGAGAGATGCTTGCTCTTCCCATGGGCCACTCTCAAGCTGCACTAAAAGTAGAATAATGCCGAGAAAATGGGAGGTTGCCTAATCTCTGGGGCACTGTGTTCAGTCTGGGGCCTCCAATTTGTGGGGACACTGATGACCAAAGAGGAAGATGAGAAAGAGAGTGGAGTCTGATGGGAACTGAGTCCTGTGAGGACTTGCTGAAGGATCAGAGACCATTAGATTGAAGAAGATGAAACCTGAATTCTCAAACGTTTAGGGGGCCTTCAGCGGAAGAGGGAAGATCAGCCTGCTTCACTGGGAGCTCAGCATGTGCTAAATGCTTTGCCCTGTGCTAAGCGCTTTTTGTGAATTATCCCACTTCCCAGATGTCCTAAGGCTAGCTTGCCCAAGGTCACGGCTGTAAGAGCTTGAGCAAGACCCCAAGCCCATATCCGCCTAGATGGCAATGGTTTAACCACCAGCCTATGTTGCTTGAATTTTTGTGTGGATACAGAAAACAGTTAGGACTCAAGTGAGAAACTATGAGGAGTTTAACTTTAACCAATATTAGGAAGATATTTCTAGGTCAGAGCTGTCTGCAGATGGATTGAATGGTCTTTTAAAATGATGAGTTCCCTGTCCCAGAGCATGGTCAGTAGAGGCTGCATGACTCTGGCGAGATTAAGTATGTGTACGATGTCCAAGGTAAATGGTGGAACCAGGAGCCACATGGTCTCTTAACCCTGAGTTCAGGCTGTATCCAGCCTCTGCGTGCTGTGTCACTGCATGTATTGGCTCAGCTGCAACATATTTAACACTTTCAAAAGGAGTTTTACTCAGTAGGCTCTGTGCCCCCTCTATTGTAGGGGTGTTGAGCTCATCTGGCCCTTCTTAGCGTGTCTGGGCCTGTCTGGGCCAGCCCGCAGGGGGTTTTGTTGGCAGGCAGCTCCTATGAGCCTCTTGGGAAAACAAAATGACCTGGTGTGGTAGGTTGGTGGGTTCCCAGGGCCACTGTTCCCAGGCCACCAGGGGATGTGGTTGCCAGGGAAACTCTTGGGCAGTGCACAGAGCCGGGAAGTAGACATCCAGGTGGGGTGGGAGGTGGAGGTGGGGTAGGGCTGGGGATGCTCAGTGAGGTTCCATTTGCAGTATATAGCATATCTCACCCATATTCCCTCCCAGCTCAGCCTCTGAGGGACTGGGGCCAAGCCTCAGGGGACGGAGGAGCCTGTATTAAATGGAAGGAGAAAATCTCACGAAAAAAATCCCCTAGCAGATATGCTATGAGAGCGGGAATACAGAGCTCCCCATAAGCTTGGGCGGCAGCGGCCATGCCCGCAGTGGAGGGAGGTGGAAAGCACAGAATGGCAAGGAGGGCACACATGACGTGTCCCAGGCCACCAAACACATGGAGAAGGCCTGTGGGGTGAGGGTCCAGTCCCTTGCTGGTGGGTGCCTGCATTGAGATGCAGGGCACCAAGGGATCACCAGGGGCAAACAAAACCACCCCAAAGTTGAAAAATGGAAAAGTTGACAGAACATCGATTTCCTGTCTTGACTAATGTCAGCCCACAAATAGATGTGGCTGACGTGGCTTACAGGAAACCCTCCCTTTTCCTCACCTTGGCTCCCTCCAAGGATTCCCACCCTTGTAAGATTTTTGGCATTGTCTCCTCCCAGTGGTACAGCCTTTTGCAACTGGTCCTGGGGATGAGACTCAAGCCTGGGTGCCCTTAGGCATCCATGATAAGAAACAAGCAACTTCCCCCTTATACATCAAGGGTGGTACTAGCTGTGTACCATCCTTGGTGGAATCAGGAAGATGGTCATTCCAGCCCACTTCTGTAGGGCTTAATTCTCAGATCTCAGTTGAGAAAGGTTGAATGATCCTTCCCAGCTGGAGAAAGAGCCCTGTCCTTAGCTGGGTCTACCTAAGGCAAAAATCCTGGAGGCAAAAAGGCACTGGCCACCTCACAGCAGAGAGAGTTTATGGAAACCTAGTGTTTAGTGTAACACAAGTTGGAGTAATTTGGGGATTGACTCGACTGGAAAAATGGAATGGTTTCTCAGTGCAGTGGAGTTCACTTTGCACCCACACTGTCCCAAACTAATCTTATGGGCAATTTCCTCATTTCTTGATTCTCCTTTCTAAGAAGTGTCATTCATTACTTATAATTTGTGAATAATATATTATTTAATATAAATAAAAGTACCAAGAAACCAGTCACAAATTAACGACTTCCGTGCGTAATTGTCAAAGAGCACAAACATACTGCCAGTAAGAAAGGAAAGAATTGTTGAATCAAAAATAACAGAGAAAGAGCAAGTGGGCTGAGGTAGTAAGGATGGGGAAAAATGTAAAACATGCACATGAAATAAAAACGGGACGCTACTAGAAGCAGGAACGAGAGGCAACCTTGGGGCAGAGGACCCAGTCCAGAAGGTTATTCTTGTTGCCCTGGGCGCCGGCGCCACAGCAGGGTTAAACCTCAACTCTGGCGGCGCCAGGAGCTGGCCGACTGGCTCCTCCCCCGCGGCCCGCCCCTTCCCGTGAGACCCCGCCCACCGGCCCCCACCTGTTCGCGTTCCCTCGCCCGCCCCGCGCCCCCTGGCGGAGCGAGCCTCGGCCCCGCCCCCCGTACCAGCCTGCTCCCAAAAGCCTTGGCCTTGCGGGAACCACCTACCCGCTGGCTGTTTCTCCCTATCGGACGGGGCCTTCCGCGTCATTGCTGGGACCCCAGAGCCTTGCCCGCCTAGAGCCGGTGCTAGAGAGTTAATGCAGCCCTGCCTCGGACCACACCTCACCTGCACAACTCCACCTGCCTGGACACTGGTTCTAGGTCCTCCCATAATCATCCTCCGGCCACAGAGGGGCTGTAAGTGGCACCCCGCCCGAGGAGAGAGGACCCCAGCCTAGGCTCACGTCATCCCCCTACCTTGTCCACTAAGGCCACTGGCAGCTAAGTCTGAAGGGGAACCCTTTAGGAAGGAACTTTTATTGAGCTTTTCTGAGGAAATTACATGTAAAAACTGAGTGAGCCGTTCAACTTCACATTCCAAGCCCTGTTGATATAAAATATGAGTTCCTGTGCAAGATGAGAAGAGGGGCTTTGTGGAGGGAGAAAAAACAAAATGCTCCCTCTTTACAGTAAAACACACACACACACACACACACACACATATTGCCATGCATTCTCACTGAAAATACAATAAAATGTAATGAAAAAAATCACAAGTAACATCCCACAGAAAACAATAGATGTATTTCCCAAGCATTTTCTATGCTTGTTATACATCTATGTCTTTTTAATTGGTAACATCCTATATAATACCTTTGTGTGCTCTTTTAAAAAATATCACATCACGACTATTTTCCTACATTATTATAGTCTTTGAAGGATGATTTTTTTAAAATTGTTGCCTAACTACCCATCATATTGATGTGCTATGATTTATTTAACTGTTTAAACCCTGGACATTTGCTTCGTTTCTGATTCTCCACTGTTGTAGAACGCATCATGCCGAAGAATCTTGACAAAATTGATTATTCCATTAGAATAGCTTCCTAGAAAGTGAATTCCTGGGTTAAATTTATGAACTTGTAAAGGCTCCCCTGACACACTATTTAATTGTTTTCCAGAAAAATGGTGCTAATTTTCCTTCTTGCCATCAGTATGAGAGACACAACCCATCCACCCCACCACAAACAATAACAACTTTCTTCAGCGTTGAATTATATTTATTTAAATTTTTGTCAATTCTGGAGGAGAAGAAGCAATTCTCCTTGTAGCTTTAATTTGTAGTTCTTTGAGTTGAGAGGCTGTGTTTTTCATTTTATTGGTTATTTGTATTTCTTCCTTTGTGGTTGTCTGTTTTTATTTTTAGCCTTTTTTTTTTTTTTTTTTTTACTGAGGAGATGAGTTTTTCTGATTGGTAACTAAGACTGCTTTGTACAATAGGGATATTTACCTCTTCTCATGTTTGCTGCAAATATTTCTCCTAGTGTAACATTTGCTTTTTAAAATAAATTTATATTTTTTGAAGGACAGAAATCCAAAACTGTATGTATAATATAATCAGATATACCAGTCTTTTCCTTCACATTTCTTGTCTTCTAAGATTATATGCTTAACAAGTCTCTCCCATCTCAGGACTGATTAAATATTTACTTTGTTTTCTGGAGCTTGTTCGTGGTTTCTTCTTTTACATCTGACTCTTTAATCCACCTGGAATTTATTTTGGTGGCTGGTGAGAGGTGGGGTTCTAATTTGATTTTTCATCCAAGTATCCAATCTTCCCATTAACATTTATAGAATAATCTATTCCTTCCTAATTGGTTTTTTCCTCAAGTATTGGGTTCTCACATACTAGGATTTATTTCCGGAGTTTCCATTAGGTTTCATTGATCTGTCATTACTGATTTTTCAGTAATGCCACAGGGACTTAATTACCTTAGTTTTGTAACACATTTTAATATCTAGCGGATAAAGTCCCCCTCAAAGGTCTTCTCTTTCAAAAGAAGTTAAGCTATTCTCTTTTATTTATTAAAACATCCTCAGGGGCTTCCTGGTGGCGCAGTGGTTGAGAGTCCGCCTGCCGATGCAGGGGACATGGGTTCGTGCCCCGGTCTGGGAAGATCCCACGTGCCGCGGAGCGGCTAGGCCCGTGAGCCATGGCCGCTGAGCCTGCACGTCCGGAGCCTGTGCTCCGCAACGGGAGAGGCCACAAAAGTGAGGCCCGTGTACCGCAAAAAAAAAAAAAAAAAATCCTTAGAATCAGTAGGTTTCCACCTTCAAATTTCTAATTTTGTTTGTGTTTTCTTTTTTTCTTGATTAGATTTATTAGAAATTGGTATCTTTTGGATTCACAAATTCTGTTTTTCTTTTTTTAAATTCATTAATTCCTGTCTTTGTTATAAAGCTAATTTGTTCTGAGGCTTGTTCTGTTCTTCTAATGAATTCATGCTTTTTATTTTAAATGAAAAATCTTAAGGATATTTTTCATCTGAGAACAACTTTGGTCACATCTGAGTTTTTGTTTGTTTGTTTGTTTGCGGTAGACGGGCCTCTCACCGCCGTGGCCTCTCCTGCTGCGGAGCACAGGCTCCGGACGCGCAGGCCCAGCGTCCATAGCTCACGGGCCCAGCCACTCCGCGGCATGTGGGATCCTCCCGGACCGGGGCACGAACCCGTGTCACCCGCACCGGCAGGCGGACTCCCAACCACTGCGCCACCAGGGAAGGGAAGCCCCTGAGTTTTAATATATAGGGTTGTTGTAATTTTTCAAATAGTCTTCAATGGTAGTTTTGAATAATTCTCTTTTGACCAAGTTGTAATTGAGGAGACTGCTTTAAAAGCTCCCCCCCCAAAAGTTTCCTTTTAATTGAAGTTTATGGCCTTGTTGTTAGAGAATACGCCTGAAATTTTTTTCTGTTGTTTTGAAACGTGTGGCCAAGAAGTTGATCAATTTTTGTAAATGTCGATGGATGCTTAAAAAGAAAATGTATTATTTGTTTATAGGCTACAAAGTTCAAAATTTATCAGTCAATTAAAACATTAAAAACTCAGATCGTCTATCTCCTTATTTATTTTTGCATAAAAGTTCACAGTTTTCCTGTGTATAATATTTTTATCCATATTAAATGGTTCCTTTGGACCATTTAATGGTTTTGGCTTTGAATTCAACTTGGTTTAAAATGAGGATTTCTACTCAATTGCCCTTTGGTTTGTACTTAACTAATAAATCTTTGCTATTCACTTATTTTTCTGGGTTCTTCCGTTTTAGGTACCTCTTTTGTAAACAGCGTAAAATTAAATTTTGCTTTTAAATCCTATCTAAGTAAGGGACATTGTCTTCTAATTGGGAGGTAAATTCAATTATGTTGATTGTTATAAATTTTAAGTTTGGTTTCCTCTCATCTTGTTTCAGGCTTTCTGTTTTTAAATTCTTCCTTCTTGCTTCCTTTATTTTTCTGTCTCTGATGATGTTTGTGTGTCTCATCCAGGAATGTGGAAAATGCACATTCTCAAGGTAGGGAAAAGCAAGGCTCTCAGGCACGGGGTTTGGGGGTCCTGGGTCTGCTGACCCCTGGCTCCATGACCCAAGGCACATTGCGTTAACTGTAACCTCCCTGGGCCTCCATTACCTCACGTGTAGGATGGAGATAATCATAGTCCCTGTACCTCACAGAGCTGTGGTCTGGATTAAGTGAAATAACACCTGGCTGATGCTATCGTTATCATTATTATACTTATAAAATTCTACCTGTGGTTACCTTTAGCTTTAAAAAATGATTTAAACTATATTTCTCTAATTATTAAAATTGAGAGATAAGGCTTTAGAAATTCTCTTCTACTTAAGATGATGAATTTATCATGCTTTTACTAATCCTGCCTAGACAACTTCTCTCAACTTTTTAATCTGAGAGTTAGCAACCCTCTCATTATTATGGAATTATTATTTGGTTGCATACATTTACTCTTTCCAGAATCTACTTTTTCTTTGACATTAAAATTTCATTTTACAATCATGTTTAAATGTAGTCTGGATTTCATGTTTACCTGGTTTCAATACTGTCTACCTGTATTTCTTTCATATAGTTCCATTATTAAGATCTTAATCGTGATTCATCCCTTGGTCAACGGGCACACAAGCTCCCCAAAAGAGTGTAAGTTGTAACCTTCTGAGCCCACAAGACTCCAAGAATGACTTTTGTCCCTCTTGTTTCCTCATGTAAATGACACGAATGCCCTAATGTCTCCTGGAATTTAGGGTTCTGAGGAAAAGTCAGCTCTGTGTTGCTTATGTGCTTCTAGGATTGTTTAACCTTATGATTCAGAAAATTTTCCAGAAAAAAAATTATTTTTCCCCCTATTCTAAGTGGAAAACAGGAAACCTTTTGATCTGAATAATCTTAACCTCCCCACCACCCCCCTGGCAGGCCAATTCTGATAAAGTTTTCTTCATGTATGTCCTTGATTTTGCTTTTATCCAAATCATTCTGGTTTCTTCCTCCAAAATAACTCTAGAGCTAGGATTTAGCCTTGATTCTGCAGCTTCCAATTCTGTCCTATTCACCCTCTTCTCTCATCTCTTTGTTCTTGTCTTCTACATTTGGAGAGAACATTTGTTTGTCCTTCACATTCCGCATTTTAAAAAATTCAGTGCCCCAATGTGGCTTTTCTTTTTGCTAAAACATTTTCATTTTCTGTGAACTCTAGGCTTATGTGAACCAGATACATTTTCGTTTCATATCTGCCCACTCTTCTCTATCATAGAGATCACATCTTCTCGTACCCTGTAAGGGATGCCCAAGAATTTTCAAATGTTGCTTTCTGTTCCTCATAATTAAATGTTATTCTGCATCTTCAGAATTATTTTCCTCTTAATGCTGTACATTTGCTTCAAGGCCTCCTGTATGACTCTCCTTCCCTCCCCTCCTCAGTCTCCCCCACCCACCCCCTGCCGGGAATTCATCTTTGAATTAGGAGTGATCTATCCAGACCTGGCACCAGGCAGCAGGATTGCCCTAGGCTGCTCCTCTGCCCAGCGGGGTGCTGATTTCCCCTTTCTCCAGCTAGAGGGCAGGGTTCCAGTTCTAGCAGGCTTCATCCAATGTGACAGGATACTTTCCTATCCTTACTAACTAGTCCTAGTCCTCTCATTCCCCAAACCAGTGGTTTGCATCCTCTAAAGTCATGGACTCCTGCTAGTAAAAAATTTTTGAGCGTGCACCCTCCCCCTGCTATATGTATATTTATTATAAATTGTCCACATGTATTACAGTCTACCTGCATATTAAGATTAGCAAAGATTAATTTTCTTAGATAAAAATAAGTATGAATAGAAACTCTGATCACTTCTTCCCGTCATCCCAGTGGGTCACTGTGCATGTGTTACACGTTGGAGGTTGTGCCTCACATCAGAGGGCCGGTGGGAACCCACTGCTCTCAGAGCTCTTCCCGGCTCCGCCCAGCACACAAAGGCTCTACTTGGGCACCTGTGTCACCCCCGTGCTATGTGCTTCCTTCTGTAGACCTTCTCTCTGCTCCTCTCTTGGAGCTGAAGCCCCTGGCGGAGGTGGTAGGAGATTGTGGGAAGGAGACGGGGAGGAGGAGGGAACTGTTCTTGCTTCCAGCTTCCGGCCGGTGCAGACCTGGGTGTCTGGGACAGAAGCAGAAGAGACTGGAGGAAGGAAGCCTCTTTTTATCTTCCTTATGATGGGAGGAGTGGCTCTGTTTTAATGCGAGAAGGAATGGTCACTCATTGTTTTTCTCCAGTTCCAGCAGCCAGGTCCCCAGAATCCATTTTCTCACGAAAATGCCAATATACAGACTTAGATGAAAGTTCACACCATCACCAAAGACCTGTTGATAGGCTGGAAGGCCTGAGATACTGACACAGCCTGTGAGCAGAACTTGGAGCCTCAGGAGAGAAGAGGCCAAAGGGATTCCAGTCACGAGGGTAGGAGGTCATTTACAAAACTTGGCTCTGGATCACAAGACTCGGCCCACTCTGTCAGTGTCATGGGAGGCCTTGTCGCTCCTCCCAGGGAGATAAACAGCCACATGTGAGCTGGCAGACTCCGTTCAGGGCGTGCCAGGAAAGCCCCCTTCCTGCCTCGCTGCCTTTAGGCCTGGGGCCCCCAGTGGTCTCTCCACCAGCTCAGCTGCTTGGTGTGTGACAGCGTTTAATGAGGAGGTTCCTCGGATGGGCTCTGGGAGGCCTGTGGGAGGCGGGCACGTGGCCAGGAGAATCCCAGAGAATGGCGAGTGCCACACTGTCAGGCCTCAGAACCCATGATGTAATGTTTCACTGGGGTCCAAGGAAAACAAGCCTCCTGTTGACGCTGCCCTCCCAGCAACCAGGCGCTGCCCTCCCCATAGCAGGCTGTTCTGGGTAATTACTGCTTCCCTCTCCCTCCCTGGAAGGAGGAAATGTGAAAAACCTTTACTGTCACATAAAAGCCAACCCCAGATATGAGAAATGTCTTTCAAAATGAGTCTTGCTGAAGAGGGATTTCCATAGCAACTTCAGAAGTGTGTGTTCACAGCTAGAGATGCATCCGGGCTGATGAAACCCACCTGGAATGTGAACAAGCCCTGCTCTGGGCATCAGCAGAGTGGAGTTTTTCTAGAGCCTGTCATGCTGCTATGTGACCTTGGGTGAGTCCTTTACTCTCTCTGCTGTCTCAGGTGACAGAATTGTCATTGATCAGGCTGAGAGAGAAAAACGGCATTTTGCCCACATTGGACAGGGCAGGTCCTTCCACCCTGGTCCGAGGCTTCAGTCCTCCAAAGCACTGCCTGCCTCCAGTTTCTGTCTGGTCTCTGGTTGAATAATTCCTATCTCAGTCTCTGCCAATCTTGCTGATTATTTGACATTGGGGAAGGACAATGCTCATGTAAGCTTGATTCTAAAAGAAATTGCTTGGTCTTTTTAAAAGAAGCACTTTGCCTGATTAGGAAAGAATATACTTACTCATAAACGCTTCCACAGTTCCATAGGTCAGATTCCCGGGAAAGAGTCACTGGGACGCTGCGATTTGAGTGCGGGAGGCTTGTTGGGGCTGCTCTCAGGATCAACACCCATGGGGCCTGAGGGACATAGGACTGGGGAGAGGGAGGGGCTGAAGTGCCACGTGATCCCCCAGGAGCCCTGGAGCCAGGATGGCCCTGCAGAGCTGTGAGGTAAAGGGGCTGGGCCTTTCAACTCCTACACTGACAAGTCACTGGATGCTTGCTGCCCTGGGCAGGAGGCTTGATCTTAGCTGAGGCAGCTCCCTTCATCCAGGGCAATTCTGCCACAGCCGACAACCCCAGCTGAGGGAGTGAGAGCCTGGGCCGAGAGGGGGCCCCAGGGTGGCATACCTCAGCATCCACTACGCTCGGGTATGTTTGAATTTAACATGAAGGCAGCCCTGAAGACAGGGTGATAAAATGGTTAAACGCACAGACATCAGAGGCAGGCAAAACAGCAAGACTGGGATTTAAGTGTCAGTCTCAGTGGCTTTGAGATGCTCAGATCGGGAAAGTCACCAGGAGAGAGTCTGGGCCACAGTTTCCTTGTAAGTGCAGCATTCAGCCTGGGCTGGTGAGACAAACATGAAGTTCAGAGTCAGAAGCAAGTTCAAATTCTGGCTCCATATTTACTGGCTCTGTGACCTCGGGCTAGTTCCTTTACATCAGTTTCCTCTGCTCTAAAATGAGGACAATCACAGTGCTTCTACCACAGGGCTACTGGGAGGGCAAACGGAGATAACAGTGAAGTATCTCACACAGAACTGGCACAGGGTAAGCTCCCAAAAAACAGGGGCAATAACACCCCACGTGTTTTAATATATCTCATGTGAGATCTAAGCAGAAGCCTTTGGGTCAAAGGGCCTTTTCACAAGAGAAGGGGAAGCTTTAGGAGAACCTTTGATTTGCTCGTTGCTTCTCTGTGCGTTTGCCTTGGACTTCAGCTGGGCATGTCAGTCATCTCCGCAGACAGAGGCCCATGGTCTGATGGAGGCCAGGTCAACCCAGCCCCAGTGTGGAGGCCGTGGAGTGTCATTCAGTGCCAAAGAGCGTGCAACAGAGTACTTTGCGAACTACACACTTTGAAGCACGCTCATAATCCGATAAAAAATCATCACTCAGACTTCTGACAGGTTCAGTAAACAATGAAACTCACATGCTGGTACTTTGTTCCATGTTTGCACATATGAAAAATGGGGTAATGATACACACCAAACAGGGTCGATCTGAGGACGTGGAAGATTTCAAACACCTTAAGGGGCTATGCAAATTCAATCATTATTGCTGTTAGAAGACTCAGCTTTGATCAATTAAAAAGGAAAACAGGAAGAGCATAGGTCTACATATAGTAGGAATTGGTTTGTTCTAATTATAAAAAGGCAGTCACAAGATTCCCAAGAGCTATCAAGAGATCTCCGTATCACAGTGTACGCTTCACGTACGTTATCTATTTGACTCCAAAAACAAATCCTATAAAGTTGCTATTATTATCCCCAGCTTGCAGATGAGAAAACTGAGGCCCAGACTGGCACCATATTGCTCAGCTAAGGGAACTATGAGGAGTCTGGGGTTGGAACCCAAACATATGCTTTCTCCATTGCAGAAAGAGTGTCTGCTTACCAGAGAAGATTCATGAAGCCTGGTGAGGTATGGTCCTACTTAGAGCAGGTGTTATAATGTCAGCTGCTGAGTAATGACGGGGTTCTGAATACATGGGTATACGTGGGTCCTTCAGGCTTTGTATGTGAGAAATGTCTCCCAGCGTGGCACTGGCTCTCAGAGACTGACCCTGCCATGCGCAGGGGTCCCTGTCTGGCTGCAGCAGAATGGCCTCTTCATCTGACTGTGTGTCTGCTGGCCAAACATCTGAAAGAACTGTCTGCACACAGAACATTTCAAAACAGGTGGGAAATCAGGTTCAGTGAACCCCTGAGATATTGTTAGACTAACTCTCCTCCAGACTCCTTTTGCTTGTTTTATCTCTCCTGGGACACTGGTACATGGAAGATTTGACAATACAATTTTTTTTTTTTTTGGCGGTACGCGGACATCTCACTGTTGTGGCCTCTCCCGTTGCGAAGCACAGGCTCCAGACGCACAGCCTCAGCGGCCATGGCTCACGGGCCCAGCCGCTCCGCGGCGTGTGGGATCTTCCCAGACCGGGGCACAAACCCGTGTCCCCTGCATCGGCAGGCGGACTCCCAACCACTGCGCCACCAGGGAAGCCCTGACAATACAATTTTATATGATAATGAATGAAGGGTGATCTGAGTAAATTACACAGGACGCTTGACCAGGCCTCTCAGCATACTAAAAATAACCTCTCTCAAGTAAATGTATATCTACCTTCTATCTCAAATGATCCTCACTTTAAAATGAAGACACGGAGGCCCAGAGAGGTGAGGTGACTTGCTCAAGGTCTCACGGCTACTTAGGGGCAGAATCCAGGTTTTTTAACCTCAGTGTTCAGACTCCACATATGAAATCAGAGAAAATGAATATCCAGGACAAGCTTGAAAGGGAGAGGAGTCAGTAAGGGCAGCTTGGGGATGGCGGTGGAAGCGGGTAGCCACAGACCTACACTTGAGCCTTGATGATGGCAGTTCTGAGGGGCTGGCATGATGCCCTAGAGCCCCAGATCTATATTAGGCCATATCCCCCTTCTCTCCTACTAGCCACCAGCCTCCCAAAACAATGTTTCCCAAAGTATGTTCCATCAGTGAGGTGCTTCTCAAACTTTAAGGTGCATACAAGTCACCAGTGAACTTGTTAAAATGCAAATTCTATTCAGTAGTTCCAGGATGAGGCCTGAGGTTCTGCAATCTAACAAGTTACCAGTGATGCTGATACTGCTGGTCTGTGGACCAAATTTTTGAGTAGTGAGGCATCCATAGTGATGTACAATGAAAAGCGTTGGTGGGTGAATACTCTTGAGGAAATCTGGACTAAACAAAATTAAACCAGTTTCATATACTGCAGGACTTCTCAGAGCCTTTAAAATGCTAGCGAACATCCTTAATCTCCAAGAGGGAGAGATAATGCAGAAATTGCAAAGTGTTATATGTGAGAAAAGGGTAATGATATAACCAGAACACTTTGAGATATACTGGTTTACAAAGAACAGGAAATGAGGATTATATATGCATGTTTCCCAGCTTACCTTGGTTCCAATGTTTCAATGTTGCAGCTCATATTCAGCCCCAACCCGGTCCTCTCCTCTCCCATTTTCTCCTGAGGTGTCTGGGTACATGCCTGTTTCTTCCATCAGACCACATACATCCGGGCCCTCCCGCTCCTCCTCCCTTCCCCCATCCCAACATGGGCTGTGTGCTCAGAGGCCCCGGTCAAGTGGAGAACCCGACCCGCTGGAATACCTTTCGCAGACGCGGACGGTCCAGGCAGCGATGATCCACAGTGAGATGCTGAACACGAGGAGCACGGTGCCGGGGCAGATGGTCATGAGGGTCTTCATGACAAAGCGTGTGTTGAAGTTGATCTTGTTGAGGGCCCCGATGCTGCGGGAAGAGGCGTCCGTGAAGAGCTTGCTGTGCAGTAGCATGACGCGGGCGATCAGGTACAGGCGCAGGAACATCGGGATGGACAGGATGATGTCCACGTCGGCCTCCGCCCGCGAGGGTGTGTAGGAGAAGGCCAGACGCGCCGTCCAGAAGAACTTGTACTCGCCAGGAATGGGGTGGATGGCGCACACCAGCATCTCCAGGCTGATGTAGAGGATGCGCTCGTAGGTCATGGCTATCCGCCAGTCGTCCGCACCATTGTCGATCACGAAGAGCTGTGGGAGCAGAGAGCCTGTTAGCACAGCCAGGATGGAACCACACAGCAGGGGCGAGGGAGGATCCGGCGGCTGATCCGCCTCAGGGCCCTCTTTTGGAGGCCTCGCCTGGGTGAAGAGATCCCTGGACAGGGAGTCAGGAGACCTGCCTAAGACATGTCAATCTCTGGGCCTCCATTTCTGTAAATTGCTTCCCAAGATTCCTCCCAGCTCCAAGGAGCCCCTAAACTGGTTGTTTCATGACTAGGAAGATGAACAGCTCACTTGTATTGAACACAGGTCCCTGGGCCCCTGCCAGGCCCTGAGCTGAGCCCTGAGGGGGATGCGGAGATGAGAAAGCTATGTTTCCTGAGTGAACTCATAGGGCTGGCACAGACTCCTCCTCCCACTGGGAGAAAAGTGCCTGCTCGCAGCACTTTGCTCTCTGTTGGTGGTGGGGTGTTAGTGGTGTGGGCCCTGGAGCCAGACTGCCTGGGTCTGGATCCTGATCCCAACACTAACTAGCTCTGTGACCTTCAGCAAGTTATGGAGCCTCTCTGTGCCTCAGTTTCCTCATCTGGGGACAATGATAATAATACCTGCTGCATAGTGGTCGCTATGTGGCTGCAACGGATCAGTACGTACGAAGTGCAGAGAATCCTGTCTAGCACCCAGCTCTGTAAGTATTAGCTATTGTTATTTTTAGCGTTATTAATCCATGGGGTCTCTTTCTGTTAATGAGGGTTGGGCTCAGTGATGTCTAAGCTCCCTTCCAGTCCTAACCTTCCTTCCACGAAGACGAGGCTCCCACTGTTGCACCAGAAGGCCTGGCAAAGCAGCTGAAACAAGCCTTCACTGAGCACCTGCTATGTGCCCAGCCTGGGCTCAGTGCTGGGTTCACATACTGGGAAGGCCCAGGCTTGTTCTCAAGGAGGTCCCACGGTGGGGGGTCTCCCACACCCAATGACTGTGAAGGGGGCCTCACGTTCTTCCCCTCCATGGCCCCAGTCTCCACATCTGTGAAATGCGAGGCCTCTGAGGCCCGCCTTGGACATGTGAAGGTTCTGATTCTTAGAAGGAGAGGCCTGTGCCGGTCATGGGGGCCTCCTGGACAGGTACGCGCCTCACTTATGAGAGGCGATGGAAGCATTTATCCTCATAATAATCCTGGGAAGGATTCATGTCCAGAAGGAAATTAGGCTGCATTAGAAAGAAATTAATGTTGGGGCCAGGGTTGGGTGGAAGAAGTTTGATTTAACCTGGAAATACACCTTCAGCAATGGAGGGAGTAACAGAGAGTTTGGGTCAGCGTGGATTGGGCGTGCTGGTTGAAGGCTGAGCTAAGCCTTGCTTGCCCTCACACTTCACCCCACTTCACAGGGGGTTTAGGAACGGAGAGGCTCTTTACTCTGTGTGTCCCGCTGTTTCCTCTGCGGTTTGGGCCAAAGGAACATTCTGCTGTGTTTTGAATTTAGTCACCAAGCACCCTTCTCTTCTCCCTCCTTCACTGCCTGCCCTCCAGGCCACCATGCCCACAACCAAGGACCCGGGGGAGAAAACCGTGGCACCCATGTCTGGAGCCTCTGAGGGTAAAAAGGGCCCATCAAGGGAATCTGTGTGGGGGGACTTCCCTGGTGGTCCAGTGGTTAAGACTTCGCCATCCAATGCAGTGGGTGCGGGTTCGATCCCTGGTCGGGGAGCTAAGATCCCATGTGCCTCGTGGCCAAAAAACCAAAACATAAAACAGAAGTAATACTGTAACAAATTCATTAGACTTTAAAAATGGTCCACATCAAAAAAAATCTTTAAAAAAAAAAAAGGATCGGTGTCATGTCTGAGACAAATTCAAGGTGAACAATCGAGTCACATGACTTGAACAGGGGTCTCCTGCTTGCCTTGCTTTTAGGGTGTGCCTGTGATATTTGTCTGCCTCACAGAGCAAGTGCCAGGCAACTCAGTGGGCTGCCCAGAGGCAAGGGCAGCTACAGAAGTGCACAGGGAGGGGAGGCAGCCTGTGAGAGCACCTCTCTCACCTTTCTGGACCACAGTTTCCTCTTCCTCCTGCCCTGGGACCTCACACAGCTATCATGGGGAGTAAGGGAGATAATGGGTATGAAGGGCTTCATAAACTACAAAAGATCATTCACTCATTCATTCATTCAACAAACATATGTTGGAGGCCCTCTATTTGCCAGAGAGCTGGGCATTCAGGGTTCAATGAAACAGCTCTGAGCATGGCCCCCTGGGATGGAGATCATGGAGGGGAACTAGAAGGCTCTATGGGAGCAAGTGACTGAGGGGCCGACCTCTGGCCAGGCAGCTGTAATTAGTAAGGTGTGCTCTCTGAACAGGAGAGGGTAGCCAGCACAACACCAGCGGAGACTCCCCCTCCCTCCTTCCCCAGTGCAGCTGAGCCGGGGGGTTTTCCACACACAGGTTTCCACCATCAATTAGAGGGACCTAGAGGCTGCTCAAAGGGTTTCCTCTGCTTGTAACTGCTGCCAACAGGCCGAGCCATGGCAACGCGACTGCCTGGCCAGACTCTTCAAATACAAAATGAAAACCATCCACCCTATAAGAAAGAACTGCATCAGGTTGCTATAGCAACCGGGATCATTCTGGGCAGGAACTGAAGTAAAGAGTCACAGGTTCCTTGGATTTCCTGATGGAGAATGAGATTGTATACCAACCAAGTTAAAGGTGAGGCACGTCGGCAGTTCTGCCCAGCTTGACAGGAGGGTGCTGGCCCCAGGGTGGTGTCCCCACCTGCCTCCCAGGTGCCCCGCTTCTGTTTCAGTTTCCTGGTGCAAGCCTTGGGGTGGGGGGACGACATGGGTAGTGGAGTTGGAGGCTGATGAGCTAGACTGAAGTCTCACATACAGATACTAGCTGTGTGATCTTAGGCAGGTCACACCACTTCTCTGAGCCTATTTCTACATCTCTATCATCAGACTATTAACCTTGACCCTGTCCATTGCACGGGATTAGCATTAGGATCCAATAATACAGATAAGAGGGAATGTGCTTTACCAACTACAGTTGGACCTCCATATCCATGGCTGAAGAACTGTGGATCCGGAGGGCTGAGGGTCCTACACCATTTTATATAAGGGACTTGGGCATCCTCAGATTTTGGTATCCACAGGGTTTCCTGGAACCAACCCCTGTGGATACCAAGGGATGACTATACTCTTAAAATGTGAGGGATTATTAATCCGGCTGGCCTGGGAGGCACTCATAAATAGTATGTATGGGGGCCAGCAGGGAGATATTTCAGGTTGCAGATTGAGAGCCTCTGCTAGACAGGGCTCCAGTGCAGGGATTTGTGGATCAGCAGGGTGGGCAATATGGCCCAGAAGATTCCACTGCTGTCCCATATGAGGACGCCCTTGTGCTTGCTCCCATCTGACCCCTGGAACCACAGTTCTCCAAGTGTAGCCTCACTCCGACTTAGGCAGATAACAGTACCCCACCCTGCCATGTCCTCACTCAGCATCCTGTTCATTCCTTACAAATCACAAATTTCAGTTACGTATTTATTCATGTTTGCTTGGTTTTTGCCTGTCTCCCCCACCCCAGAGCAGTGGTTCTTCACCTGTCTGCACATCAGAATCACTTGGAGAACTTGTTTAAAAATACCCACACTTGGACCCCACACCAAGCCAGTCTGAACCTCTGGGCATGAGGCCCTGGCATTGGGATTTTTCTTAAGCTTCCTTGGGTAAGCCTAAAATGTAACCTGGATGAGACCCACCAGTCACAGCCGGACTGCCAAAGGGACAGGGCCGTATCCACCTTGTTCCCTGTGGTATCTCCAGTGCCAGCCCAGATCTTAGCATATATAGGTGTTGGGTAAATTCTTGTGTAGTGAATCAATAACTACTGCTTACTGTGTGACCCTGGATGACTAAACTCCCATCTCTTGGGCTCAGTTTCCTCCTCTGAGGAATGAGGGGATAGACTGGATGATCCCCGAGGTACCTTCTGCTCTGAAGAGCCCTTATTCCATGGTCCTATGCAGACCTCGTGTGTGGTCTCGGGGCACATGAGCTCCCAGGGGACAGGACCCACGCCTGGCTCATCTCACCTCTCCCCAAGGCCTGAGATGGTCCTGGTACACAGTGGGCAGTCAATAGAATTTTAGTGAGTAAAGGGGTGGGTAGGTGGATGACTGTGTCATGTGAAGAAAAGGACAGGTGGCCCGTGGCCCTTGTTAACCACCCAGAATGGAAACTCCCGTAGAAAACTCATTGCTAAGCCTGTGAGTAATGAAGTACCTGATGATTTATCTTATGCCATGGGAAGGGCATCCTCCTATTCCCAGGGGGTGGCCCAATCTGGAATAAAGGGTCACAGGTGATCTCCAAGCCTTAGAGAGTGCTGGAGAAGTGCTGGAGCACTGCTGGACCAGAGTGGGGAGGGTGGCAAAGGACTGTCCTTCCCTCCATTTGGGTCTCAGCCACCCAGGCCTGGTTCTAGAGCAGCCTGACTGGTCACCCTGATGAATTTTGGAAGAGTGCTGAGGTGATATGGAAGGCATCTGGCATGGGGCAGGGGGTGCCAGAGGGCCCGCGGGGGTTCGGGGGGTGGGGTCCGCTCTGAGCTGTCACAGAGTAGAGGCCTCAGAGGCCGGGGGCTGATAAACATGTTTCCTTCTGACCTGGCCTGGGATTCCCCTGAGTGAGGAAGGAAAGCCACGATCTCCAAACTGCTGTGTCTTTCTGCCTCCTTAGCCTCACACGGTGATGCCGCTCATTTGGGGTATGGCCGGCCTGAAGATGGAATGCTTTGGTGCCAGGGCCTGTGGTCACCTGCAAGTCCCACTCTTACCCCCAGATAGTGTCCTGAACAGAGCTGGCTCCAGACCTGATCCGCTGCCACTTAACTGGTTCTAAGAGCCTGTGGGATTTTCAGCCTGTTGGTATAATTCCAAGAGCTTTGGGAGGGAGATTTTATGTGAGAGAGCAGTTCCAAACTTGCCTTCAAGGAGCTTGTAATTAGAAAGAAAGGAGAACCAACTCAGTCAATTCAACTCAACTCAATTCAATAAAAGAATTAGTAAGAACCAACTAATACTTGAAATTTGCTAAGAGAGCTGATCATAAGTGTTCTCAAAAAAAAAAAGGTAACGATGAGGGGGTAGATGTGTTAATTAACTTGACTGTGGTAATCATTTCACAATATATACGTATATCAAGTCAACACATTGTACACAATACAATTTTATTTATCAATTATACCTCAATGAAAAAGAACCAACTAGGTGCGAACACTGTGGTGATATAAATATGAATCAGACACATGTCCCATGAATCAGCTCACAATCTCAAGGAGCTCTAGCATAAGAGAGGCATGATGAGGGCCCATCATGGAAAACTTCTTGGGCAAGATAGGGATTCAGTAGTGCTTGGAAGGCCTGTATCAGACAAAGCTGGTGTGGTACTACCAAAATGCCACCAATTCCTCCCGTCCCGTTTGTTTCTTTCTTCACATGTGACTTTGCTTCTCCTCCCAGCAAGAGGTACATACAGTCCATTTCTCAAGAGGTACAGTCCATTTCTCACTTGAATCTGAACCTGGCCGTGTGCCTTCCTTTGGCCAAAGGGACATTAGATAATGTGATGTAGCTGAGGTTTGTAGAATGTCAGTGTGATGGGGCTTGCTGTAGACACATGGCCCCACTTTCCCCGTCACCCCAGCCTACAGCCAGCACCAGCTGCCAAGCACGTGAGTGAGGTCATCCTTGATCAGCTGCATGACAGAAGCTCACCCCAGGTGAGACAGCAGAGAACTACCAAGCTGAGCCCTGCCCTGACTGCTGACCCACACAATCGTGAGCTAAATGATCATTGTTTTAAGTCATTAATTTTGGGGGTGCTTTGTCATGCAACAAAACTAATACATAAACAAATCTAATTCACGCGTTTACTTAGCACACATATTAGAAGTTGGGCGATTTGCCTGCCATGCCCAACACTTCTCTTTTAACTTCTCATGCCACAGCCCCTAGAAGGAACTTCCACCCACACCTGCCACCCCACATAGTTAATCAGACAGGGCTGGCCAGGCTATCTCAAGTAACTGGGTAACTGGATGAAGAGGGGATCACGATCAAGGGCCATGCCAGCTTCCCCCTGCCCTGCCCCACCCAGTGGACACATCATTTCATATAGCAAAGAATAACGCAAAGCATTTAAAAAATTATTTTGCAAGCAGCTGAGTTATTTTGCATGCAATGTGTTTCTCACAGGCGAGGAAGTCAGCTGGTAGGACTGAATCAAGGAGTGAAGGCAAAACAGAATTTATCGGGTGTGAAGAAGAAAAACTGCAGGGACTCTGGGAACAGTGAATCTTGTTGGCAAACTTGGGGGGTTAATTGATCAGCTGGCAGCTAGCAAAAAGGTCAGTGTGGGCATTCCATCCTTGAGTGGCCAATTAGAGGTATCAAAGAAAACAGTTCAGTTATTTATGGGTTCTCCAGGAACACTTGAATTTTAGCTGTGGCACATGGGTGTGTAACAGGCTCCCTCTCTGTAAAGTCTGCTGGGCTCTTCCATCTGTACCAGTCAGACCAGGTCTGCACGCTTCCCACACTGGAGTTTCTCACAGAGTAATCGTGTGGTTCACCAGCTCATTATGGGGGCCAACTCTGAAGGGCCATCTGGTCACCCCAGGACAGGTCATTTCATATGCAGTCACTGGAGCCCACCATGCATTAGCTGCAGGACTGGAAACAGGCTGTCTCGACAGGGAGGTAAGGACAATGTCCCAGAGCCCATAGTGTCAACCTGACAGAGCACCAAGCACCAGGAAACCTGCCCTTCTTTTTTTCCCCTTTAGTGTAAATACATTTGGAGTTGATTCATTGGATTTGCTAGTTTCCCCCTTCTATTTTGAAAGACTTGAGGCCTTTTCAATTCTTTATTTAAGCAATATCTTTCCTTAAAATGTTCTCAGCTATTAGGGGAGATCCTGCTTAGACGTTTTCTGACCCATCCGAAAAACTTTCATTCTTGAGCAACTATGAATTTTTTTTAATTAAAGTAGAGAAAATGTAAAAGGCCCTTGTGTTCTCTACTGTTCTCTCTCTGTGAGAGAAAAAAATCCAGGGAAAATTTCCATGATTAGAAAAATATATATGCAGAAAAAAAGCAAGAGAAAAAAATGAAAGATATTCTTAAAATCCAGTAATAATATATATGTACTTTTTCCCCAAACTCCCTGGAACATATATTCTGCATGTACACCATTACTATGGGGGTTTCCATGGAAACAACATCAAAAGTCCCGTAATACCTAATTAGGTTTCCCCAAGGACAAGAGCTGATTGCCAGTGATGAAACAAATGTCTGGGTTTGCAGTAATGGTTAACATAAAATTTCCAGTCAGCAAATGCTCCTTGGATATAGCTGAAGAAAGGGAGGAAGGAAAAGAAGGGAAGATAGAAGAGAGGTCAACAAGTAAGGGGGCTGTCAGAAAAGTCTATCATTCTACAACCAACAAGACTCTCAGAGGGTTGGAGTCCATGCTAGCCAGCTCTGAGTCTTTCTAAGAAGAAATCCTCCCCTTCTGAAACTGCTATGACTTACTGGGCCATGTGTAATGTTCTTTGGTGGCTCTTTGGCCTGGTCAGGGTTCTCCTGAGTGCCCCTAGCAGAGTTCGTGTGTGGTCTCCTGCAGTGGGCATGAGAACCCACGGGACCCTTGAGCCTGAAATTTGTTCGGGACTGCCAGAGACCAGTGGTGACCAAAAGCCCTTTCTTGTCCCCAGTTTGTAGAGAGTAAAAGCCAAGTTACAGCATTTGAGGAAGCCAGTATTTTTCACGCACATAACAAGAATTGTTAACAAGAATGGTGCCTGACCACGGCACCACTGGGGATAGAGTGCTCTGCCACTATCATCTGTGCATGGGCAAGTCCCTTTCCCTCTCTGGTCCTCAGATTCTTCATCTGTAACATGAAGGGTTGGATCCAATTTGTGGTTTTCCATTTTCCCCTAGCTGTGGAGCTGTTTCTTCTAGTGAGATTTCTCATTAAAGCCCAATATAGGAATCAGATAAACTCAGAGCTCTTCTGGTTGAAAGGGTAGAAAAGAGCATTCAAAGGCCAATCATGAGAAGGCAGACAGCAGAAGCAAGAAGAACTACAATCCTGCAGACTGTGGAACAAAAACCACATTCACAGATAGATAGACAATATGAAAAGGCAGAGGGCTATGTACAAGATGAAGGAAAAAGATAAAACCCCAGAAAAACAACTAAATGAAGTAGAGATAGGCAACCTTCTAGAAAAAGAATTCAGAATAATGATAGTGAAGCTGACCAGGACCTCGGAAAAAGAATGGAGGCAAAGATCAAGAAGATCTTTGAAATGTTTAACAGAGACCTAGAAGAATTAAAGAACAAACAAACAGAGATGAACAATACAATAACTGAAATGAAAACTACACTAGAAGGAATCAATAGCAGCATAACTGAGGCAGAGGAACGGATAAGTGATCTGGTAGACAGAATGGTGGAATTCATTTCTGCGGAACAGAATAAAAAAAAAAGAATGAAAAGAAATGAATACAGCATAAGAGACCTCTGGGACAACATTGAATGCAACAACAATTTCATTATAGGGGTCCCAGAAGGAGAAGAGAGAGAGAAAGGACCCAAGAAAATATTTGAAGAGATTATAGTAGAAAACTTCCCTAACATGGGAAAGGAAATAGCCACCCAAGTCCAGGAAGCACAGAGAGTTCCAGGCAGGATAAATCCAAGGAGAAACATGCCAAGACACATAGTAATCAAACTGTCAAAAATTAAAGACAAAGAAGAATTATTGAAAGCAACAAGGGAAAAATGACAAATAACATACAAGGGAACTCCCATAAGCTTAACAGCTGATTTCTCAGCTGAAACTCTACAGCCAGAAGGGAGTGGCATGTTATATTTAAAGTGATGAAAGGGAAAAACCTACAACCAAGATTACTCTACCCAGCAAGGATCTCATTCAGATTCGACGGAGAAATCAAAAGCTTTACAGACAAGCAAAACCTAAGACAATTCAGCACCACCAAACCAGCTCTACAACAAACGCCAGTGGAACTTCTCTAAGTGGGAAACACAAGAGAAGTAAAGGACCTACAAAAACAAGCCCATAACAATTAAGAAAATGGTAATAGAACATACATATCAATAATTACCTTAAACACGAATGGATTAAATGCTCCAACCAAAAGACACAGGCTTGCTGAATGAATACAAAAACAAGACCCATATTTATGCTGTCTACAAGAGACCCACTTCAGTCCTAGGGACACATACAGACTGAAAGTGGGGGAATGGAAAAAGATATTCCATGCAAATGGAAATCAAAAGAAAGCTGGAGTAGCAATACTCATATCAGATAAAATAGACTTTAAAATAAAGAATGTTACAAGAGACAAGGAAGGACACTATGTAATGATCAAGGGATCAATCCAAGAAGAAGATATAACAATTATAAATATATATGCACCCAATATAGGAGCACCTAAATACATAAGGCAACAGCTAACAGATATAAAAGAGGAAATAGACAGTAACACAATAATAGTGGGGAACTTTAACACCTCACTTACACCAATGGACAGATCACCCAGACAGAAAATTAAAAAGGAAACACAAGCTTTAAATGACACAATAAACCAGATAGATTTAATTGATATTTATAGGACATTCCATCCAGAAACAGCAGATTACACTTTCTTCTCAAGTGCTCATGGAACATTCTCCAGGATAGATCACATCTTGGGTCATAAATCAAGCCTCAGTATATTTAAGAAAACTGAAATCATATCAAGCATCTTTTCTGACCACAACGCTGTAAGATTAGAAGTCAATTACATGGAAAAAAATGAAAAAAACACAAACACATGGAAGCTAAACAATACGTTACTAAATAACCAAGAGATCACTGAAGAAATCAAAGAGGAAATCAGAAAATACCTAGAAACAAATGACAAGAAAAACACAACGATCCAAAACCTATGGGATGCAGCAAATGCAGTTCTAAGAGGGAAGTTTATAGCAATAGAGCTACCTCAAGAAACAAGAAAAATCTCAAATAAACAATCTAACCTTACACCTAAAGGAACAAGAGAAAGAAGAACAAACAAAACCTGAAGTTTGCAGAAGGAAAGAAATCATAAAGATCAGAGCAGAAATAAATGAAATAGAAACAAAGAAAACAATAGCAAAGATCAATAAAACTAAAAGCTGGTTCTTTGAGAAGATAAACAAAATTGATAAACCATTAGCCAGACTCATCAAGAAAACAAGGGAGAGGACTCAAATCAATAAAATTAGAAATGAAAAAGGAGAAGTTACAACAGACACCACATAAAGCAAAGCTTCCTAAGAGACTATTACAAGCAACTCTATACCAATAAAATGGACAACTTGGAAGAAACGGACAAATTCTTAGAAAGGTATAACCTTCCAAGACTGAACCAGGAAGAAATAGAAAATATGAACTGACAAATCACAAGCAATGAAATTGAAACTGTGATTAAAAATCTTCCAACAAACAAAAGTGCAGGACCAGATGGTTTCACAAGTGAATTCTATCAAACATTTAGAGAAGAGCTAACACCCATCCTTCCCAAATGCTTCCATAAAAGTGCACAGGAAGGAACACTCCCAAACTCATTCTATGAGGCCACCATCACCATGATACCAAAACCAAAGATAATACCAAATAAGAAAATTACAGACCAATATCACTGATGAATATAGATGCAAAAATCCTCAACAAAATACTAGCAAACAGAATACAAAAACAAATTAAAATGATCATACACCATGATCAAGTGGGATTTATCCCAGGGATGCAAGGATTCTTCAATATATGCAAATTAATCAATGTGATACACCATATTAATAAATTGAAGAAGAAAAACCATATGATCATCTCTATAGATGCCGAAAAAGCTTTTGACAAAATTCAACACCAATTTATGATAAAAACTCTACAGAAAGTGGCCACAGAAGGAACCTACCTCAACATAATAAAGGCCATATATGACAAACCCACAGCAAACATTCTCAATGGTGAAAAACTGAAAGCATTACCTCTAAGAACAGGAACAAGGATGTTCACTCTTGCCACTATTATTCAACATAGTTTTGGAAGTCCTAGCCATGGCAATCAGAGAAGAAAAAGAAATAAAAGGAATACAAATTGGAAAAGAAGAAGTAAAACTGTCACTGTTTGCAGATGATGTGATACTATACACAGAGAATCCTAAGGATGCCACCAGAAAACTACTAGAGTTAATCAATTAATTTGGTAAAGCAGCAGGATATAAAATTAATGCACAGGGCTTCCCTGGTGGCGCAGTGGTTGAGAGTCCGCCTGCCAATGCAGGGGACACAGGTTCGTGCCCTGGTCCAGGAAGATCTCACATGCCGCGGAGGAGCTGAGCCCGTGAGCCATGGCCGCTGAGCATGTGTGTCCGGAGGCTGTGCTCTGCAACAGGAGAGGCCACAACAGTGAGAGGCCTGTGTACCGCAAAAAAAAAAAATTTATGCACAGAAATCTCTTGCATTCCTAAACACTAATGATGACAAATCTGAAAGAGAAATAATGGAAACACTCACATTTACCACTGCAACAAAAAGAATAAAACACCTAGGAATAAACCTACCTAGGGAGAAAAAAGACCTGGATGCAGAAAACTATAAGACACTGATGAAAGAAACTAAAGATGATATAAACAGATGGAGAGATATACCATGTTCTTAGATTGGATGAATCAACATTGTGAAAATGACTATACTACCCAAAGCAATCTACAGATTCAGTGTAATCCCTATCAAGTTACCAATGGCATTTTTTACAGAACTAGAACAAAAAAATCTTAAAATTTATATGGAGACACAAAAGACCCCGAATAGCCAAAGCAGTCTTGAGGGGAAAAAGACGGAGCTGGAGGGCTTCCCTGGTGGTGCAGTGGTTAAGAATCCACCTGCCAATGCAGGGGACATGGGTTCGAGCCCTGGTCTGGGAAGATCCCACATGCCGCAGAGCAACTAAGCCCGTGCGCCACAACTACTGAGCCTGCGCTCTACAGCCCGTGAGCCACAGCTACTGAAGCCATTGCGCCCTAGAGCTGTGCTCTGCAACAAGAGAAGCCACCACAATGAGAAGCCCACACACAGTAACAAAGTCCCAATGCAGCCAAAAATAAATAAATTTAAAAAGAAAAAAAAAAAAAAGACCCATTTCAACCTCCTAGAAACTTCTGGTTTCTTCTGTAATTTCTCTAAAAAAAAAAAAAAAAAGGAAGCTGGAGGAATCAGACTCCCTGACTTCAGACTATACTACAAAGCTACAGTTATCAGGACAATATGGTACTGGCACTAAAACAGAAATATAGATCAACAGAACAGGATAGAAAGCCCAGAGATAAACCCACGCACCTATGGTCAACTAATCTATGACAAAGGAGGCAAAGATATACAATGGAGAAAAGACAGTCTCTTCAATAAGTGGTGCTGGGAAAACTGGACAGCTACATGTAAAAGAATGAAATTAGTACACTCCCTAACACCATACACAAAAATAAACTCAAAATGGATTAAAGACCTAAATGTAAGACCAGACACTATAAAACTCATAGAGGAAAACATAGGAAGAACACTCTTTGACATAAATCAGAGCAAGATCTTCTTTGATCCACCTCCTAGAGTAATGGAAACAAAAACAAAAATAAACAAATGGGACCTAATGAAACTTAAAAGCTTTTGCAAAGCAAAGGAAACTACAAACAAGATGAAAAGACAACCCTCAGAATGGGAGAAAAGATTTGCAAATGAATCAATGGACAGAGGATTAATCTCCAAAATATATAAACAGCTCATGCAGCTCAATATTAAAAAAACAAACAATCCAATCCAAAAATGGGCAAAAGACCTAAACAGACATTTCTCCAAAGAAGACATACAGATGGCCAAGAAGCACATGAAAAGCTGCTCAACATCACTAATCATTAGAGAAATGCAAATCAAAACTATAATGAGGTATCACCTCACACCAGTTATAATGGGCACCATCAGAAAATCTACAAACAACAAATGCTGGAGAGGGTGTGGAGAAAAAGGAACTCTCTTGCACTATTGGTGGGAATGTAAATTTATATAGCCACTACAGAGAACAGTATGCAGGCTCCTTAAAAAACTAAAAATAGAACTAGCATATGACCCAGCAATCCCACTACTGGGCATATACCCTGAGAAAACCATAATTCAAAGAGACACATGCACCCCAATGTTCATTGCAGTACTATTTACAATAGCCAGGGCATGGAAGAAACCTAAATGCCCATTGACAGACGAATGGATAAATAAGATGTGGTACATATATACAATTAATATTACTCAGCCATAAAAAGGAACGAAATTGGGTCATTTGTAAAGACGTGGATGGATCTAGAGACTGTCATACAGAGGGAAGTAAGTCAGAAAGAGAAAAACAAATATCATATATTAACGCATATATGTGGAACCTAGAATAATGGTATAGATGAACCGGTTTGCAGGACAGAAATAGAGACACAGATGTAGAGAACAAACGTATGGACACCAAGCGGGGAAAGTGGCAGGAGGAGGTGGTGGTGGTGTGACAAATTGGGAGATTGGGATTGACATGTATACACTAATACGTATAAAATGGATAACTAATAAGAACCTGTTGTATAAAAAAATTAATAAAATAAAATTCAAAAAGACAAAAAAAAAAAAAGAGTCCAACTCATTCACCTTGTCCTCCACCTAGCTCTCTGTGGTGGCCCATACCCCGCCATAGAACCCTTCTGTTGAAAAACTGTTGGCTGGACCAGTTAGCCTCTAGTTACAATGAGAGATAAGTTGTGGTACTGGAAATCAAGGTGCTTTGGATCTACTTCAAGCGATGCTGGGTGCACAGGCATGGAACTTTTACCAGATCAGTTTGATCTTTCATTCTTTCTCTTTTTCTCTTTCTCTCTTTCTTTTTTTCTTTCTTTCTGGGTTGAGTCCCTATTATGTGACAGTCACCATGCCAAGCTCTGGGGATACAGCAAGAACAAGTAAAGAAAACCTCTATCATCATGGAGCTTACATTCTAATAGAGAAAAACAGATAAGAAACAGGTAAACCATTTAATTTCAGTACATGATGCCTGCTAGGAAGAAACAAAAACAGTCTGGGTAGAAGTTGCGCTGTCTTGGGCAGGCAGTCCAGGCAGAACTCTCTGAGAACTGAACCTTTGAGTGAAAGGTAAAACCTGCAAAGGTAAGCACTGCAGGCAGAGGGGACAGCATGTGCAAGGCAGGATAGAGCTTGGAGCATTTGAAAAATGAAAGAAAGAAGGCCACTCTAGGAAATAAGTGACGGGTGGTACCAGATGAGGCCAAGAAGGTAGCAGGACCCAGATCACTGGGACCTGGGAAGCCAGGGTAGGAGCAGCTGGAGGGGCAGGGAGACCACAGGTCCATCCCCCTCAGGGCCGAGTCCATGCCATCACCACTTTCTGAAGACAGACTGTACACAGATTGAATACATGTCTGCATTAGTAAGCTTGGGCCACCATAACGAAGTACCACTGACTGGGTGGCTTAAGCAACAGAATTTTTCATTTTCTCACAGTTCTGGAGGCTGGAAGTCTGAGATCCAGGTAGTCAGCATGGTCGGGTTCTGGTGAGGACTCTCTTCCTGGCTTGTAGACAGTTGCCTTCTCACTGTGTTCTCACATGGCAGAGAGAGCGAGACAGACTGAGAGAGATGTCTCTTCTTATAAGGCCACAGTCCTATCAGATTGGGCTACTATTATACCTCTTCTAACATTAATTATCTCCTGAAGACCCTATCTCCAAATATAGTCACATTGGGGATTAGGGCTTCAACATATAGATTTTGAGGGGAACACAATTCAGTTCATCATAGTGCCCTTATGTGTCCAAATTATCCCAAAGCCCAACTACAGGCCAAACCAAGTGATTCTGCACATACTATCTCATTGCAACCTCGCAACCTTCCTGTAAAGAAGTAATATCATGCCCATTTTGCAGATGGAGAGACTGACCCAGAGAAGCTAAATCAATTGCCCAGGGCCCTGCATTCTACTTTTTTTTTTTTAACATCTTTATTGGAGTAAAATTGCTTTACAATGGTGTGTTATTTTCTGTTTTATAACAAAGTGAATCAGCTATACATATACATATATCCCCATATCTCCTCCCTCTTGCGTCTCCCTCTCACCCTCCCTATCCCACCCCTCTAGGTGGTCACGAAGCACTGAGCTGATCTCCCTGTGCTATGCGGCTGCTTCCCCCTAGCTATCTATTTTACACTTGTTAGTGTATATAAGTCCATGCCACTCTCTCATTTCGTCCCAGCTTATCCTTCCCCCTCTCTGTGTCCTCAAGTCCATTCTCCACATCTGCGTCTTTATTCCTGTCCTGCTCCTAGGTTCTTCAAAACCTCTTTTTTTTTCAGATTCCACATATATGTGTTAGCATATGGTATTTATTTTTCTCTTTCTGACTTACTTCACTCTGTATGACAGTCTCTAGGTCCATCCACCTCACTACAAATAACTCAATTTCGTTTCTTTTTATGGCTGAGTAATATTCCATTGTATGTATATGCCACACCTTCTTTATCCATTCATCTGTCGATGGACACTTAGGTTGCTTCTATGTCCCGGCTATTGTAAATAGAGCTGCAATGAATATTGTGGTACGTGACTCTTTTTGAATTATGGTTTTCTCAGGGTATATGCCCAGTAGTGGGATTGCTGGGTTGTATGGTAGTTCTATTTTTAGATTTTAAGGAACCTCCATACTGTTCTCCATAGTGCCTGTATCAATTTACATTGCCACCAACAATGCAAGAGGGTTCCCTTTTCTCCACACCCTCTCCAGCATTTACTGTTTGTAGATTTTTTGATGATGGCCACTCTGACTGTTATGAGGTGATACCTCATTGTGGTTTTGACTTGCATTTCTCTAATGACTGGTGATGTTGAGCATCCTTTCATGTGTCTGTTGGCAATCTGTATATCTTCTTTGGAGAAATGTCTATTTAGGTCTTCTGCCCATTTCTGAATTGGGTTGTTGTTTGTTTGTTTTGATATTGAGCTGCATGAGCTGCTTGTAAATTTTAGAGATTAATCCTTTGTCAGTTGCTTCACTTGCAAATATTTTCTCCCATTCTGAGGGTTGTTCTTTTCATCTTGTTTGTAGTTTGCTTTGCTTTGCAAGAGCTTTGAAGTTTCATTAGGTCCCATTTGTTTATTTTTGTTTTTATTTCCACTTCTCTAGGAGGTGGGTCAAAAAGGATCTTGCTGTGATCTATGTCATAGAGTGTTCTGCCTAGGTTTTCCTCTAACAGTTTTATAGTGTCTGGCCTTACATTTAGGTCTCTAATCCATTTTGAGTTTATTTTTGTATATGGTGTTAGGGAGTATTCTAATTTCATTCTTTTACATGTAGCTGTCCAGTTTTCCCAGCACCACTTATTGAAGAAGCTGTCTTTTCTCCATTGTATATTCTTGCCTCCTTTATCAAAAATAAGGTGACCATACGTGTGTGGGTTTATCTCTGGGCTTTCTATCCTGTTCCATTGATCTATATTTCTGTTTTTTGTGCCAGTACCATACTGTCTTGATTACTATAGCTTTCTAGTATAGTCTGAAGTACAGGAGCCTGATTCCTCCAGCTCCATTTTTCTTTCTGAAGACTGCTCTGTCTATTCGGGATCTTTTGTGTTTCCATACAAATTGTGAAATTTTTTGTTCTAGTTATGTGAAAAATGTCATTGGTAGTTTGATAGGGATTGCATTGAATCTGTAGATTGCTTTGGGTAGTACAGTCATTTTCATAATGTTGATTCATCCAATCCAGGAACATGGTATATCTCTCCATCTGTTTGTAGCATCTTTAATTTCTTTCATCACTGTCGTATAGTTTTCTGCATACAGGTCTTTTATCTCCTTAGGTAGGTTTTTTCCTAGGTATTTTATTCTTTTTGTTGCAATGGTAAGTGGGAGTGTTTCCTTAATTTCTCTTTCAGATTTTTCATCATCAGTATATAGGAATGCAAAAGATTTCTGTGCATTAATTTTGTATCCTGCTACTTTACCAAATTCACTGATTAACTCTAGTAGTCTTCTGGTGGCATCTTTAGGATTCTCTATGTATAGTATCGTGTCATCTGCAAACTGTGACAGCTTAATTTCTTATTTTCCAACTTGTATTCCTTTTATTTCTTTCTCTTCTCTGATTGCTGTGGCTAAAACTTCCAAAACTATGTTGAATAACAGTGGTGAGAGTGGACAACCTTGTCTTGTTCTTGATCTTAAAGGAAATAGTTTCAGTTTTTCACCATTGAGAATGATGTTGGCTGTGGGTTTGTCATATATGGCCTTTATTATGTTGAGGTGAATTCCCTCTACGCCTACTTTCTGGAGGGTTTTTATCATAAATGGGTGCTGAATTTTGTCAAAAGCTTTTTCTGCATCTATTGAGATGATCATATGGTTTTTCTCCTTCAATTTGTTAATATGGTTTATCACATTGACTGATTTGCGTATATTGAAGGATCCTTGCATTCCTGGGATAAACCCCACTTAATCATGGTGTATGATCCTTTTAATGTGCTGTTGGATTCTGTTTGCTTCTATTTTGTTGAGGATCTTTGCATCTATGTTCATCAGTGATATTGGCCTGTAGTTTTCTTTCTTTGTAACAACTTTGTCTGGTTTTGGTGTCATGGTGATGGTGGCCTCATAGAATGAGTTTGGGAGTATTCCTCCCTCTGCTATATTTTGGAAGAGTTTGAGAAGAAAAGGTGTTAGCTCTTCACTAAATGCTTGATAGAATTCACCTGTGAAGCCATCTGGTCCTGGGCGTTTGTTTGTTGGAAAATTTCTAATCACAGTCTCAATTTCAGTGCTTGTGATTGCTATGTTTATATTTTCTATTTCTTCCTGGTTCAGCCTCAGAAGGTTGTGCTTTTCTAAGAATTTGTCCATTTCTTCCAGGTTGTCCATTTTGTTGGCATAGAGTTGCTTGTAGTAATCTCTCATGATCTTTTGTATTTCTGCGGTGTCAGTTGTTACTTCTCCTTTTTCATTTCTAATTCTATTGATTTGAGTTTTCTCCCTTTTTTTCTTGATGGGTCTCCTAATGGTTTATCAATTTTGTTTATCTTCTCAAAGAACCAGCTTTTAGTTTTATTGATCTTTGCTATTGTTTCCTTCATTTCTTTTTCATTTATTTCTGATCTTATGTTTATAATTTCTTTCCTTCTGCCAACTTTGGGTTTTTTTTTGTTCTTCTTTCTCTAATTGCATTAGGTGTAAGGTTAGGTTGTTTATTCGAGATGTTTCTTGAGGTAGGATTGTACTGCTATAAACTTCTCTCTTAGAACTGCTTTTGCTGCATCCTATAGGTTTTGGGTCATCGTGTTTTCATTGTCATTTGTTTCTAGGTATTTTTTGATTTCCTCTTTGATTTCTTCAGTGATCTCTTGGTTATTTAGTAGTATATTGTTTAGCCTCCATGTGTTTGTATTTTTTTCAGATTTTTTCCTGTAATTGATATCTAGTCTCCTAGCATTGTGGTAGGAAAAGATACTTGATACAATTAAATTTTTAAAAAATTTACCAAGGGTGGATTTGTGACCCAAGATACCATCTATCCTGGAGAATGTTCCATGAGCACTTGAGAAGAAATTGTTTTCTGTTGTTTTTGGATGGAATGTCCTATAAATATCAGTAAGTCCATCTTGTTTAATGTATCGTTTAAAGCTTGTGTTTCCTTATTTATTTTCATTTTGGATGATCTGTCCATTGGTGAAAGTAGGGTGTTAAAGTCCCCTACTATGATTGTGTTACTGTCGATTTCCCCTTTCATGGCTGTTAGCATTTGCCTTATGTATTGAGGTGCTCCTATGTTGGGTGCATAAATATTTACAATTGTTATATCTTCTTCTTGGATTGATCCCTTGATCATTATGTAGTGTCCTTCTTTGTCTCTTGTAATCGTCTTTATTTTAAAGTCTAGTTTGTCTGATATGAGAATTGCTACTCCAGATTTCTTTTGATTTCCTTTTGCGTGGAATATCTTTTTCCATCCCCTCACTTTCAGTCTGTATGTGTCCCTAGGTCTGAAGTGGGTCTCTTGTAGACAGCATGTATACAGGTCTTGTTTTTGTATCCATTCAGCCAGTCTATGTCTTTCGGTGGGAGCATTTAATCCATTTACATTTAAAGTAATTATCAACATGTGTGTCCCTATTACCATTTTCTTAATTGTTTTCGGTTTGTTATTGTAGGTCTTTTCCTTCTCTTGTGTTTCCTGCCTAAAGAAGTTCCTTTAGCATTTGTTGTAAAGCTGGTTTGGTGGTACTGAATTCTCTTAGCTTTTTTTTTTTTTTTTTTTGCCATATGCAGGCCTCTCACTGTTGTGGCCTCTCCCATTGCGGAGCACAGGCTCTGGACGCGCAGGCTCAGTGGCCATGGCTCATGGGCCCTGCCGCTCTGTGGCATGTGGGATCTTCCCAGACTGGGACATGAATCCGTGTCCCCTGCATCGGCAGGCAGACTCTCAACCACTGCACCACCAGGGAAGCCCCTCTCTTAGCTTTTGTCTGTAAAGGTTTTAATTTCTCTTTCGAATCTGAATGAGATCCTTGCTGGGTAGAGTAATCTTGGTTGTAGGTTTTTCCCTTTCACCAATTTAAATATGTCTTGCCACTCCCTTCTGGCTTGCAGAGTTTCTGCTGAAAGATCAGCTGCTAACCTTATGGGGATTCCCTTGTATGTTATTTTTCCCTTGCTGATTTTAATATTTTTTCTTTGTATTTAATTTTTGATAGTTTGATTAATATGTGTCTTGGCATGTTTCCCCTTGATTTATCCTGTATGGGACTCGCTGATCTTCCTGGACTTGACTATTTCCTTTCCCATATTAGGGAAGTTTTCAACTATAATCTCTTCAAATATTTTCTCAGTCCCTTTCTTTTTCTTTTCTTCTTCTGGGACCCCTATAATTCCAATGTTGGTGCATTTAATGTTGTCCCAAACGTCTCTAAGACTGTCCTCAATTTTTTTCATTCTTTTTTCTTTATTCTGCTCTGCAGTAGTTATTTCCACTATTTTATCTTCCAGGTCACTTATCCGTTCTTCTGCCTCAGTTATTCTGCTATTGATTCCTTCTAGAGAATTTTTAATTTCATTTATTGTGTTGTTCATCATTGTTTATTTGCTCTTTAGTTCTTCTAGGTCCTTGTTAAACATTTCTTGTATTTTCTCCATTCTGTTTCCAAGATTTTGGATCATCTTTACTATCATTACTCTGAATTCTTTTTCAGGTAGACTGCCTATTTCCTATTCATTTGTTTGGTCTGGTGGGTTTTTACCTTGCTCCTTCATTTGCTCTGTGTTTCTCTGTCTTCTCATTTTGCTTCACTTACTGTGTTTGGGGTCTCTTGTGTTTGGGGTCTCCTTTTCGCAGCCTGCAGGTTCGTAGTTCCTGTTGTTTTTGGTGTCTGCCCCCAGTGGCTAAGGTTGGTTCAGTGGGTTGTGTAGGCTTCCTGGTGGAGGGGACCAGTGCCTGTGTTATGATGGATGAGGCTGAATTTTGTCTTTCTGGTGGGCAGGACTGTGTCCGGTGGGTGGGCAGGACTGTGTCCGGTGGGGTCTGTGACCTTATTATGATTTTAGGCAGCCTCTCTGCTAATGGGTGCAGTTGTGCTCCTGTCTTGCTAGTTGTTTGGCACAGGGTGTCCAGCACTGTAGCTTGCTGGTTGTTGAGTGGATCTGGGTCTTAGTGTTGAGATGGAGCTCTCTGGGAGAGCTTTCGCTGTTTGATATTATGTGCAGCCGGGAGGTCTCTGGTGGACCAATGTCCTGAACTCGGTTCTCCCACCTCAGAGGCACAGGCCTGACACCCAGCCAGAACACCAAGACCCTGTCAGCCACACAGCTCAGAAGAAAAGGGAGAAAAAAAGAAAGAGAGAAAGAAAGAAAGAAAGAGAGAAGCAAAGAAAGAAAGAGAGAGAAAGGGAGGGAGGGAGGGAGGGAGGGAGGGAGGGAGGGAGGGAGGAAGAAAGAAAATTTAAAAAGTTATTAAAATAAAAAATAAAAACTATTAAAAATTTTAAAAAGTAATAAAAAAAGAAAGAAGAGAGCAACCAAACCAAAAAACAAATCCACCAATGATAACAAGCGCTAAAAACTATACTAAAAAAACAAAACAAAACAAAATGGACAGACAGAACCCTAGGAAAAATGGTAAAAGCAAAGCTATACGGACAAAATCACACAAAGAAGCATACACGTACACACTCACAAAAAGAGAAAAAGGAAAAAATATATATATCTTTTGGGAAGTCTGAGGTCTTCTGCCAGTGTTCAGTAGGTGTTCTGTAGGAGTTGTTCCACATGTAGATGTATTTCTGATGTATTTGTGGGGAGGAAGGTGATCTCCACATCTTACTCCTCCGCCATCTTGAAGGTCTCTCGGCCCTGCATTCTATATGCCTTTCACCTGCCAGTCCACCAAGCAGAACCCTCTATGTTGGGGACTAGCCAGTTTGGGCTTTAGTTTGTTTTATTCTAAAGAAAACTCAAGCCCACTCTTTTATATTATTTTTTAATCAATTATTTTAAAAATTATTTTAATTGATTTAATTGATTTCTTTTTGGCTGCGTTGGGTCTCTGTTGTTGCATGCGGGCTCTCTCTAGTTGCATCCAGTGGGGGCTATCCTTCATTGCGGTGCATGGGCTTCTCATTGCGGTGTCTTCTCTTGCTGTGGAGCACAGCCTCTAGGCACGCAGGCTTCAGTAGTTGTGGCACATAGGCTCGGTAGCTGTGTCTCGTGGGCTCTAGAGCGCAGGCTCAGTAGTTGTGGCGCATGGGCTTAGCTGCTCCACGGCATGTGGGACCTTCCCAGACCAGGGCTTAAACCCATGTCCCCTGCCTTGGCAGGTGGATTCTTAACCACCGCACCACCAGGGAAGCCCAAGCGCACTCTTTTAAATGTTCATTTCTCAGAAGAACCTTCACTGACCACGGGATCAATATACAATGAAAGTAGGCTGAGTCTGCACCACCTTGGGAAACCCACATTGTGATTAGCAGTCCAGATTGGTCTCTGTGGAACTAAGACAGTTGCATTCATCTCCCTGGGGCCAGTCCAGAGCGAGCAAGGAAGGTAAAGCCCACTTAGAAGCAGCTGCCTCTGACCACTCCCCCTCTCCCCGTTGAGGCAGGAACAGTCATGAGACTTCTAAATACAACACTATGCAAAGTTCAATGCCATGTTGTTTGCTGTGCCACCAGCAACATCATGCCCTCCCCTTGCTCCCAACCCACAGGGAAGTCAGGCCTTGATCATGAGTCCTGTGGGAATGAAGGGACCAACCAGGAGGTGACCCAGTGCCTATGGGGGTCACTATGTGCAGGATGGAACTGGAGAATTCAGTAGAAGCAGGAGTTTGGCATCAGGGGAGCTGCCAAGAGAGAAATGGAAGTTCCCAAGAATCCCCAGAGACCTGTGGGGAGACACTGGGTCCCCTCCTTGCTTGGGGTGGGAGTTCATGCCCAATTCTATTAGAAGCAGTAAGGACAAGATGACCCCAGATAACACTTGGGTTAGATTGGCCATGCCCTGGTATCATAACATGTCCTACCCCATCCATCCTCCACCCTGCTACCAGAATGAATGGTCTAAAATGCAAACCAAACTGTGTTACTTCCCTTCTTGGAGCCTTTCAATGGCTCCCCAGAGCATTCAGAATCAAGTCCAACCTCCTAGTTGTACTTGGCAAAAGGGCCCTTCCCCATGTGGTCCCAGCCATTGCCCCCCACCCCAAACCTGGCATCTTATTCCAGCCAAACCAAGTTACTTGTGATTCCCAAACTTTGTCCCTTGAAGTTTTGTCCAAGCTGTTCCCTCTTCTCAGCCTCTTCACCAGGGAGCTCCTTCTCATCATTGAAAGCCCAGATGGAGCATCTCTCCTTTCCACATGTCTTAGCTGGCCTTTTCCCAACCCCAGGAAGGGTTAGGCGCACCCCCCCTTGGGGATTCCCCAGTCACTGTACACTGTCACAGAGCCAATTCTCAGATAGCATCTGGTCAGAAGGTCTGGAGTGCTAGCCCCAATTTCAGGGGAGGTAGGGAGGAGGCAGTGGTCATCTCCATAAGCACCCATAACGACAGACACCAGGTGTTGTAGCCTCATTCTGTACCAGGCCCTGTGCTGTGTGCTTTACCGGCATTATCTCATTTAGTCTTTAGTGGGGCTCTGGGAATAGGTATTATCATTCCCATTTTACAGATAGGGAAACTGAGGCTAAGAGAGATTAAGTAATTGTTCAAGGCCATACAGTTAATAAGGAGCAGACTTAGGCTCTAGAACCATGAAGACGGGTTCCAAAGGCTACAATCTTGACCACTATGTCCTGGTGCCCAGCTATGTGAGGGGGGCCGACCCCTGGTGCTTGTTCACTCAGACCAGGCTGGAGAGTGTATCTGGGTCTCTACCTGCCTTGGCAGATTGGAGAGTTAGGTTTCTGAGCACCTGCTAAGTCTGGGGTGAGAAGAACTGTTTTCTCAACAGGAAGTCTCTGATAAGTTTCCATGTTGTTTTGACACATGAACTGATCCTGCTGAATGTTTTCGGGGTAACAGCACGATCACTGGGGCTGCCAGACCTGGCTCCATTGTAACATGAACCTGTTTACCACTAGGGAGAAGATCTCTAACCCTGGCTCAGAGGGAGGTTTTGCAACTAAAAATGAAGAGGTTTCTGGATCTGTCAACCACCTGTGGTCCTGGAGAACCAGGTCAGGACCAGGTGTTAGTGGTGGGTGGGGAGTGTTTGTTTTCCCCCAGCAGACAAAAATGCCCTTCAACTCATCCTCAAGGACCAGCTGAAATGTCCACCCTCAGGAGAGCTTTCCTGATCTCCCTGCAGACAGGGGGGCCACTGCAAACAGCAACTACAGCCCACTGGGGCTTCCGACTTGCTGGCTTGGTCCAAAGTACTTTTCTTTACATTAATTAACCCTCTTTTTTTTTTTTTTTTTTTGCGGTACACAGACCTCTCACTGTTGTGGCCTCTCCCGTTGTGGACCACAGGCTCCGGACAAGCAGGCTCAGCGGCCATGGCTCATGGGCCCAGCCACTCCGCGGCATGTGGGATCTTCCCAGACCGGGGCACGAACCCGTGTCCCCTGCATCGGCAGGTGGACTCAACCACTGCACCACCAGGGAAGCCCCAAAGTACTTTTCTTTACATTAATTAACCCTCTTTGTCCTCACAGCAGTCCCATGAGAAAAGTCCTATTGTTTTCCCTAGTTTACAGATGAGCCAACTTCCCCAAGACCATACAGCAAGTGAATGGTAGAGACAGGATTTGAATCCAGAGTCCACACTGCCATCTATTAATGCTCTAGCTCTCCCAGCGAGCTGCCTCAGAGATGCTTCGGTCCACCTGCCTATCTACACCAACACCCACCTGACACATGGCTCCTTGAGGACAGACTGTCTTCTTGGCCACAGGGCCACGCACAGAGCTCAGGAGACGCAGGCTGCCCAAATGAATGCATAATTGGGGCAAATATTCTGAAAACGTCACAAGTTAAGGTTTCAAAACTCTATCAGTGTGACGGTAAAGGAAAACATTTTAATTGTCCACCATTTCTATAATTCTCCTAAGAATAGTCTTTTGCAACATATGCACAAGAAAGAAACTGAAGAATATTTAAACTAGAACTGCTAATAAGAACTGCTACTGGAACTGCTAATAACTGAAAAAACAAACCTGGGAACAACCTGAATACACATCAACAGGAAAACAGTTGAATAAATTATGGTACTCACACTGTGGAATATTATGTAGCTCTTCTTAAAAATGAAGTGGATCTATTCGTATGGACTTAGAGAATGTTCATGATGTCTTATTAAGTCAAAAGAGAAAATGCAGTATAATTGGTGCAGTGCGATTCCTCTTTTTTTAAAAAAGCAAAAACACCAACATGTGAAAACAAAAATTCCTCTATATGCATATACATATTGGTATATTTTTGTATATGGACACACACAAAAAAAAGGTGGTAAAAGCCCTCTGATTAATCACCAAATGGTTAACACCAGTGCCCCTGAGGAGGTAAGGGGGTGGGAGTCAGGGAAACTATTGATTATTTTTTCCTTTAATAACTAGAACATACCTCTGTGTTAAAACAAGCTTTGGTAATTTTGAAAACCCAATAAAGTCTTCTTTTTAAAGAACTGGCCTGGGGGAAGCCACTAGTTGAACCTAATGGGGATGTTTTAAGCACGGCCATTCTTGGAGGGACAATGAACCCCTGAGCCTTTGCTGCTCTGTAATTTTCCATATAGAGCTTCGAGGCCCCCAGGAGCCTCCCGCCCTGACTCCCACCAGGATGCTGTGAACAAGCCCTACTGAAAAGTGTCAATAGCGGGGCTCCTCTCACAGGGCTCCTCCCGCCAAGGCCAACTTCACAACCTGTTCCATAGCCCTTCTGACTAAACCACCTGTGAAAAATAGTTCTCGTGTGCAAAAATTAACAAAGGCACTTATCTCAAGGCCTACCTCTTGGGCACATTTTTTAAAAATATCTTTATTGGAGTATAATTGCTCTACAATGGTGTGTTAGTTTCTGCTTTGTAACAAAGTGTATCAGCTATACATAAACACTCTTGGGCACATTTACACTGCAGGTCCTGAAAGCCGAGCTAGTCAGAAGCCCACCTTGCTCGCCCACCATGGGCAGAGGCCAGGGCTTCCCATGGGAAGAGGTGACCCTCCTCACAATTCATAACATAAATCGCACTGCACTGTTCCCTCCATTCAGGAGGGGAGGGGGCAGGGACAGTGCAGGGGGTGACTCACTAGGGACATGCTCACTAGGGAAGGCTCACTAGGGACATGGCCACAGGGCACCAGGCACAGAGCTAGGCCCCATGGGTTACAGCGGAGATTAGGATGCAAGTGTCTGCCCAACTGGGAGCTTAGAAGTCACCAGACATAACGAAGGACGAGGCTATGGAGGTGCCCAGCTTGGTGCTGAGGGGCAGAGGAAGAGCGCTACCCGCAACTCAGGGTCCTGTGACACTGCAGTGTCAGTGCCCACACCTGGTGCCACCCTAGACCCAGACCCCTGGGGCTTCTGCTCTGGGCCTCCCCAAATAGAGGGCCATGCTCCATGCCTCCTCTGGTCATACCTCACCCCATGGAGCCAGGAGCCCACAGGCGCCAAGGTGCTGAATCCACTCCCATCTTGTAAACCACCCTTCAGATATCCAGGACCCTAAATTCCATATCTGAGCCTGCTTCCATGGCCGGCACCACCTCGTCCCCCATCTGTCCTCTGGCAGGCAGACCATGGCTGCTTATAGACGTGGCCCTAGGCCTGAGAGGTGGCCAAGGGGCAGCTGGGTTAGGGGTTGGATGGAGCTTGGGCCTGAGGGCTAAGGTACCCACAAGAGTCCTCAGGGTACTGGTTGAGCCAGGGGAGGAAAGAGGAGGGGCATGCTAGGGAATGAGGGCTGGGGGCTTGGATGCCCCCATTTAAGGCTGGCCCCAGGCCCTGCAGATATCAGGGGTGGTTCTGTCCGTAATCCTTTCTGACTGTCTGGGGTATATCTATACAGCAGCAGCTATATTTTCTAGATTGTTCTGAGGTCAGGCAAACAGGACCTGCTACTCCATCTCAGATAGTCTGTCCTACCTCTCCCCACCTTCTGTGGCAGCCCCAGGCCTCCAGACTTGCTCTGAAGTGTGTTCTGTAATAAAACACTAGTCCTGTAGGAAGTGCCATAGAAAGGGGTCCGGTGGCCAATGTTTGGGAAATGTCTCTTGGAGATTCACTAGGTTCCTCTGCCTATGCAATGTTCGAGAATTCCTAAAGAAAAGAAAACCAGTCAGCTTTGAAATGTAGTTTCTCCAACCTATTTGACCAGCTATTAGAGTAACAGCTATTAATGCTTCAAGGAAGACTGGGAAGCACAGTGGGTGGGGCCATCAGTGTAGCAGAGAACTCAAGTTCATCCTGCAGGCATCCATGCCGCATTTGAACTGAGACGGCTGACAGTCTTCCTGAAAGGCACCACATACTCCCCTGCTTTGTTCAACGGGCTCTGCTGGGCACACCAAACCTGCCAAACCAGGGTCAACTGGCTCCGTCCAATGGCCTCCCGTCAGCCAGGAGTGTCCATGTGCTTTGTAGGTATTTTATTTAACAAATGAACGTACGTATGTTACTTACTAGGTTCCAGGCACTGTTCTCATGCTTTACAAATATTAACTTCCTTTATCCTCATAACGACCCTATGTGGTGGGCCCCATTATTATCCCCATTTAAAGATGAGAAAACTGAGGCCTGATGAGGTTAAGTAACCTGCCCAAGGTTACACAGCTGGCAAATGGTGGAGCCTGGAAGGAACCCATGCAGTCTGGCTCCAGAGTCCATGCTTATTAGTTTCCATCGCTGTTGTAACAAATTACCACAAAATTAGTGACTTTAAAACAACACAAATTAATTCTCTTCCAGTTCTGGAGGCCAGAAGTCTGAAATCAGTCTCACTGGACTAAAGCCAAGGTTATAAGCAGGGTTGGCTCCTTCTGGGGGCTCTAGGGGAAAGTCCATTTCTTTGCCTTTTGTGTCTCACAGACCCTTCCCCCCAGCCCTCTAACCTCTGGCTTCATTTGTCACATCTCTTACTTCCTCTTCTGTAGTCAAATTTCCCTCTGCCTCCCTTTTATAAGGACACTTGTGATGACATGCAGGAGCCCCACAGAAAATCCAGGATTATCTCCCCTTCTTAAGAGTCTGAATTTGATCACATCTTCAAAGTCCCTTTTGCCATATAAGGTAATACCAATTCCAGGGATTATGGCCTGAATATTTTGGGGGACCATTATTCAGCCTATCACACCATGCTTTTAACCACTGCACTGTGTTCATTTAATTTTTCAACCGTTCTTGGAGGATGTTGTCATTATCCCTATTTTACAGATTAGAAGACTAAGGCTCCAAGAAGTCAAAAGAGTTGCCAAGGTTCATCCAGGCAGGAAATGGCACAGCATGATAAATGTGGACGACTTGCTCCTGCACCCCTGCACCTGCTGCTAGAGAGCTCAGGGGTTTGGGGGGGGCTTAGGGTTTTTTTAATATATATTTTTATTGAAGTATATTTGATTTACAATATTGTGTTAGTTTCAGGTGTATAGCAAAGTGATTCAGTTATATATACATATATATATATACTCTTAGCTCAGGAATTTTTGAAGCAGGGGCTGCTCTTGTTCTCTTTTAGGCTTAACCCTTTTGGCATCTTAACCCCACTGCAAACCTGATGACCACTATGGATCTGCCTTCCCAGAACAAGATGCATTTACACACCACATTTTGCAGATAGTTTCTGGGAGTTCACAAACCCCAAGTTTAGAATGCTTGCTCTTGGGAATTCCCTGGTGGTCCAGTGGTTAGGACTCCATGCTCTCACTGCCGAGGGCCCAGGTTCAATCCCTCATTGGGGAACTAAAATTCCACCAGCAGCATGGAGGAGCCAAAAAAAAGAATGCTTGCTCTTGAAAGCTGGGTCTCAAAGAGGTATTTGCACACCCATGTTCAAAGCAGCATTATTCACAATAACCCAAAGTGTCTATTGATGGATAAATAGATAAGTAACATGTTATGCAGTGGAATATTATTCAGCCCTGAAAAGGAAGGAAATTCTGACACGTGCTACAATGGATGAACCTTGAGGACATTATGCTAAGTGAAATAAGCCAGTCACAAAAAGGTAAAATACTGTATGATTCCACTTATATGAGGTACCTAGAGTAGTCAAATTCACAGAGACAGAAAGAAGGATGGTGGTGGCCAGGGGCTGGAGGGGAGGGTACAGAGTTTCTGTTCTGCAAGATGAAAAGCTTTCTGGAGGTTGGCTGTACAACAACGTGAATGTACTTAACACTACTGACCTGTAACCTAAGAAATGGTTCAGATGGCAAATCTTATGTGTATTTTAGCACAATTTTTTGAAAAAGGACACTTGCTCAAAACTGAGAGTTCTTGCAGGGTAGGGATCACATCTGTGCAGGCTGGTGCACAGAACGGGCTCAACAGAAAACTGCCCATGACTGCTGGACGGGTTGAGTGGGTGATTCTGCTGCCTCCCCCAAGCTGTGGGCTGGCATTTCTAGAAGCCCCACAGTGGTGGCTAAACAGCTACCCCAAGCTCGGTTAAAAACAAAAACAATAGGGCTTCCCTGGTGGCGCAGTGTTTGGGAGTCCGCCTGCCGATGCAGGGGACGCGGGTTCATGCCCTGGTCCGGGAGGATCCCTCATGCCGCGGAGCGGCTGGGCCCGTGAGCCACGGCCGCTGGGCCTGCGCGTCTGGAGCCTGTGCTCCGCAGCGGGAGAGGCCACGGAGGTGAGAGGTCCGCGTACCGCCAAAAACAAACAAACAAACAAAAAAACAAAAAAACACAATAAAAGCACTGAGAATTGGGAATGCGGTGGAGGCAGATAGAATGAGAATAAACTCAGTTGCGTTGTGATGAACAATGTCTCTCACCCATCCTTGAAAGGAATCTTGAAAGGCAGCCAGGGCTCTGATATCAATGTTACAAATAACTTGAGCCCCTGCTAACTTGAGAGTGACCCCCATGCCTCTTCCATGGCTTAAAGTACCCAGGCTTGGGCTTCCCTGGTGGCGCAGTGGTTGAGAGTCCGCCTGCCGATGCAGGGGACACGGGTTCGTGCCCCGGTCCGGGAAGATCCCACATGCCGCGGAGTGACTGGGCCCGTGAGCCATGGCCGCTGAGCCTGCGCGTCTGGAGCCTGTTCTCCGCAACGGGAGAGGCCACAACTGCGAGAGGCCCAAGTACCGCAAAAAAAAAAAAAAAAAAGTAAAAAAAAAAAAGTACCCAGGCTTTTTTATTGTTGTATCCCTCTGTTGCCAAATAAGATACTTGAGGATTTTTTAAACTTCTCTGCTGTTTGCATGAATTCAGGAAGAAGAACCAAACTCCAAGAGCTGACCTGCGTCCCTTTGGGCATCGTGCCAGCCCCTCAGAAATCACCTCACCTGCCAACCTGCCAATTATATCTTGTCCATAAAAGCATCCTTCCACTGCACCAGGGGGACAGTACAGGAAACAACGTGATTGCCAGAAAATCCAGGCTAGAGTGGCAGGTGGCACCTATGTCATGATCAGTGGAGGGTGAAGCCATTGAGGCTTCAGAATCGAGAGTGGGTGGAGGCAGACGAGCACAAGTATAAATCCTGTCACCATTGTGGTAAAAATGGGTGGCGCTCACTGTGGGAATCTTGAAAGGGAAATAAGGGCCCTGCTGTTGCTAATGGGTGTCCCTTTGCAGAGGGTCAGGTGACTCATGCAGCACCCCGGAGTGCTTTACTCCCTCCCTGTCCCTCTCTCTGCTGTGCTCCTACAACCACAGCAAATCTTCTTCCTTTGACTGGGCTTGTATTAAATAGCCTTTCAACCAGCGACAGAAGGAGGTAGGCTCTTAGTGAAGCCCAGTCTAAATATAGGGTAACAATAGGAACCAGAATGTTCCACAGGAAACCGGTAGGACTTGCCCTCCCCATACAGAGCATGGAAGATTTTCACAGAGATTTCTGCAGCCCTCCCCACTTATAATCCCAGAATGGTAATAACAAACTGATGAGTTTATTCAGGTAATATCCATGAGACATAGTTCTCTTTAAAAGGAAAGGGAATTTGCATGTTTTGTTATATCCATCCTTTATTCCAGTTTAACTGGTCCCTAAGAGGCTTTAACTCTAGCAAGAGGGCTTTTGGTTAGAGAGACTGTCAAACCTTGCAGAAGAAGAGAGAGAGAAAGACATATGTTGGAGAAACTTCCCCCAGGGAAGTGCTTTCAAAATGGAATCCAACCTATGCATCCAGGAGAGTGAGTCCTGTATGGATTCCGAAAGCCTATCCAGTCTGTTTAGATCGAACTACCCTCCCTTGTCTGAGATCCAGGTAGAAGTTTGATGTTTTTCTATTCTTGAAGGTATTGACAAAACGAAAGTGTTTCTCCACACACATGTTCCCTCCTTTAGCCAGGTCTCAGGTGGCTTCTGGTGCGTCCCTCCCCATCTCTTTCATTTCCAGCCGGATCAAGGGCGGTTCCTGGGTTACGGTCCTTGGTTCAGCACTAAGAACAGGAAGCCCCTAACCTCAAACCATCGCACCCAGGAACATTCTCACCACAAACACTTAGAAGCCAATCTTCCCATTCTAAATGGACATGGACAGTTCAATCGAGAAAGAAAGGGATATTTAAAAGCTGTAATAAATCATGGCCAAGTGAGGTGTCAGACATGCAAACCAGTGAATGAAAAGTTGGCAAGTTGCAAATGGAGAGGTGTGTTGAATTCACAGCCTCCCAGTTGCTCCTGCCCATAGCCAAGGCCCAGGGCCAGGTAAAGTGCTGTCCCTGCTTCTTGGCCAAATGTCCTTGGAGAGAGGCTGACATTGAAAAGTTCACACCTGGATTTCCATCCCTGCATCTTCCAGAAAAGGCGGAGGATAGGGGAGCATTGTGGGGAGCTTGAGGGGGAAAAGAGCAACCAGTGAGGGTGGCAGACCCCAGTCCAGCCTACAGACAAAGCCACCAGGGTTGGGAACTGACAGACCCCATTTGAAAGTTATAAACCATATAAAAGAACTACCATTAATGATGGTTATTACTGTAAACCTCAAATTCTCAGTAGATCATTAATAATAGTTTTAATGAAAAGGAAAACAACAAATCAATATTAACTTATTCTGGGTGCTGGGGACTATTATTCAACTGTTTTTAAAAAAAGGCAGAAATAGAACACAAAATGCCTGCAGTGAAATACCTGTAAGAATGGCCGGAGCAGTAACTTAGCTGACTTAGTCAAGAAACGTCAAAGAGCAGAAGTTAAAATTCCAGCCTACACCAGATCCCCGAGATCAGCATTGGAGTGGGGGAGGGTGCTGCATCTAGTCCAGGGTTTGCAAGTACTCCACAGAGCGTCCCTCATCCCACCCCTACTCCACCCCCACCCCCTGCCCCGTGCTCAATCCTTCCACCCACAGATCCCTTCATCCCTCACTGATGGGATGCATCCATTCCTCAGACATGTGCGTGGCACTGTCCCAGGTGCTGGAGACACACAACCAGTGGTTCTGCCCAATGGTTTCCTGTTGTGCAAAATGAAGACAAGTCATCTTCTCAGGGCCCGCAGGGTGCGGAGGGATTGGGTCCCTCCTCCACAGCCTCCATTTGCGTTTCATGCCCCTCACTCTCTCCACTTCAACCACACTGGCCATCTTTCCGGCTGCCATGCTCATCTTCTCCTTGCTGACACACGGCCTTTGAGCAATGCTAGTCCCTCTGCCTAGAATGCTCTTCCCTTCACTCTGTGCCAAGTTAGAATCTATTCACCCTCCTATCAACTGAGTCAATCCTAGGCCACTCATGACATTTATTGTAGTTGCAACTGTACTTCTTTGTGCAACTATCTGCTGTTGCAGATAGTCTGATCTGTTATGAAACTGTAAGTTTACTTGAGGGCAGAGGCCATATCTGTTTCTATCTCCATTGTCTCCCCGGAGCCTGCCCTTGATACTAGGTCTTTAATAAATACTTTATAAGTGAAAAAATAAAGTATACCTTAAGAGAGCTCACGCACAGGTGGAAGAGACACTATTTGATCCTCCATGTAAATGACTCCACAGGCCTTTCCTGTAAGACCAGTTTTTAGAGTGAGGAACTGGGTCCTTTGGTGGGGGTCAGAGACACTCTGAGAGGAGAAAAAACTTGGACCGTGGAGGGGAGACAATTGTTATGCCCAGTATATTTCGCTATAGCCTTTCTGGTCTCTCTCTGAATGAGTAAGCTATTATGGCCCACAAGGAGCAGGCACGTGGTCCATGGTTGAGTCACAGAGTCGCAGGAGTACCTTACACAGCAGCCTGGGCATTGAGCATGGAGGGGCAGCAGAAGGGAGGAAGCACTAGTGCAGGGAGGGATGCCAGGCTCTTCTCTCAGGCCAGCTCCAAATGATTGGAGGTGCCTGCCCAGAGTGCTCAGTGAGAAGAATTCTGGGAAGACATTTGAAATCATCTAGAAAGGGGGCTGGGATCAATTAGTCATGTCTGCTCTGGGTGCAGATGGGATACCAGTGGCATGCCTGTCATGTGTTGGTCACCCTGTTCTGAGGAGGCAGGCGGGCTTGTTCACTGACCTGCTGGAGAGCTGTTCCCTGCCCAATTTGTGAGGGCAAGTGCTCTGTGGAATAAGGGAGGCCATTTCTTCCCAGTTAGTGGTTATGGCTGGATTTCCCACAGCTGGGTGTTTCCATAAGTAGCCTATATCTAAGTTATTGAGGCAGGCATCACATTTTTCCAGATCATTCTCTGAAACACTGGTAAAGGAACCGTGTGAGAGAAGGGCATCCTAAGGTGCCCAGGGGAACAGGGGGCCCACAATGCCCAAGTCCCAGTCTTTGTGGTCTCAGGACACTTGTGTGCAGCTATTGGTTAAACAAAAATGGAAGTTCTGGCCTTAGGTCATGATCTGGGAAGCCACGTCCCTTCTCTGACTGGCTTCTGAGGAAAGAACCTAGCCGCACTTCGTAGGCTGGCCACCTGAAAGAAAGCACTTTGTAAACACAGGAGGACAGGACAGAGCAGACAGTAGAGGCACCTCTGCAGGGACAGTGGCCAATCCCTGCCTGCTGATCGCAGTGTGAAGGGAAGGCTTTGTGACAGCAAGGCTCAATCCCAGGACCTCCCGAGTTCAAGTATGACAGGTCAGCAGAAGCTGTAGATAATTCACTCATTTGCCAAACATTCCGTGAGACATGTCTTCTATCAGACGCTGTATAAGGCCTGGGGGATTCAGAGCAGCCAGGCCTGGATGCCCTACAGAGCTCACTGAGAGGGACCGTCATGTAAACAGAGAACCGGGTGCCACGGGAGACACAAGAAGAGAGGCCTGTGTGCATGGGGGGCGCCAAAACGGGGGCAGCTCAGGCTGGAGAGATGAGTAGTATTCACTGAGCAGGCGAGGTGGAGAAGGGCCCTCAGGAGGAGGGGTGGCACATGCAAAGGTCCAGTGATGTGGAACAGTGGGGCACAGGAAACCCCAAGGGGACTGGCACAGTGTCCAAGGAGGAAATGGCACAGATGTGGCTGCCCAGAGGACAGGGCTATCTTCCAGAGAGCCCTGTGTGGCAGGCTGGGGAGTCTAGACTGTATTCGAAGGGCAGTGAGGAGCTACTGAAGGTTTTCAGACAAGGGCAAGGTCAGATGTGTCTGTGGGATTCCTCGGCAGCAATGTAGGTGGGGTGGGGTGATAGAGGGAGGGCAAGCAGGAAGGGGTGCTAGTTGGAGGCTGCCCTAACAGTCCACCTGAGACCCGGTGTGGGGAGACTGAGCAGAGTCAGTGAACGCTGCAATCAAAAGGCATCTTATCTTAGAAGATAAACACTCAGCAACAACAAAGAAAGAGTTCATAAACTTTTGGAGAAGGCACTTCCCTGGTAGTGCAGTGGTTAAGAATCTGCCTGCCAAGGCAGGGGACACGGGTTCGATCCCTGGCCCAGGAAGATCTCACATGTCGCACAGCAACTAAGCCCTTGCGCCACAAATACTGAACCTGCGCTCTAGAGCCTGGGAGCCACAACTACTGAGCCCACGAGCCACAACTACTGAGCCTGCGTGCCACAACTACTCAGCCCGCGCACCTAGAGCCCGTGCTCCGCAACGAGAGAAGCCTGCACACCGCGACGAAAAGAGTAGCCCCTGCTCTCTGCAACTAGAGGAAGCCCGCTCGCAGCAACAAAGACCTAACGCAGCCAAAAATAAATAAATAAATAAAAACTCTTGGAGAGCTCAGCCTCCAGGGCTTTTTCCTGGTCTCCACTCCATATCTGAATTCTTGCCCCCTCCCCTAGTCTGCATAGCTCTTTGTTACTAGTCTGTCTTCCTTGAATTACAGTCCACAGAATATCATCTCCTACCCTGTCTGAGAACAGGTTGAAGGCAGAGCTGGCAATCCACACACCTCTGTATTTCCCATCAGCCCAGCAAAGTTCCTGACATGTAGCTGACACCCAACCGTGGATGGATGGATGGTTGGATAGATGGATGGATAGATGGATGGAAGGAAGGAAGGAAGGATAGATATGCTTTTGTGCGTACATAGATGTTTCAATATAATATTTTTACATTTATTTATTTATTTATTTATTTATTTATTTATTGGCTGCTTTGGGTCTTCATTGCTGCTCGCAGGCTTTCTCCAGTTGCTGCGAGTGGGGGCTACTCTTAGTTGCGGTGCGCGGGCTTCTCATGGCTGTGGCTTCTCTTGTTGCAGAGCACAGGCACTAGGCGTGCAGGCTTCAGTAGTTGTGGCATGCAGGCTCAGTAGTTGTGGCTCGTGGGTTCTAGAGCACAGGCTCAGTAGTTGTGGTGCACGGGCTTAGTTGCTCCGCGGCATGTGGGATCTTCCCGGACCAGGGCTTGAACCCATGTCCCCTGCATTGGCAGGAGGATTTTTAACCACTGCACCACCAGGGAAGTCCCTCAATATAATTTTTAATTGGATGAAAAATTTAGGTGAACAGACTTCCCTGGCTATAATTCATTTGATTGCAAAGGCTCACAGGGAACTGGCTGCAAATTTGCGGTTTGGGAGGCAAGTCATGATTCAAGAACCGATTTTGTCCATAAAGCAGCCTTTATGTCTGAGGCTGGAAGCCCTGGGGGAGGACCAAGTCCCCCAACCCCCAGCCCAGCAGGACATCCCCAGTGGCTGAAGTGCACAGCAATCACTCATCCAGGTGTGCAGGGTGCTCCTGGGTACTTGTCAATCATGGGGCAGGAAATGAGGCCATGCCCAGAGGACAGGATATGGCTTTTGACTGTGTGGTTTGCCTTTGTGATGAATGAATGAGTTTTTCAAATGAGACTGGTAGAATTGAAACAATCAGTAAACCGGGGAATGAAAAAAGCATCTGGGAGCTGGGACATAAGCATATCAGACTGGTTTGCCTGTGGAAGCAGGGAAGGCTCTGCCTGTCTTCATAAAGAGCTTGGGACAGATTGTGACCTCACAAAGCTGGCCTGGGGACAGTGTCATCTCACTCCCTATGAGGCCAGTCCCAGGAGAGGAGGGGGAAAGGCCACCTGGATAGTCCGCTAGAAAAGGATGAAGAGAGATCCTGGCCTTGGGGTTGTTAATGCTCATACCAATGATCCCCATATTGCTATGAACCTGTAGGGCAGGGTTCCGGAGACAATCCAGAAGGATGGTGGAAAGAACTTGGACTTTGGAGTCTGGTAGAGTAGGATTCAAATTCTGGCTCCACCACTGACCAGCTGTATGATCTTGGTTAAGTTAATTAACCCATCTGAGCCTTACTTTCCTAAGGAGATAATATTGTAGTACAAACAGGAAGGAGATAACGTTAATAGAAATAAACCGCAACACCAAACCATTATCTCAAAGAGGTCCTTCTCGAAACTCCAACCCTGAGTGATTTCCTTTTGCATCATTCTCCATCACTGTCCCATTTTGTTCACTGTCCTCATTTGCGTTTACACTGACCTATCTGATATCTTACCTGTGATTGCCTGACGCTGTACCTGTCCCTAACGCTGTCCCTGGAAGCTCTATGAGGGCAGGGATTGTACCTGTCTCGTTCATGACTGTATCCCCACTGCCTGGAACAGTGCAGGCACTCTTTAAATTTGGGGTAAATGAGTTGAATGGGGAACATGGTGCCTGGCCTACAGTAGATGTTCAAGGAATAGTGGCCAGTATGACCCAGACACCTGGAAAGCCCAGAGGCATGGACCTGGGAGCCCAGTTCTGGCCCGGAGAAAATCTCTGCAACTTGCTGTGTGGACTTAGGTGAGCCTCTTCCGCCTCTAGGCCTCAGATTCTTCATCTGTCCGATGAGGAAGATGGTCTGAAGATGATCGCTGGGGCCCTCTCCAGCATTCATGGCTCTAACTGTCTCTGATTCTCCACATGGGCTCTGAACTGACAAGGACTAAGAGAAAGGCCAGCTCCATCACTGGATCCTGTGCGTGTGACTCTCAGCTCCACAAATGCCATACAAAATGAACCGAAAGGCCCAGGTGCAATTCTTAGGAAGAAGTGAGCACTGGCAATAGCTAACAGTCAACCCCACTCCTTTGCTGCCCAGCATCAGGCCCAGAGGACTCACCACGTATCACCGCTCAGCCTCAGGACTGGTTTGAGAACACAGGAAGGTAGGGAGGGGGGGAGGGAGAGCGTTGGGTATGCACATGCACCAGGCCCTAAGCCAGGGACTTCACTAGCTTGTCTGGTCCTCACCCTAGCCTGGGCGATACCATTATAGCCACTCACAAACCAGAAGAGCACGTTAGTAATAGCCCCTGGGAAGCAGCAAGTACCAAAGCAGTAAATAAAGCCGACCCTCCTGACTCCAAGTCTCCCACACTGAAGAACCTGGTGGAGTTTAGACATCAGGCCTCTTCTCTGTGACTGTTAATCAGGATATACCCCAAGTGTAATTGATGGCAAGAAGACACCACTAATTCAGGAGCAGCCTCTAGAGGAAGCATTGTTTACACTAATGGAATAATAAGAGCACTGAAAAGTGCTAATGCTTACAGAGCGTTTCCTAAGGGTGAAGTAGACTCCGTGCTAAGCACATCACAAGCGCTCTCGGGTTTTATCCTCACAAAAACTCAGTGAGTAGGCACTGAGACTGTGCCCACTTTGCAGATGAAGAGCCTGGGGCTCAGAGGCCAAGTACTTGCCTGAGGTCATGCAGCTAGGAAGTGGTGGAGACAACATCTCAACCCTGGTCTCTCTAACTCTAGCCATCCAGTCCCACCGTCTCGCCATACCCTGGGCAGGCTGGTGAGACTACTGGGATAAGTGAACATTTAATTATATGACACTAACAGTTATTATATTAATATAACATTAACCATATGCATATACCCAAAGCATACTATATACAATGATTCATACCAATACAGTATTTAGAATATGATCCAACTGAGATGGAAAGAGGTGAGTGCTCTCCAGTCTCAGCCAAGCACTGACACCAAATGGATCCGGTCAGTCTCTGGGATTAGGTCAAAGGTTCAAGATCACTGTCACCCAGTGGGGGAAGGAATGCACAGCGGTGCCAGGCATTTGCCATTGTCTGGTCGGGGGCCTCTGAGGACAACCCCCGTGAACCATCCAGACAGTGTCGCCAGAGTCTCCAGGGAGACTCCAAGCCCATAAAGTGAGGCTGTCCAGGGTCACGTCCCCTCCCCTGCATAAGTTCTTAGAGGAATTCAGCTGTAAAGAGTGGCAGGTAGAAGGGCTTAGCTCCTACTGAGGCAAGAGAGAGGCTCTACTGTCTCACTCTGGAACACGCAAGTGCCCTGGGAGGGGGAGACTTGTGGCCGACGGTGAGTGGGTCATGGCCTGGAGCTCCTGGTCGGCATGGTGCCCTCACCCCTCAAAGGATCAGGCAGTGAATGCAGGACCTGGGAAAGGTCACCGAGATTACTTCCGCAGCTGGATTTAAAATGGCTTTGAGTGCTGGGGTATCCAGGGCTCTGCACCCCAGATGGGGAGACAGCCACCCCACGTGCCTTTTACAGTCTGGACAGTCCTGGGCCCATCCCTTGACCTGTTGGCCCCTCAACCACTTCATCTGTAAATAGAGGCTAAATGCCAGTCTAGGCATGTGGCTTGTATGTGGGAGACAGCTTTGCAGAGCCCTGAAAAAATGTAAGGGGATTTGACTTCACTATATGGGGTCCCAAAGTCATCGTCATCATGCTGTTTTGGATGATTTCATTGGCTATGTTCTTACAAAATGGACCATGCAAGCAGCTCGCTCTGAAATGAAAGGAGGGCCTTGTCCCTCCCTGTGCCCTGACCCAGCCCATAGCAGACCACACCACTGCCTGGAATCATGAGTGACCACCTCCCCTGCTGAAGAAGCTGTCAGTTCTCTTATCTGTCCATCCATTCAATTGCAGGTAGGTATTTATTGAACCCCCACCAGGGCAGGGCCCTGTGCTGGTGTTGGTACACCACAGCTGAACTCCCTTTGTCCTTGCAGAGCTGCTTCTCTACTAGAGAACACGGACACGGAAGCCAGAGTTGGCTCAGGGGACCCAAACCCTGACCCAGGAGATGAGCACTCAGGGCCAGGGGCTGTTATGGAGCCCAGTGCAGAGCTCTGGAGCTGGCCTTGTTATAACCGGCTGGGACGCAGGACCCACAGGGAAAGCAGACATCACCCAGCTCTCTGCAGACCAACCCTGGCAGCTCCTTCATGGGCACCAGTTATGATGTCAGCCAGTCTGAGAAGTGGTCTTCCCAAGGGTCCAGTAAGCAGTTATCCCTTCCCTGGACTCCAGGCTTTACCAAGAGAAAACTGCAAAGAGGAAACAGATTAAGACTCTATCCACAGGGCTTCCCTGGTGGCGCAGTGGTTGAGAATCCGCCTGCCAATGCAGGGGACACAGGCTCGAGTCCTGGTCCGGGAAGATCCCACATGCAGAAGAGCAACTAAGCCCGTGTGCCACAACTACTGAGCCTGTGCTTTAGAGCCTGTGAGCCACAACTACTGAGCCCACATGCTGCAACTACTGAAGCCCGCGCGCCTAGAGCCCGTGCTCCACAACGAGAGAAGCCACTGCAATAAGAAGCCCGCACACTGCAACAAGAAGCCCGCACACTGCAACAAAGACCCAACACAGCCAAAAATAAATAAATAAAATAAATAAATTTATTTAAAAAAAAAAAAAAAAAAAGACTCTATCCACAGGGCTGTCCTGGGCCCAAGCTGGCTGGTGGATTCCAACCTCCAGCTTCCTCTCTGATATTCTGAGAGTGACCAGCAGAAGAGGGAGGGGAAACACCCTCACCCCACACAGAGGAGGCCCTTCAATTTTACACAGAAAGCCCTGCTTCTTTGCTCTCTGTTCCTGACTAAAGAGAACCATTTATCTTGGCAAAATGGGAGAAGACCCTTTATATTCTGAAATGAAGTGTCAGCATGCAATGACAGTTAAGGTCCCAAGATACCCCCAGAGTCACTTTTTATTCTTTTCTATCCACAATCATTAGGGGGAAATCTCTCTGCAGCTTCTGTAGAACCCATTCACTGGAGGGAAATAGATCAATGAGAAAACCCCAGCCCTGAGCAGCTGTGCTGACAGCTCTGAAGCAGGTACATTCATTCTTCCCTGGAGCCCACGCCAAAAGGACAAAGGACGCTTGCTCCCACCTCCTGAAAGAAGAGCTGGCCCAAAAAGTTCCTTAACTAGATATCTATTTCTTATCTTTTATACAGCAAGAACAAAATCTCTTTCTGAGAGTGACATATCTTACACTCACTTCAAACAAGCACAGCTTTTGCCACTTATTTTTAAGTGCACTTGCCTGCTAAAGGGAGAGCAAAAAAATCCAGGGGGGAGAATAAGGCAAGATGGTGGAGGCAACAGCTGCTTGCATAGCCGGCATCTCCAGCCAACAACTGCCGGACCTGGAAAAGGTCCCTGAGAAGAGCCTGAAGAGCTGACACACCAAGAGGATGTGCAATCCAAGCGTGAAGAACTTGACCTCTGGTGTTCCATTTGCTTCCACCAGAGCCCAGGTGCTCCGAGAATGCTCATGACGGCCAGGTGCGAGGGGTAGGCACGTGGGCACCAAAAGGAGAAGGGGCTACAGCCACGAGAGCAGGGGAAGAAGAACATAGCTCAACATTGATTCACTTGTTCATTGATCCTGCAATTATTAGCACCTACTGTCTCCAGGCACTGACAGTGGGGGTGGGATGAAATTAAAGTAGCAACAAAACGAATAGCAGTTTGCCACACTGAACTCATACCCTGTGCCAGACACTCTGCCAAGTGCTTTCTGTGCATTATTTCGTCTAATGGTCACACCAAGCCCTTCAGGAAGGTAATAAAGTGACTCTGCTTGTAGACAAGGAAACTGAGGCAGAGAGTTAAACCTCTAGCCCAAGATTATATAGCTAATAAGAGGTAGAGTTGGATCTATACCAGACCCACTGTGTCTCGGCTGGAGAGGGACTAACCATCGATGTGTATCCCGACCTGGTCAGTACGAACAGGCAGTGCTCACCCAAACCTGCGCAGAGAAGCACAGGATACTGCCCCGTGTCCAGGAGCTCACTCGTCAGCCCGGAAGGAGGGGCGGCGGGCGGGTAAGATCTAGTCCGTGTTCAGTGACCACAGGCAGCTGGCCTGGGGCAGGACCCGGGCAGCATGGAGGCCAGCCACACTGGTGCCTTGAAATCCAGGCTCAGGGGTTCGGCTTTATCTAGAAGTCACCGAAGGGTGAGAGTGTGTGAAGAGAGGATGACCTACTCAGGGTCATGTTTTAGGAAGCCTACCAGCGGCAGGTTACCATTCATAACCCTGAGAATATAGGGCAAAACACAATATCTAGAATATTACAGAAAAAAATAGGATCCATTTATTGAAACGCTCTAGCTACTGTGAGGCATCAGACTCAACCCTAGGAAACCTGTGTTTGCCTGCAGGGCTCCACCTGCTGACTCAGGCACGCATGGGGCCCCAAGACCATGCCAGTGGCCCCCCGGGTTTCCTCTGGCTGTCACTCGGAGGCTTCTTCCTTGGCCTTATTCTCTAGCCTCTTCACATAGGTGTTCTGACCAGTTGGAAGGGAGAGCCTGTCTGTCTTTGTGAGGGCCCGTTCCACGTACATGACACGTCATGGCTCTGCCCTCTGTCCCACCTCACCAAGGCTGTGAAGTGCCTCTTGCTGGGGATGGAGCCCTCCCTGTCATGCTGCCTCTGCTCCAGCTGTACCACGCTGGGCTTTGGGCCCTGGCCAGGCCCTAGGAAGTGGCTCAGAAATCCCCCTGGGCCCTACCCACCAATGAGCCCGAGGGCTTTTCTTCCCTGTGCAGATTCCTAGAGACTCCAGTGGCCGGGGAACAAAAGGGGACACTACTGACCACCAGCAAGGCACATGGATAGATTAGCAGGGAGCCCCAGGCAACTGCAAACATTTTGCCACAAGTTAGGTCAGGGCCGTGGCTGAAAGGTCAGCAGCGTGGAGCAGGCTGCCCCAACAGAGGTGGGGTCTAAATGATGTTTCTGACAATAAAACCCTCTGAGCTGCGGGTCAGAATTGACGCCTGTCATTTCGGTAATGATCTGGCATCATTACTGGCTCGCAGTATAGCCCCTATAAACACACTCATCAACATGTGTCTGCCCGAGACAGGTGATCTTCTTCAAAACCAGAAAACCCACAAGCCTATCAAGCATTCGCCGCACTGCCCTCAACGGGCAGACAGGAGGCTTTGGCCTCTGAGCTCACACTTTACAGCAAGAACCCAAGGAGGGTTGAGTCCTGTTTCTAAGCACGGTCAACCAGGCAGGATGGGAAAGGTGCCAGGGGGCAACTCAGCCCAGTGTCGGTGCACAGCTGTTCCCACAGCTGGCAGATACGCCGCAGCTGCAGGCCAGCAACAAGGGCCAACACTGAGCAAGGAAGCCCCAAGCCAAGAGAGGGGCGTGGGTGGAGGCACAGGCCATTGGGCTGGAGGGGATGGGAGGACACTTTCAGGTCCGGGAGGACTCCCCTCTAAAGAGCCTCTCCCACCAAGGATTCGCCCTCTCCTTTCCCACTAACCCTGCGGCCACCTTCACAACCAAGCTTCTCATCCGGGCACTTTCTATCCCTCTCCTTGGGGGTTTTAAGCCCAAGCCTAGGGCTTTCTGAGCAACTCCAAACTCCACGTTAACTGCCGCCACTGCCCTCCCCGACCACACACACACCCACCCCCTCCATCCCGCCCCCCACCCCCATTTGCATGACAAGCCCTCCTTGGACTCCAGCTGCAATCTGGGATGGTAACCCTTTCCTGGCAGGGAAACAGCCCCTTCTTCCGGGGCAAGTTCTCCCATCAGGGGCATCTTAAGCAGGAACTGGGACATATTAATGCATTCACTAGCCAGCACTAACACAACTGACCTGAATTCACAATTCACACAACTAGTCTAAGTGTTACACACCAAACGTCACAAGTGTAGACGGTAGGGACAAAACCCATTACAATTTTATTAGGGCTTAGAATTCACAATACACTTCCCATCCGTGGTCCCATTGAATCCCCACATCATGGATGTCCCTATCCTTCTCATCCCTTAGCAATCTGGTTCAAACTTTTCACACGGTATTACGAGTTGCCAACCTGTTTGACTCCTTTTCAATACCCCTCCCTCCCTCCCAAGACCATGAGCTATTTGAGGGTAGGAAACACTTCTTACTCTTTCCTGTTCTGGCACTGACTATGTCATCAGTGTTTGCTGAATACAATTGAATCCCACAGGGCCAGATTAAGAGAACAGGGGGAGCAAGAGTAGGAATACTAGCAAATACCTATACAGTCTTCCCACGTGCCAGACACTCTTCTGATTAATCCCTTTTACATAGATAAAATCATTAATTCTCACACCAACCCTAGGTAAGTACTATTGTTATCCCTATTTGTTTTTTTTGTGTGTGTGTGGTACGCGCGGGCTTCTCACCGTTGTGGGCCCTCCCGTTGCGGGGCACAGGCTCCAAACGCGCAGGCTCAGCGGCCACGGCTCACGTGGCTCACGTGGCTCACAGGCCCAGCCGCTCCACAGCATGTGGGATCTTCCCGGACCGGGGCACGAACCCGTGTCCCCTGCATTGGCAGGCAGACTCCCAACCACTACGCCACCAGGGAAGCCCCCCTATTTGTTTTTAATAGAAGAAATTGAGGCACACAGATAGAATAACTTGCTCCAAACTCACAGCAGGAACTGGCAGGGCTGGAATTTGAACCCAGACAGTCTGGTTCCAGAGTCTGATCTCTAATCAGACTCCACATACACTGCTTCTCAAGTTGAACTGATGCAGACTCCCTAAGAAACAGTGTATTGTATTTTCTTGGGGAGACCCTTTATAGAAATGTAACATGTGTAATGGGGAAATCAATAAAATTCAATTCTGCAGACAGCCATGTGGAAGGACACAAGAGGAAAGTATGCTTTGTTCCCAAAGGGGAACGTCCTCTGTGCATAGAGGATGCCGCTCTATACATAGCCAGGGTGCAAGGGGGGCTGCCAGGAAGAAACAAGGGAGTCATGGCCATTCTGGGCAAGGGCCCAAGAGCAAAGTCCTGGGGGTGGGAGGGGTGTGTCCTGGGCATGGTCACAAGAGACTGTACATAATTGTAGGGGGCATGGTTGGGAACCATGATTAGCTCAAAGCAACGATTTCCGCACACTGCTGCACTTTAGAATCACCTGGGGAGCTTGGAAAAACCCCTACACTCAGTACCTCCCCAGAGCAACTAAATCCCAATCTCTGGGGGCGGGACTCAGGCACCAGTATTATTTTGAAGCTCCCTGGGTGATTCCAACATACAGCCAAATTTGAGGACCGCTGGTTCAGTCTATGCAGTGTTATTCATAGAGCAGTCTGCTCTTCCATTAAGGACTAAAATGGCGTGGAGGGCTTCAGACTGGGTGTGCTCCTTCCATCTGCCCTCCCCCCACTTTGGAAGGCTGTTTGGGGCCATTTTGGGGGAATGTGTTTTCTCTGGTTTCCTGGGAGCCCTTTAAAACGAAGACAGGTTTTAGATAGTGCGGCTCCAACTCAAATTCCAACCTTGCCACTTATCAGCTGCATGAGTTGGGGCATGTTATATAATATCCAAGCCTCGGTTTCCTCATCCACAAATAGGGGATTGAGGTAGGCGGAATAACGGCCCCCCAAATGTCCACATCCTCATCTCCAGAAGCTGTAGGTTACATGGCAAAGAGGATTTAAGGATGCAGATGGATTAGGATGGCTAATCAGTTGACTTTAAATAGGGAGATTGGGCTTCCCTGGTGGCGCAGTGGTTGAGAGTCCGCCTGCCGATGCAGGGGACACGGGTTCGTGCCCCGGTCTGGGAGGATCCCACGTGCCACGGAGTGGCTGGGCCCGTGAGCCATGGCCGCTGAGCCTGCGCGTCCGGAGCCTGTGCTCCGCAACGGGAGAGGCCACAACAGTGAGAGGCCCGCGTACCGCAAAAAAATAAAAATAAAAAAAAAATAAAATAGGGAAATTATCCTGGATTATCCTGGTGGATACAATGTAATCATAAGGGTCCTTACAGGTGGAAGAGGAAGATAGGAAGAGTCAGTGTCAGAGTGATACGATGTGAGAAAGCCTTGGGCAACTGTTGCAGGCTTTGAAGATGGAGAGGTAGACACCTTCTAGAAGCTGGAAAAGACAAGAAAATGAATTCTCCCCTAGAGCCTCCGGAAAATGTAGCCTTGCTGACACCTTGATTTTAGCTTAGTAAGACTCATCTTAGACTCCAGAACTGTAAGATAATAAATTTGTGCTGTTTTAAGCCACTAAGTTTGTGGTAATTTGTTACAGCAGCAGTAGGAAACTAATACAGGATGGATGGGAATAAATCGGGGATAGTATGAAGATTAAATGAGATAAGTTTGGAAAACTTGTAGCACTACTCCTAGTGCTTTGTAATTATTAGTTGCTGTTATCACTTTTACCACTACCATCCTATCAGGAAGCTGCCACCTCCTGCATTCTGTGTACCTGGCACGGGCTGCCCACTCTCTACCCACCATCCCTGGATCCACTCCCCACTCCCGAGGTGGCTGAGTGGTCCCAGCCTCTACGCATCAGTAAGAGGCTTTGTGACCTGGGTCCAGGCTCGTGGGAACCGGCCAGTCTTTCTTGGACAGAGCAAGAGGCTCCCTAGAGCCCCGTGATGCCCATTAACACAGCACAGACCAGTATTTCTGCTTCCTGACACTGTTCATGAGAATCAAGAGGAAATGGGGCTGGGTGCGGAGGGGGAGAGGTTTGGGAAGGTAGGCCCCCAGGGAGTCTTCCTGACCACCAGCTAAGAAAGCACCATGGGAATGGTCAGCAAGGGCCTCAGAGACTTACTCTAAAGGACTAAAGGTGTCCAGCGCCTCAATAGCTGTCAATAGCAGGCAAGAGCTGGACCACCAGGCCAAGAGCAGAGGGCGTGGGTTTGGCAAGGAGGGTCCAAAATTCAATCTCCATCAAGCCCCTTGTTTGTGCCAGGCTCTCATGGGCCCTTTCCCGCAGCCCTTGTAGCTGATGTTCACTATACTCCTTGTGGCCATTATGATCCCATCATACAGAGGGGGAAACAGACTCAGTGATCTGCCTGAGGTCACCCGTTAGCAGCAGAGCTGAGATTCAAACTTTTGATTCTAACACTAGAATGCTCCACTCTGTACCATATCTCATTTTCTTTTCATAAAGGTCCAGTTAATATTTTAGCCATTATTGATTTAATCCTGGGACCATGAGAACACAGCTAGTACAGACAGTTAATCTGTATTTATACCTTGAAATGGGCCAGCCATGAAAATGTAGAAGCTTCAAAAACTACAAACAACTAAAAAGGGGCTTGAAGGAAATCTGGTCCCAGATGAATAAATCTTGTGTCAGCTCAGGGTTGACATAATTGCAGTTCTACATAGTGATCACAAACCTGGGTTTCACGTGGCCCCTGAAGTGGACCAGGCAGGTAAGGAGAGGCTCATCCGCTCCCCACCGTGGGCGCCCAAGGACTCCCACCAAATTAGAATGTGTACCAGCCCTGGGAACTAAATTTATCCTGAAAGGACACCCAGATCAGAATGTTCTCTGCTATAAGATATCCTGTCCTCCTCTCTTTTGCCAGAGCCAGGGAGTATCGGCTGTCAATTCAGCCCCGTCAATTCATTTTGAAAGCCACACACACGTGATGCCAGCCCACAGAGATAGGCACCACATGTTTAGATACGAAAGACAGGAAATGTTGAAAGAGCGAGAAAGGAGAGCCAGAGAAGATGGAAGAGAAGGTGGAAAGAGGCAGGTTTAGATGATGCTGATAAGAGGGTCGTAAAGAAACTGAGAAGAGGAAAAAAATGGCAGCTGTGGCAGGGTCTCCCGGGATAAGCCATCGGGGGCACGAGAGCTACGATGGGGTCCTGTTCGAAGTCAGCGGCTCCTTTACAAGCTTCAGGCAGCACGTCTCCTCCATTTCCCCGGCGTCTGCACCTTTCAAGCCCACTACAAACTGAGAAGCTCCCACGTCAGCCTCAAATGTTATCACTGCTCCTGCAGACGACAGCCAGGCCTTGGGGACAGGAGCCCATCCTGCCAGCACTCCAGAAGGGTGGCCATTCCCGCCACACCCCCTCCCCGATCCCACAGGCAGAGGAAGGACACGAACTCCCTGCCTGGGGGAGGCCGCTGGGGAGCCTGGGTTAGGGAACAATGAGAGAAGAGCAAGAAGAGGTTCTTGTAAATCTCATCCGTGCAGTTAAACATCTAAGAATATCCGACAGAACAAGACAAACTCGGGCTCCCCAGGAGGCCCCGGCTCCCAGTGGGGTCGTGTTCCATTAACAAGATCACAGAACCTCAGATTCTGGAGGGGTATTTTTCCGTTCCTCTCCCTCTGGAACAAGAGTGTACCAGGTTGCTGTCGTCTTTATGTCTAAAGTTCTCCCAAGGAAGGAGCTTTTCAACGTTTTCTCAAGCTCAATGCTATGCTTTAAAGTCAGAGTAGGTGCTTAAGCTTGCAGAGGGGGCGGGTTTCCACCGTAATCTCCAGCAGTGCTCCCACCCCCAGCTCCACCTCTTGGTCTTAAAGCTGACTATTGATGGTTTCTCAATCTTAGGTAAAATGCTTTGCTAATGCAACCTGGGGATCAATTCTCTGGCCTCCCTGTCCCCTGCATCAGATTGCCATCCCTGAGCCCTTTCTGATGGACAGCTAGGGGCTGCTAACATTGTAGACAAGGATGCCTAATCTCTCCTGATCCTACTTGCTAGGTTCTGGGTCCAGGCTTTCTTTTTATTTTCGCTTCTTACCACTGCCTTTATGACCAACTGCATCTCTCCCATTCCCCAGAAGCCCTGAGCTTTCCCAGCTCTCCACATCTGCTCCAGCAGGTCCCCTCCCCTAAAGCACCCCTCACCCCACCTGCACCTTCGAAACTCCGCCCAGCTTTCAAGGCTCATCTCAAATGCCCCAGAGGCAGAGGCCTCGCTAGTTCCCACCCATGAGGAAGGCCTTGCTGTACCCATGGCACCTGCGCTCCCAGCACCTGGCAGCCAAGGCCCGTGAGTATTCGAGTGCTTATCTCCTCATTAGATCCCAAGCCCGTTTAGGGCAGGGACCTTGCAGTCCGCATGGTGCCAGGCTCAGAACAGGACCTTCAATAGCTCCGTGTCAGATGAATTATCACCTTTTTTGTCCAGTCCTCAGGGGAGGTGGAGAGCAGTTGCTATTTCTAACAGCAGCAGGAAGACAAATATGGCCCTGCCCAACCCCCCTTCATCCCCCACCATTCCACACACACACCCAGGGGTGGCCATTTCTCTTTGCTCTCACATCAATAAGGTTTCTAGCATATTCTAGCAAGAGGCACCAGAGAGAGCTGGGAGGAGTCTTGGAGAGCACTTAGCTCCCCGCCCTGGTTGCACAAATGGGGGACCTGAGGGCCATGAGGGGCAGGGCCAGGGGGCACTCACGCAGCAGACCGGCGTCAGGGACGTACCTGTCTCCCCAGCCAGTCTCCCATGGAGCTGCCTCGGGGTACTGAGTTCAGAGGCTGGGGCTGCTCTGCACCTGGCGATGGCTCCACCATGGCTGGTCACTGATCTCTGGTTGTGGCTGTGAGCAGTGCAGCCACAGGCTGGCAGTCACGGCCAAGTCCAGCTGCTGCAGACTTGCAGCAGAAACGCTGGAGCCCCAGGGGCATGTGGCTGTCCGGCAACGCTCTCCCGTGACACAGCCTGCTGGGGCAGCGTTGTGACAGCCCAATCCTGCCAGGTGGCCAAGCGCCCACCTCACCCTTTCATTCACACACCACTGAACAGCACAGAGGCAGGGTCCACCCGGCAGCTCGCAGCTCTATCCCGCACCAGAGCGGTACTCAGTAAACACTTACACGATGTGCTTGCACAGCCGGACTTCTCTGGCGGGTGGGTTAGGAGGGAGCATAAAACCATAGCCTATGGGGAGGCCACAAAATATTTAGAATGAGAAAGATTTGCAAAGCCTTGAATTTCTTCTTCTTCATTCCTCCTGCCTTTAATCCAACAAAAGGAAGTTTACTTCCCCAGATTCCATTTCTGCTTCCACATTTGTATCAATGGCTTGGATGAAGCTATCACAGTCAGGCTCATCAAATGTGGGAGGACAGGAAGCTGGGAGGGCCCCAGACATGGGCTGCTGAGTGAGATGCTAAAAGACCCGGACAGATCAGAACGAAGGGCTGAAACCAAACGAACTCAGGGAAAAGGAACAGAGGCAAACGGCAGGTGCAGCTCTCGTCCCCAAAAGACAACTGGACAAGCAAGGGTGGGAGATCAGGGGCAGGGGGTGAAGGCCTGTGGCTTGGCAGCTCTGTGAAGAAGACAGAGGGCTTTAATAAACATTCCACTCCATGTGAACTAACAGGCTGCTATGCAAGTCAGGGGCACTGGCTGTCTGGCTGCAGTGACGGAATGAGAAAGCAGGTAGGTGGTCCTCTGTCCTGAGCAGCTCACACCGCTGGGCAGGTACAGAGCAAGGGCACTGAGCAAAGGAGTGGGGGCAGGACGGAGACAGGGCTCCTAACAGTGCCAGGGAAGCTGGGAATGTTTCATGCGGGCAGAAGAAAACCCTGGGAAGTCCTGTGTCCAACCCAGGGGGGCTTGGGTAGGAAGCTGCTGGCCCCTTACCACAGGGGCAGTCAGGATGAGGAGGAAAGAGGGGTGGGGAAACTGAGAGGGCTGCTGAAGCCTGACCCACCCCGGCCACTGGCGGCCCAAGGCTCAGTGTCCAAAGGGAAGACCAGACGCAGCCCAGATAGGCGTTGGCTGGTCCTGAGGGCCAGGGGGACTGGCAGGGAAGCAGGAACTAGCCTCTCAGAAGCCGGGGGGTGGGGAGAGGGCAAAAAAGAACAAGCAGTATGGGGCCCAGCCAGGCAGCCAGGGCTTCGAAGAAGGCTCTAGCCAAGCAGGAATCGGGAGGGGAGGCAGGGAAACCAAAGCATCATCCAGGTCTGATGGCTGGGAGTGCTGCCTGGGGTTGGCAAGCTCCCAGCTCCCTGAGGGTGCTGGACCTCATCCTTGGGGTAGGCCCGGGACCCAAGAGGAAGACAAGAGGGAAACCAGGATAAGGAAGCAATTTCTAACAGGCAGAGGAGCCACCCCAGGGCAGAACAGAGGCTGGAGGTCCCTCCTGGAGGTGCCGCTGGGGCTGAGGGCCCCGGGTGCTACTGGATTGCTGTTCTGCCCTTGGCTTCGTCATGTGAGCCCTTGCCCTGTTTTGGAGGGGAGTCCCCATGGCTGAGCCCAAATTCCAAGCTGCCTTCTGGTACTGCAGGAACTAGGGGCAGGAGAGACAGACCAAGGATGGAGCTCTCCCCCCAAGTGAAGCCTAACAGGCTTGGAGACAGCCCACTTGAGTCCAGCTCTGCCTCGCACCAGGCACATGACCTTGGCCACATCGCTTACCTTCTTAGGCCTCAGTTGTCTTATCTATAAAACAGGGATAGTAACAGAATTCACCTCACAGGACTGACATGAGGATTCATTGAGATCATAAAGGGCACAATTCCCGGCACATATGAGATCAAAAATAGAGCCTGTCATTATTATCATTTGTGGAGTTACAAACCTTTTTCCAGATCTAAACTTGGAATCAGAACCTGGGCCTGTGATATGAGGATGTCGGGACAGGGTGAAGGCAAATTCGGGGGATGCTGGTAGGGGGCGGTGTATGGAAAAAGTCCACCATACTCAGAGGGGCACCCACACCCACGAGCCATCAGGTGACTGAAGGTTACATAAAAATGACAAAGTCAGCTCTGGAGACGGATGGAGGTGATGGTGGCACAACAACACAGATGGACTTAACCACTGAACTGTACGCGTAAAAATGGTTAAAACGGTAAAATTTTACATGATGTACATTTACAATAATTTTAAAAAATTTTTGATGGCAAAGTCACAACTTGGCCCCAGGTCTACAGACCACAAGCCCAGGGTCCCTCCCACCCACCCACCAGGTTTGTATTGGTGATATGTTCAGAGGAAATGGAATTCTGCTGGATTGAATTGTATTGAATTCTTTAATTCAGAGATAACCTCAGCACAGTTCATCTCTTTTCCAATTACTGGGTTTGGGAGAATTTGAGCAGTGGTGATTTTGCATCTTTTCTCTTAAAAGCAAAAAGACGCGACTTCAGCTTCCTGCTGAACAGAGACTAGAATTATCAGAATTTTCTTGGTCTTATAAATGCAATGAAAATGGTAAGGAAGTCTCCAAACACTAAAAATTCTACCATGCCTTCCAATTTCCCAAATCCTCAGAGAGTCAATTATCTTTAGCCCAGATTTAGAATCATCACACTCCCACTACGTACAATCCCCTTTATTGGCACTGCAGGGACAGCCACACAGACGATTAAGAGAAAGCATGGCCCTTGCGGAGCTTATAACTGAGCACGATGTTTCTTAATCAGCAGGAAGCCTGGGAACCCTGTGGTGCTTTCCAAACACACATCCCCAGGCAGTGGGGTTCACTAGCCTGCGGGGCCCAGACATTGCACAGGGGATCTGATGCCCATCCCTGATGGAAAACAGAAGAGATCATCACTTGAAAATAGTAACAACACCAATACATAATAGAGTGAATTAACTCTGAAAAAGTCACAGACAGTACACATCGGCACTCTCAGGGAAACAGAATTAAGATGAACACTCGCTCCCCAGTGACTCTGAAGAAATGGGAGTTTGTATTCATGGAAGGAAGCTGGAACTGAGCACTGAGGAAGGGAACACGGTCACTGACTTTAATTATCCTAAAAGCTTTACGATGTCTGACCAGATTATATTTGTAAGAGACTTAAGAGGAGTCACCTTTAAACTTTAGGATGTTGGAGCCAAAGAACTGTTCTTTCGATTGTTTGCTATTTCAAGTTCAAGGCTATATTAAGGGGACAGCCAGCTCCCTTTCTGGGCAGAGAAGCAAGGCAGTTAGGAGAAGGGACAGTTTGCTGGGACAGTCCCGCACGAGGGTCTCCTGAATGCATACTGTATCAGTTCTTGTTATCAAAAACCATTCATAGCTACTCTCCTTACATTGTTGTCTCATTGTCACTGAGCATCCTTCAGGCATGGAATCCTGGATACAGTCAGAGGCCCCAGAGATCATCTGATCCAATCTGCCCACTTTACAGATGACAAAACTCGGGTTGAGAGAGAAGTAGCTCATCCAAGCTCGCACGGTGATTGGTACCCCAGACAGACCAGGCCACAGGTCCCTCATACCTTGTAAAGGGGGCAGAGTCTTGCTAGGAGGAAGCGCTTTTGAACGGGGCAGGCTCTCGGGCTGTTTTTCTCAACACTGTCATTCACTTAGCTGCCCATGTTGGACAGTGATCTCTTGTATCCCTGAATTACAGCAGAAGCTTCCTGAGAAGCTTGCTGAGCCCCGCCTCACTTCCCAAGGTGCGGACGGTGTGTGGTTTCCAAGGTAACACACAGCTTGATGGATTCAGCCTTCCAGCGCCACCTCATCCGGCACCAGCAGGGGAGGAGGAGTGGGAAGGGAGGTGACACCACCTCCCCATTTACAAACACTGATTCCTCCCGAAACCAGTTTCCCCTCTGTCCCACTGCCAGGGTTCAGGGCAGAGCACACCCCTGACATCCTGGAGTCCTGGAGCTGAGGAAGCTTCTGGAGGACTTGGCAAGAGGCAATTGCCCGGAAGTCAATGGAGCCGCAGGCAGCTGACTCCGGAAGTCTGGGACCGGCCCTCCCGGCTGGGGCAAGTCTTAACATGCCCAGGGCAACAGTTTTCACACCTGTTAACAGACACAGCACATGCCCTGTCAAGAAGCATGACACAGGATGACATTTCCAACTGACAAAACAGAAAGTCAACACAGGCAGCTGAGAAACAGCCTTGCTGCTCCCCCAGGCACGCCAGCCCCGTGGGCTCTGGGGCCCGGAGAAAGCAGCGGGAGGCCATCGCCCCTAGGGAAGGGTCAACGTGGCAGGAAAGCCCTCTCTGGGGCAGAAAGGGTTAAAGCCAAGTGTTCAAATATTTAGCAAATAAAACCAAAATGTCACACGGAGACTGCCAGGGCTGACGTGGTAACCATGGCAATCCATGGCCAGCCACAGATCTGAGAGTGAAGAGGCTCTGGGACTGAGGCCTGGGACAAGAGGAGATGAGAGGATGGTGGGGAGGGTCACAGAGGGCATGGCCAGCCCAGCTCACAGGGGGCAGCCCGCTGAGACCCTTGACCCCTCACGATGCACAAGCCAGAGCTGTGGACTTCAGGCCAGTCTCTCAGTCTTACAGAGACTCAGTTTTCTCTTCTATGGAGCAAGGGGAATAAATCGGCCTGTCTGTCCCTCAGGCTTGTTGTTCATTCATCTGGTAACACTTATTGAATCCCTGCTATGTGCTGGGTGCTCTTGGCTGTGGGACAGAGCAGTGAACCCAAGTCAGCCTCCACCACCATGGACATCCGGCCGGAGCGGGTGCAGGTGAGATACAGTGTCAGAGCCCATGTCCAGCCAACTCCTAGAAGGGGAGACCTGCCCTGGGAGTGGGGGCAGCCAGAAGGGCTCCTAGAGGAGGAAGCATCTGTGCTGAACCCTAAAAGTCAAAGAGGTGAAGTCAGGCAGGCAAGAGGTCTGACAAGACATGTGAAAACACTCCCAAAACTACAAAGCACTAGACAAGATGAAGTGACACCGTCGTCACCGACGTGGCTGCTAACGCGTCATCCTCTCAGCTTTCTGTCTTTGGAGGGTAGTCTGACAAGGACTCATGGCCTTTGGACTGAGCAGCTACTCATCCCCTCTTTCCTCCTTTCTCTCCAGCTGTACAGGTGCAGGTGGGCTGGTGGGAGGGCAGGTGGCGTCCTCAGCTGATGCACGGTGGCCTAGCCAGGCCCTGTCCCCTGGACACACCCCCCATTTCCAATTTCCCTCATGTGCTGCCATCTGTGTAGGGAGTGTTCATTAGCGTGGAGTAGGAGATGGCCGTGAGCTCAGCAGAGGAGGCCACCATCCAAAATTTTCCTGTCAAGCCCTGTGGTCCTGGAGCCACCCTGGGGGCCCAGAGTTCCCTCCTCCTCTCTGTGCAGATCACCTGGGTTAAGGAGCTCATGTCCTCAGACCTAGCAGGCTGAGAGGGCCATCTGGAAGTCTTGGGATCTCAGGGGTCCCCAATCTGCTCAACTCTAAAGGAGTCCCTTGGCCACTGGCCCCATCTGTGAGCCCAGTGAAGGCGATTCAAATCCATCAGCCAACCAGCCAGGGACAACCTTAGGAAATATCTATCGGGGGCCTGCAAGGACAGAGATCCCAGCCCCACCAGGGTGAGGCAGCTGCCATCTCCCCTGGAGGACAGACACACCTTCCCTTCTCTTCTCTCTCATGCCCCTGAAATGCTCCAGGCCAGTTTCATCCCAAACATACACAAGGCCTCTGCTCCCAGTGAATACATGGCTTGGTTAGGGCCTCTTCTCTCCATGAGAGTCGCCTGGCCCACTGTGGCCACACGGTATTTCACACACACCTCATACCTTGGGGCTTATCAGCCTGGGTCACAGTGGATCAAGGTCTAGGACAAGCAGCTTCCAAAGGTAGGGACTGGGTCTGAATTATTTCTGGATTCTCAATGCCTGACACATAGTAGTCCTTACCTTACAGGTAAGTTCAGGATATGGCTTGAGCCCACTTTCTTCTATAGGGAGAAGGGAAAGTGAGAGCACAGAGCAAGGCTCAGCCTGAACCATCGAGTCCACTCCCTGATGGGAAGACACCCCTGACTCATTTCGCAGTGGGCTCCCAAGGCATCTGGACCAGTGACACCTCCTGCATTCCAGATGCCCCTGTTCCTGTGACAGCAGGTTATACATACCCAGGAGGATGCTCCAACCTATGGGACCATCGTGCCATAGCATGTGAGCCTTTTTGCAATGTGAGCTGTCTCTTGAATAGAATTTATGTCCTACAATTTGAAGTAATTTCCCTGTCAGCTGAGAACTCTATTGCTATTTAATAAAAATATCCACTTTTACACATCTAATAACTTAAAAGTCTCCCCTTTTATTGGTCTCCTACGTTTCAAATTCATGAGGTTGAAGACCTATATTTTGTCACTATAGTTATATTTCTGTCAGATTTGAAGTGGACTAGAAGCCTCTGGAGGCCCACACCAGATCTTGATCTGATTGATGCTTTCTACTTTGAATATGGCCAATAACCACAGACTGAAATTAATGATCTGTAAGTTCCCATCCACACACTGGATGATGGGAAATCTGCCACTGCCTATGTCCTATCCTAGCTTCACAGCAGTCCCTCCATTTTAATTAGACAAACATTAATTGAGCCATGCTGTGTGCCAGTCACAGTCCTGCAGCTTCCTGCCCCTGTAGCTTCATTAAGGACACCAAGGCTCGCTCCCCCTCCCCATCCCCCCATCATGTCCCCCAGGCTCTGAGCCAGGGCACTTCCTCCCTGGGGCACTTGATCCCTTCCCCTCCTGTGTGCTCCTGGACAAGAACCTGGCCCCTGGTTATTTCCTCTCGCTCTCAATTGGCTTCTTCCTGACAGCTGCGAGACATATGCAGTCTCTCCAGGCTACACAAGCAGACCAACATCCCTCCCTCAGCACTGTGTCCTCTCCAGCTGCCGCTCTGCCTTCCCTCGATTCACAGCCAAACTTCTTAGAAGACTGGCCAGTATTCAGTGTCTCCATGTTCCTCACCTCCTACTCGGTCCTCCCTTCCCCTTCCACTGCCCTGTGACTGTCACTCCCAGTGACTGTGCTGAGGAAGGACACAATGACCTTCCCACAGCCTGGTGCAAAGGACCAGTGGGGTTCCCAACTCCTCGACCCCCCTGTGGCATAACCGACACTTCCTTCTCTGTCCCGGCTTTGTGACTCCCTCCCTCTGGGGTCTCCTCTGACCTCCCTGACTTCTCCCTCTGGGAGAAGTCTGATGTCCTCTGATGTCCCTCTGGGGACCTGTCCCATGCCTCCTTTCATCCCACTGCTCCCTGCTCATCTAGGCCTATCCTCTGCATCACCATCCTGGAGGTGGCTGGATGCCCAGCCCCTAAACCTCAACTTCCAAAACTAACCTGGTCATCATTCCCCACCTCAGCCTCCTTCTGCGGTTTCAACTGTAATGAATGGCACTCCCAGCCACTGAGTTAGCCAAGCAACTGCTGGGCCCCTCCTTTCCCCACAGACAGTACCTCCAACCTAATAACTGACCAAGTCTGGTCAATTCCACTTGTTCAACATCTCTTATGCACAGTCTCCCCTGTCCTGGCTCTTGTCTTACCCTGATTCAGGGTGTCACCATCCCTCATCTCGACCGTGGAAACATGCTTCCAATTAGTCTTCCTGCCTCTGAAATTGGCCCTTGCAACATTTGCCATGCTGCAGCTAAAATGCAGATCTGATCATCTCTCTCCCCTGCTTGAACTCCTTCCATGGTTCTCCCTGCTGCCCACAGGACAGTTCCAAAACTCTTCAGCAAGGCAGATGAGTTCCTGCTGGTCCTGCCGTGCTCCAGAGTAGACCGGCCCCACTGCCCAGGACCTTGTCCTGGAGGCGTTCTGAATGCACTCTGCAGTTTCTCATCTCAGGGCCTCTGTTCCTTTTGAGACTTCTGCCTGGGATATCCTTTCCATGCCGTCAGCCCGGCAAACACGTCCTCATTGAAGCTGAGGTGTCTCGCACGTATTATCTAATTTGATCTGGACAACAACGCTGTGGTGGGTACTATTACTAGGCCCATTTTGCAGAAAGGAGATAGACTAAGAGGCATTCAGTAACTTGCTAAAGGCTACCATACATACTACAATGTGACAAAGAACATGCTTTGAACCCAAGCTGGGCTACTCTAAAATCTGTGTTCTCAGCCTCCTTCTGTCCTGCCTTCCAGGATGGCACTAAAGACATTAGAGCCATGGATTCACTCAACACTGGCAACCCCTTGGAGAAGCAAAAGTGATTTCAGGGTTTCCAGCACAGAGTACTGGGCCCCTGTCCCAGGCTCTGCACAGAGTAGACCCTCGTTAAGTACACAATGAATGAATGAATGCACTAGATGGGTAAGAAGGGTAGAGGAGGGAGGATATTTGGGGAGCAATAAAGTGTTCAGTGTCTCACTGGTCAGAATGGCCATCATCAAAAAGTCTACATATAATACATGCTGGAGAAGGTGTGGAGAAAAGGGAACCCTCCCACACTGTTGGTGGGAATGTAAATTGGTGCAGCCACTACAGAAAACAGAATGAAGCTTCCTTAAAAAACTAAAAGTAGAGTTGCCATATGATCCAGAAATTCCACTCCTGGGCATATATCCAGAAAAGATGAAAACTCTAATTCAAAAAGATACATGCACCCCAATGTTCACAGTGGCACTATTTACAATAGCCAAAACATGGAAGCAACCTAAGTGTCCATCAACAGATGAATGGATAAAGAAGATATTATATAGACACACAATGGAATACTAGTCAGCCATAAAAAAGAATGAAATAATGCCATTTGCGGCAACATGGATGGCCCTAGAGATTACCATACTAAGTGAAGTAAGTCAGAGAGAGGCAAATATCATATATCACTTATATGTGGAATCTAAAATATGATACAAATGAACATATTTACAAAACAGAAACAGACTCGCAGATATAGAAAACAAACTTATGGTTACCAAAGGGGGACTAAATTAGGAGTTTGAGATTAACAGATATACACCACTACATATAAACTATATAAACTGTAAGGGCCTACTTTATAGCTATACAGGGAAATATATTCAATATCCTGTAATAAACCATAATGGAAAAGAATCTAAAAAAGAATATATATATAACTGAATCACTTTGCTGTACACCTAAAACTAATACAACGTTGTAAATCAACTATACTTCAATAGAAAGAAAGAAAAGAAACAGAGAGAGAGAAAAGAGAAGAAACAAAGGGAGACAGAAAGAGGAAGGAAGGAAGGAAGGGAGAGAGGAAGGGAGGGAGGGAGTTACATGTTGAGCTAGGGGTGTGCTGATGGCCCCTAAAACGTGAGTCTGCAGCCTGGGGAGAGGAGGTTTGCACTGGTGATCTGTGATCACCAAACCACAGGAACAAATGGACTCTCCAAGGGAGAGTGCAGTTTTCAAAGTTTTGATAAATAACACAACAACCAATGCATTTTGCTTTTCATTTCTTTCCAAGACACGCTAGCCTGAGGAGAACAGCTGCCCGGGACTTTGAAGGCTCCGTGCTCCAAGATGCCAAGAGAAGAGGAGACCAAGGAGACACGGGGCAGCCATCCTCAGACGACAGGGGCTGCCTCGTGGGAAACACAGGCACCTCTTTTCCCTACTCCAGAAGAGAGGCGGGCTGGGTGGAGTTTTCAGAGAGGCCCATTTCTAGAACTCACACTGCCCAGCCAGGGAGAGCCTCCCTCAAGAGGCAGTGAGTCCCGGTGACAGGCCGGCCCAGAGAGGCTGGAGGGGCCTCCTGCACTGGTGAGGGGTGCACCCCCCTCCTGTCACCTCTGAGGACCTACCGAGCCTCAGGTGCATGACTTGAAGCCAGAGTTTGGTTGAGAGGTTCCCAATAATGTTTCAGAGTCTTCTTTCTCAAAAACACAAGTTGTCCAAACTAATAACAAATACGAACACTATTCTAGAAGGTACGCCTAGCCTCCTGTGTGTGCTGGGCCAGGGCCAGGGCCAGGGGCCTGGATGTGAGCGACTGGGGCAGGGCTGGGGGGAGGGGGAAACACGGTCATCTGGTTCCTGCTAAAATTTAGCCAAGTGACCAGTAACTGGTGTTGATGAGGAAGTGACAAGCATATCCTTAACACAGGCCCCTGACTTCACCCCACGGAGGAGAGGAGCCATATGCTCACCCTGCCCTACTTCCCAACAGATAAGCAGCAGCTGGCCTTTCCCTACTGAAGAGGCTTTCCAAGCGTCCCCTCTGGATAAGCACCGGCAATCACGCTTGGGATAACCCTCCCACCACTCTCAGGAAGCAGGTCCCCCAGCCGGCGGGCACCAACCTCAATCAGAGAATTACAGAATCGGGAGGGGAGGGGGGTGGGATGGGTGCTTAGGATCCCCAATGAACAGATGTGGAAACTTGAGGCCCAAGACCACAGAGCTGAGTCATGGTCTAAAAGGTTTTGGAAACCAGATAGCTTGAATCCAGCACTCTTTCATTCAAAATATGTCCTGCAGACACCTGCTCTCTGTCAGACACCGTGGGTCCCTGGAAATACAAAGATTAACAGCAGGTTTCCCTGGTGGCGCAGTGGTTGAGAGTCCGCCTGCCGATGCAGGGGACACGGGTTCGTGCCCCGATCCGGGAGGATCCCAAATGCCGCAGGGCGACTGGGCCCATGAGCCATGGCCGCTGAGCCTACGCGTCCAGAGCCTGTGCTCCGCGGCGGGAGAGGCCACGACAGTGAGAGGCCCGCGTACCGCAAAAAAAAAAAAAAAAGATTAACAGCATCATTGTCCCTGAGGGTGAGGAAAAGGATACAGGACAGAAAATCACAATATGGTCAGGTGAGTGCATACAAGGGTCCTGCTGACTGTCTGGGCCCAAACCGTTCCCATTTCCCTCTGGCAGGAGAAGGTCCCACTAGACTTTTCCAGAAGAAAGAACTTCACTGGACAGGTAAGAGGCACAGAGGGAGCCAGGTTCTGGTGACTCCCCACGTGACAGCGGGCCAGGGAGGATAAGGGGCTGGGCGGCGGGAGCTGAGAGTGCAGGAAGGGCCGGGCCAGAGCAGGGAGGAAGTCCAACCACCCGCCAGTACCGGGCAGTTGTGACAGTGACCATCTGGTGGGCACAGCTTGTACATGGACGAGGTCCAGCTGGAAGCAGTGGGACAGAGGTCATAGGAAAGAGACCAGCTTCCATTTCATAAAGGCCCACTCTGCACTGTCAACTGTTACCCCCCTGCTTATGAGTTGGGTGATATGACTGCCATCCTTCAGATGCGGAAACCGATGCGGCCCAGAGAAGTTGTTATTGGCTCAAGGTCATTCAGGCTGAAGTGTCTGAGCCAGGATTTAATGCCACTGACTTCACTTTGTTTCTCCAAACTGTGAGTGTCAGGCCAAGACAAGTGACTGAAAAGCGTCCTCTGCTGCCCATAATTAGGGTGAAGCAGAGACTGGCTACGAGCTGAGGACGGACAAAGTGTGCCCAGGGAGGTGCCGGCCTATCAGCATCGCGGCCCTGCCACCAGGCCAGAACTGAGGTCACAACTGCACTTGGGTGGGGTCAGGTCTGAGAGCCAAGGCTGCAAGCCCTAGAGGGAGGTGGGGCAGGACCCCAAGAGAATCAGAGGGAGGGATGCTTGGCTCTTCCCATCCCAGTGCCTGGAGTGGAAAGCAGCAGCAGTCAGGTTGAGTGGAACCATCGTGCGGGTGTGAGGCTGAGATCAGCTCCTCTCCCCTCCCTCAAGCCTGGATCACAGATGAGTTCATGACTCTGCCTTTTTCTCTGGCCTGTGCAACCCCTCTGCACAGGTCAAGGTGATACACAGTAGTATAGACGCCCTCTAGATGAGGGTTCAGGGGCTCAGAGAAGTTGAGGAGATACATGGGTCCCACAGCTGGTTTGGGGTGGGGTGAACCCAGCCTGGAGCCCCGACTGTGACTCATGGTCCTGTCTCTGATCCTGGCCCGTTCCTCCTGCCTGTACTCCTGGCTCCTTTCTGGGGTTGACTGGACCACGGTCTGGGTTAAAGCCCACATGCGTTGCCCAGGTCAGACCCCACAAAGGAAGCTGCTTGGTGGTTTCTGGGACTCTCAGCCTCCCCACACCTGTGACCCCCCCAGAGATTAAAGAGTCCCCACCTTCTAGATTAGTGTCCTCTGGTTATCAACAGAGTGGAGGTAAGGTGGCCTGGAGCCAGGGCTCCCACGCCCAGGCCAGCCACAGAGGTCCCTGACACCCAGAGGCAAAGCAGAGCCCCTCCAGGAGCAGGAGACACTGGCCCATCTCTGCCTGTGCAGCCGGTCAGCCCAGAAACGCTGAGTGACAAAAGCGATGAGATTTGAAGTGTTTTACAGTTTACAGAGCTCTCTCATACACTCCCCATTCATCCTCACAACGACCCATAAATGGCAGAATAAAACCCCCCATGTTCCAGACGAGCAAAAGTTCACATGTTCCAGTCCAGAAAGGTCTCAGGGCTGGCCAGAGACACGCTGTAAGAAGAGGTCATGGGCGAGGCTCGGCCCCAGCTTTTCTGACTCTGAGTTCTGGTCTTTGTCAATTTCTTGCCTGCTGCCCAGATGTGGATCTATCTGTGCTCCTCCAGCCAAATGACAGGAGTTATATTTAGATGCGTATGCATGTGAGAAAAAACATCTGGATACTTTAGAACTACCCAGGGCCCCAGCAGAGCAGGTCAGCCTGAAGGGCCCAGTGAGAGGGAGACCTATTGTCATGAGAAGATGCTACAGATATGCTCACTCCTGCCTGCCCTTCCCAGCCCAGGTCGAACCCTCCTCCCTACATCGGCCAAACTGGAGTGCACCCCAGAGGTTAAGCCAATACCTCTCTGGGTGCCAAGTGACTCCTGGACAGCAAGAAACAGAGGCCCCTTCAACTACAGCAGATTCTATTCTTTCTAGAAAATGTCTCCTCCCTGGTAGAGTCCAGTGGGAGTAAAGTCTACACCAGTCAGAAATACAGATTCCCGGTGGTATCTGGTGCAGTGTGTGTGTGTGTGTGCGTGTGTGTGTGTGTGTGTGTGTGTGTGTGTGTATGCAGGGGCACAGCAGGCAGGTCTGTTTCACTTGGGGGACTCAGTGGCTCAAGTTCAGAAAGGATTCAGCAAGAGATAGAAAGGGCAAAGCAAGTCTCACAGTAGAATGATGCAAAATGAAAATTCTAAGCAGGACTGCCCCCCAAATCATGAAGTCGTGTTTGCCTCTGGGATCCCCACTTGAAGATAATGTCACAGTTGTTCTAAAGCCACAGGGCAGCCTCACAATTCCCTCTCCCACGAGGGTCCAAACCAAAAGAGAAGATCCACAATCTCAGATACATTTTGCTGAAATCACCCAAGTAGCTACTGAAAGGGTAGGTTTGGGAGGGGGGACGGGCTCAGCCTGGAGCAAAGGAATAGCCCCTGCATGAAGGGGTGTGGGCGAGGGCACCTACCTGGACTTCACGTGTGTGATAGGCGATGATCAAACCCAAAAGGATGATGGTGGACAGACTGATAAGGCATTTCAGGGCCAATGAAAACATGGAATCCTGCAGGAGAAAGGGAAAGAGAGGATTAGGGAAATCCGGGATGGAGCATCTCATTTTACTCTGAGGCTGTGTTAAGGGGTGGGGGTGAGGGGCAGTGAGGGCAAAGGAAAGACTGTCACCAGCGCCTCCTGGGAGCGGGATACAGCACAAAGGTAGTCTGAGCCCTGAAAGTACCTTGAGCTGGGCCCTGGGCCGGCTCCGTCCCAGCAGCTGCCCTCTGAGCCTCTGTTTTCTAGGGTTAAATCATATTTGCATTCCTGCGATGAACCCTGCTTGGGCGTGATGTATTCTGTTTGTTATACATGCCTAGATTCAGTTTGCTGATGTGCTGTTTAGAATATTTGCCTCCATGCTCAGAAGTCACATGAACATAATTCTTTTCGATGCTGCTGTTACATGGTTTGGGCATCAATACTGTGCCAGCTTGAGCCTCTCTTTTCTCTTAACAAACCTGAACCAGAGGATTCCCAGGTCCCTTCCACCTCTGACAATGCAGAGTTCTTTCAGGAATGAATGAGAATGTCCTGGCAGCAGCTCTCATCTCCCGTTTTAGGGCCAAGGGCGGGGAGGGAAGCGAGGGTGGCAGAGGAGCTACTGGAAAGAGAAGGGGGCCGAGCACAGGAGCAGAGAGGGGTCCTGGGCAGGAGAAGGGCCCTGAGGGTCCCTCCAGCTGAGGCTGGGGGAAACAGGGTGGGCCACTTGCCTTCACTGCAGTCCTCCAGCCCCAGGGCAGCTTAGGGGACCCACGTGGTTAGCAGCAAGAGCTCTGGGACCAGCCAACAGAATCCAAACCCTGACGTAGCCGCTTACCAGCCACGTAACCTCAGGCTGCTCACTCCATCTCTCTGTGCTCAGTTGCCTCAGACATCAGATGGGGACAACATCAGTACCTACATCTCAGGGCTGCTGTGAAGGAGAAAGGCATTTGTCTATGTAAAGTGCCTAGCCCAGTGCCAGGCCCTGTGAGGGCTGGCTACTATCATCTACCTCACCTCCTCTACCGGGCTGGTGCCTCCTGGGCATTTGGAAGCCAGGGAGTAGAGGCAGCTCCCAGTCCCAAAGGAAGGCAGGAACACAGCCCTGAGCAAAGGTAGCAGAAAGCCAGGCAGTACTTCCAAGCACTGTGTTGTGGCCTCACGCATCCTGAGAGAGGCACGCCACATGAGAAACAGCCCCCATGCTCCAGAATCATAACATGCCTGATGTCTGCAAAGCACCTCACAGTTTACAAGGTGGTTTCACATCTTGTTCTCATCCATCCTTGAGACAGCCCTTGGCCTCTGGCCCAGCTTTATAGATATTACAGGCAGAGGCTCAGAGAGGTGAGTGGCTCATGCCAGAGTTCAAAGCCAAGACCTCTGACTCTCAGCCTGACTCCCAGCCCAGAGCACTGCCCGCACCCCTCAGGCCCACTCTCAATGGGAAACAGTAAAAATGTGAGAAGTGCCCATTTACACAGACCCAAATGACTACATAAGACGATAATGGAAGGTGTTTCGAAGGTGAGATATGATTAATCACCACATGAAACCTACAACAGAGCTAGGGAGGGAGACATCACGGTCCAAGAAAGCAAGCTTTCAGAGACAGAGGGAGAGGTGGCTGAGATCTCCAGCGTTGGGGTGGGGGGGTGTCCAATATGGCAGCCACTTAGAGTCAGTGGAGGGCTTGGACTTAAACCCAGGACTCCCAGATGCCCAAGTCCCTGTTCTCAACCACCCTCTGCAGGCTGAGATGGAAAGAAAGCAGCTCTCCCTGGTGTCTGCCAACCTACCATTCATTTATTTGGTATAGTTTTGGGGCCCACTCTGTGCCAGACACAAGCTAGTGCTGGGGACCCAAGGGAGAACTAATGAAGGAGCTCATTCATTCTTTCTTTCTTTCATGACGATTTCAACAACTTCTCATTTCTTGAGCACCTGCTAGATGTCCAACAGTGTGCTAGATACTGCAGGCTATTTATAGAGGGCCCCTGCCCACCACAAGTTTGCAATCTGGCTTATACACAAACCCCAGCTTTCTACACTGTACAGGATCATCCAGCTGTGGGGAAAATTCTCCATTCTGCCCTGCCCAGAGACAACAGTCTAAGCACAATCCACTTTTCATTGAGCCTCTTGCATGTTCTACGCTTAATGAAGAGCAGCCTGCAATCATTTACTCAGTGCACACGCACAGTGGTGCCTTGCGGGGTATTCTGCTGCTCCAGTTAAGGGCCCAAAGGAAAACAGAACACAGTTCCAGCCCTCAGGAAGGTTCCACTCTTCGAAAGCACTATTGGATGCCTGAAACACCACCCAAAGCGCAAGACCTACTGGGGCTGAAGAGAGCAGGTGGTGAATTCAGGGACACTCAGACTTTTAGGACAAGACTACCTCCCTATAGGAATCAACTGGGGACAGATCATGGTGTTTTTGAGCCAGAAATGACCATAACTTTCTTCTCAGAGGGGTCTGACATCTGGGGAGCATCATGCCTCCCCAGGGAAGGATTTGGGATCGGCTGCACATTTCAAACTTTAATTTGTTTCTTTTGGCAGAAAGTAACTGAAATCAGAATCCAAGTCTATTTCCATCATGTTTAGAGGAAGAGGTGAAGGGAAAGGGGCCAGAAGCTGTCTCCTCTCCTTTGAGCTTCTTCCTTTTGTTCTAAAACTCAAAGCCTTTATATAAGAGTCAACTCCACCTGCTTCTTCATTTTGGACACTGAAATCTCGTCGGCCAGTCCCAGCCCCATAGGGAGATGAGTGCGCACTGGATCAGTGGGAATGCTCATTACTTCACAGATTTCCTTGCATTCTCTACCAATCACATGTCAATAAAAATTAAACCATCAACCATTTTTAATAGCAGGAAAATACGTCAAAGAAGTCTGGCTGGATTAGAAATGTTTTCTATTTGTTAAAATGTTGAATTATCATCTTTTCTTTTCTGTCTGAACTCCAGTGAAGCTTGAAATTGATATGGTTCTTTGGGTGATGGCAGCAACTCAGGGCTGGCTAATTAGCTGCCATACACCACATGTGTGTATGTACACACACCTGCTCAGCCCCCACTCACTGCTATCCAAGGGCCAAAGGGACTCATAGGGCTGGAAGGGAGTCCTGCGGTCAACTGGTCAACACTCCTCTCCTGCAACTCAGAATTTTTCAAGAGAGTAATATCCTTAATGCACAGGAATGCTTAAGAATTATATCCCAACAGATGAGAGTTGTTTTTTTAAAGCCATTTATTCCTAAATGTCCCAAAATACTAGAGTGGGTAAGTAAATTGGAGAACAGCCAGTGATGGAACACTATGTTGCTACTTAAAGCCATTTCTGCAGAGAATACTTGAAGATATCAGGAAAGGATCATGATATAATATCAAGTCAAAAACCCAGACCCCAAAACTGTAAATATGGTATATTTCCAATTATTTTTTAATTTTTTACTTTTTTAATGTAAAAAAAGACTGCAAATATATAGTGTCATTCTATCAAGTGCCAGGGTACTCAGTTGTATTACCTCTGATGATCTGAGTACAACAGGTGCTTAATAAGTGCTTCTTGAAACTACTTAATAATAGTACTTTTATTTTTACCTAACATTTATTAAGTACTGACTACATACCAGGTCCCAGATTATGCCTTCTATACAGATTACTTCGCATTCTCACCCTACAGATGAGGTCATGATGTCTCCATTTTACTGATCAAAAAACAAAACAAAACAAAACAAAACTGAGGGTCATAGAGACAAAGTGACTTTTCCAAGGTCATACAGCTAGCTCAGACTTTAGCTATATATCAGATTTTTCTATATACCACGCTTCCCCCCTGCCTTCAAAATGAACTAGGCTCCCGTGTGAGATAGTGAGTTCCTGTCATCTTAGTAGAGGCTGGCTACAGCCATCAGGGGTGCTGTAGAGGGGATTCCTAGCAGGGAAGGAGGGTGCACCACATTCCTGCAAGATGCCCCTATCCACGTGGTCCTGTTCTGCTCCAAGCCATGAGCCAGCCCTTCACAGATCTGTGACTTGTTGACGACAACAACCCGTTATAAAGCACTACTGTAGGGGCCTACCATGCAAGGTGGACATCGTCAACCCACTCTTACAGTGGGGGAAACTGAGGCGCCAAGAAGTTACCTAATTTGTCCAAGGACATGGCCAACAAATGGCCAAGTCAGGATTGAAGAAGCCAGGATTTACTCCAGACCATCTACTTCCAGGTTCTGTGCCCTGCCTGTGCACCAACACCCCACCTGCCTGGCTGGTCAGGCCTTTCCAGCCTCCAATTTCTTCAGTGAGGTTTCTCAGAACTGCTCTAGCCCTTCCTCCCCCGAGGCTGTGCAGACTGTGATGGAGTGTGTTCCCAGCTTCTGAGCCAGCCATATAAATTGCTCTCCCGGCCGCCCTGTAGCTTCCAAAGACAAGCCAGAATTGTAATGATTATGGTAGATTTTCCAGAGACTTTGAAGTTCTAAATGTATTATATTGTTTGGAACATTTGAAAATAACAGAAAACCATGCAGGCAGAGTCCTAGAGGGGCATTGAACAGAAGTTAAATACCAGGTAGAGATGTGCAGGTGCCTTCCCCAAAGTGTGTGTGTGTGTGTGTGTGTGTGTGCGTGCGTGCGTGTGTGTACATATGTGATCCATTCATGATCTTGTCACTGGCTGGAACCCCCAAAGGGGAAGAGGTAATATCATCTAAAGTCTGTATCTACTGAATTAAGATTTATGTTTTGTGCATTCGACTTGGGAAATAATTGATTTAGAAATCTTTTCAGTTTAATAAGGTCAACTTTTCCTTCAATTTCATGGAGAGGCTCCAAAATTGATTGACATTCAGCATCAGCTTAGTACTGTGGCTCTGTAATGGTTGTCTTAATTAGACACTCTTGCTAATTAACGCTATGCAAATTAAAACCAGCCCCTTATCCACTGGCCCGGAAGACTGCATTCGTGATTGCTGTTCTCTGCGGAGACGGAGCTTCTTTCCTCAACCTGGTGCTTTCACACCAGCACCAAGCCCCCGCCTTCCTCCTTCCTCTGCTCTCATCCTGCCTCTTTCTCATAATCTCTCATTCTCGTCCACTCTCCACACCTTTCACCCTCATGCTCATCTCTTAGCTCAGGCTCATGGCCCCAGGTTGAGCTGCCTGATTTAAGTACCTCCCTGGCTCTTCCTGGCATTCTCAGAGTGACTGCCCAGCCTGGTTCCTACCAGAAGTCAGCTACCAGAATCCTATTTTGGTCACTCATGGTCCAGAATGGAATCACTCAGACCCTCTGCGTCCTTGGATGTCCAACTTGCAAACAGGGGAAACAGGCAAAGCTGTCACAATGGGGTGGGAGGGTGGACCCTGGGGGCTTCAAAGGGCACCTGGATCTCCGACAGGCCTGAGGAGGGAGAAGTTCCAAGAAGCCAGGGTGCTTCATAACCAAGAGGTCTCTGGAGCTGGGCCCTGGGCTTGCCATCAGAGGGCCCAGAGGGTCTGGGCCTCCTCCACGGTAAATGCCTGGCTTTGGACAAGCTGCTTCACTCTTCTAGGCCTCAATACCCCCAGTAAAATGAGACTCTTGGACCAAATAGCCCCTGAAGCCTAATGGCCGATGGCACTGGGCGCACACTGGCCATGACACATACACAGGTCATAGGGACACTCCCAATATTTCTTTCTTTTTTTCTCCTTTTCTCAGGCATTTCTATACATGATAAAATTGTGAGTGTGAAATAGTCAGCAACAAAACTCACTCATGCCAACTTCTCCTCAAATAGAACGAGATAGCTAACAAAGAAAATTACCATTGTCTCTTTCTAAATAACATGGGATTTGGAACCAAAAGGTCAGAATTCAAGTCATATCTTTGCTGCTCACTAGCTATGTGACACTGGACCTGTCACTTAACCTCTCTGGGCCTCTGTTTCCTTCTCTGCAAGCCAGATGTAACAGGACCAACTCTCACAGATACTGGAGGATAAAGTAAAATAATGCATATGAAAAAACTCATTCTTTTTTCACACACAAAAAAGCTCACATTCTCTTGTAGCCAAACGCCCTTTCTCTTGCTGCACAGATGTCAGTGCAGGTAAACGCAGCTGGTTCTCAGTCAGGGGCTGCTGAATGCACCTCCAATATCAGCATTTTAGGGTTGCAACAATTTACAAAGATGCTCCCCCAGGCATTTCAGAAAGATAGCTTTGGCATCCTGCAATGGGCCAAACATTCATTCACTCATCCATTCACACTATAGATATTTACAGAGCACTTAACTATGCCCAGGCCCTGTGCTGGGTACTTGCAAAACGCCAGGGATTCCCCCACTCCATCCACCCCCAGTCCGCTGAGCCTGAATCCCACCTGGCAGACAAAGGGCAGATGAGTAGGGCCTGGAAGAAACGGGCAGGAAGCCCAGGCTGAGAGAAAAGACCTACAAGCAGCTCCTTGAATGACCAGGACCAGAAGAGGCGACCCTAGAGAGGCAGCTGAACCCGAACTGACCCTACATCCTGAATGTGAAGTGAGGAATACAGACTGACCCAAGGCCAAAGGAGCTTCAGAGAGTACCTTCTCCCCAAAGATGCTGTTTGCTAAGGATGCAGGCTCTCTCTGCAGACAAGGAGGGCATGAGACCTTCTTCTGCTCAATGACCACCAGGGCTGAGCATCATCGTGGGTACTAGAGACCAAGCTCCAGGCACCTTCCACCTTCCTGAGCTCTCTGTGTGGGTGTCTTTACCAGGTCCCAGGGGCTGTCTCTCACCGCCAAGATGGAAACCCCAGAAGGGCAGGATTTCAAATTTGTTTGTCCACTTCTACATCCTGGCACCTCAGATATTGTCCGGCACATAGCAGGTCAATAAGTATCAGTTGAACGCTGAATATTTGAAGGAAAGGAACAAAATTTTGAGATGTGTCAAGCAGGTAGACACTTCCTTCCTGAACTCACAAATACAGCTAAAGGAACATGATAAAAATAACAGCCTACATCTACTGTGCGCTTACCATTTAGATCCTCGGAACAACCCCATGCGAGGCCCAGGGAAGTTCCGTCACTTGCCCACCATCCCCAAGCAAGGACAGAGTAGAGGTCAGATTCCAACCCAGGCAGAAGTTAGACCCAAAGGTCTGTGCTCTCTCCACCCAGAGAGTCTCATGACACACGGGCTGCCTGTCATCGGAACATCGTCTTCCATGCCCAGTCTTCCTGGGCAGGACTAATCTCCCCATCTCACCCCACTCTCTGATGAGGCCCTGGTCATGTCACCATTAAACCCCGGTCACTTAGTAGCATGACAGACAGTCAGCAGCCTGACGTCAGGGCTGGGGGTCTGCATCGTTGTTGCGAGTGCAGCCCAGACCAGGCCTGGTATGGGGCGGGCAGGCAGGAAATGCTTGTGGAGTGAAGGATGCCAATGGTCTCAAAATGAAACTCATAAAGTCAAGTTGGCCTGGGCCATTTCTCTGTGGCCCTCCACTTTGTCACTCCCAGAGGAGATGGAACCTGATGGCTGAGGGACATCATGCAGTTAACACAAGGGCATTTGGGTCTGAGTAGAGGGTGGCCTGGTAATGGTTAGTGAAACCAGCACAACGACCAGGACACCAATTAAGAAGAAATCATCCTCCCCAGGCCTCGGCCCTCCCGCTGTGTGATGACCCAAGGAGGAAAAAATCGTCATTTGGGAGACCACGCTACCAAAATATCAAGTCAGATGGGTCACCCCTAAGGCCACAAACATAATTCCAATTAAGGAGATGATTTCCTTTACAAGGTCTGAGCAGAGGGGAAATGGCATATCATGAATTCTCTACTGCATGCTTGCTTATAATTTATTTTCCTGCCCCACTTACAACATTGGCAAAGGTTCCATGCAATTCAATCAAAATGTTTTATTATATACTTGCCATGTGCCAGGCACTGTGCTAAGTGTAGGAGGTAGGAATACACATGATGAGGTCTTTCTGAAGGCAGTTTGGGGCTTGCTGCTCCTAAAGTAGCCAAGAGCTGGCCTACTAGGACTCTTCCAACATGAAATAAGCACTTAACAAATGTTTGTTGGGTGAATGAATGTGGAAGGGTCAAACTTTTGAGCTCTATACCAAGGCAGAATGAAACCAGAGGGGGGTTGAGTCTCCTCACCCCATCAGGGAGTATGCAGGTGGGAAGGATGCCCACCAGGCACCAAGAGCCCAGGCCATTCTAGAACTGAGGGACCTTGACCCCCCCACCCCAGAATAATTGAATCAAATCTCTGCAGGTGAGGCCTGGACACTGACATTTAAAAAAATATTTCAGCGATGCAAATGTGCAGGCCAGGGATGAGAAATGCTGCTCTAGGGGGCACAAGAAAGAAGTGCAGAAGGCTGGGGCTGACATCATAGCCTTGAGGAGACTCTGTTGAACAGTTAGTCATATGCATAAGCAGTGGAGCTCCTTACAGTTAAAAGGAAATGTAAAAGCCATCTAGTTAAACGGCTCATGACTCTCCTCTGTAAGATTCCTGGCATATAGTCATTCAGTCTCTGCTTGATTACCTCCAGGGACAGGGAACTCACTTCCTATCAAGGCAGCCTATCTCTATGTTGGAAAGGCTCTGACTTTTTCACAGATCTGGCTTCAGCTTTCTCAGGTGCTTAGCCCCCAATAAAGCTAAACAAACAAATGCCTCTGTGAAGCCTCACTCTGATTTTGGCATCATATGTGCCTATGCAAACGTCCTCAATAAGTGAGCCCCTCCCCAAGACAAATACCAATAAAAATATAGACACCAGGCCTGGAGGCACCCCTGGAGGTCAGCTCATCCCCACCCTTCATTCTACATGAGGACACTGTGGGGCTGGCTCGGCCCCTATCAAACACTAGCCTGTGTTGAAGCAAAGCTTAGAACCTGGGTATTGGGTCCCCCAGGCTTACGCTCACGGGGTGGGCATCCCTGCCCACCCTGTCTCCCCTGTTTCTGAAGATATAACAACTCTAAATTTATCTGTTCTCCAAAAGCCTAGATCCCTATCCTGGAAGTCACCTCCAAACCTCTCACGTAGCCACTTTATTTCCTTCTCCAATAAACAATCTGCTCCTGATTACCTTTCATCCTCCTCTGCTTGTGGAATGTGAGCGCTCTTGGCCAGTCAGCAATTACATCATTCTTGGGGTGTCAAAAAGCCCATACGGCCTTCTCCAGCTTTGATGAATGCATACCTGTCACTATGCATCTCATTCTGAAGGTCCCAGCCCCTGCCATCATCTTGGGAGAAGCACATACTAAAGGTCTCTTGTCCTAGTCGCAACACGCATCCTGGCAACCTGGGGGGTCCTCAATTACAGAGAACCACTTAATCTTTCTTCACCCCCGAGGTGTGGCAGAGCCCTGCCGGAAGGCTGCTCAGTTTGCCAGCACCATGATGGGTTCTCCTTGCAAATATCCACTGCTACCCTCACTAAGACCATGGTCCCCATATTTCCTCCAACTTGCAGGAGCCCCCCTTTTTTAATGTTCTAGAATGTTGGAGACAAATAACTGTGCTTTCTGGATGGCTTGCTTTGAAGTTGTTTTCTTTTCTCTTATTAAAACCTATCTGGCCCCCAAACCAATAAAACAGCAGGAAATCACTTTGCTCTGCAGAAGGCTGGGTGTGCTCACTGGGTTCCCAGCTAGAACCGAACCAGCCCAGACAGGGCTTGACCCAGGACTGGGCTTCTCTCTCCCCATCCTGCCCCAGGACATACACCAGACTCCTGGATTCTCTGCAGGAGCTGTGGTCAACCAATTGCAATGAACTGGGTAAATGCATCTTCAGATGGATAGAATCTGAAATAAGAATTCTCACCACCTGACAGCCACAGAGAAGCATGTGTTGGTTTTAAAGACACAAAGCAAGGCCTACAGACTACCCCCACCCTTCATCTCTCAGCCCCTTCACCAGCCCCCCGCCCCAGTTCTCTTCCCTCTTTTCACCCTCCAGCCCCTGCCTCTCTCCGCACCAGAGGCTGCTGCGGTGGCAGAAGCAACACCATGATCCCACCTACACCTTCCAACCTCATCAGAGGTTTCCACAACCCACTTCTCTGCCTACTCCCAGCCTGGTGTCCAGAGGCAAGACCACTTCCATCCCCACGCAGGGCACAATCAACCCCTGAGCCTGGCAATGTTTGGGCCAAATGAAAATTTTAAGACGCCTAGAAATCACATATGGTGAGAAAAACAACCGCCTGGCAGGCTCCACAGACTTCTCTGAAGGCTGGAGCTTCCCGGATCAGGAACAGCCCTGTCCTGTGTTTCCCCTGCCACGTTTCCAGGCTTCCCAGAGCAGCAGCCCGAGGACAGCATCATCCTCCTTCCACTTCCACACCCACACTCTTGCCAGTAAACGTGAGACAGCAAGTCCTCCAACCCAACGCACAGACTCAGCTGGAAGGGGCCTCCTGGGCCGTCTAGTCCAACTCCCCCACTTTACAGGCAAGGAAATGGGGGCCCAGAGAGGGGCTCTCTCCTAGCCAAGGCCACACAGCAGTAAGAGAAAGGGCTAATCTTGCCCTGAGTCTTCTGAGGCCTGGGCCAGTGTTTTTCCCACGTCCCCACTCTGCCTGCCCATCAGTCGCACACTCCTGAAAGGGGCAGCACCCCTGTCTGATTCCTCTCCCACCCTTCTGCAAGTCCTCAGTTCACGTTTGGGGAATGAACGTTTCTTCTATGGCTCTCAAGGGCAAATCAGGAGAAATAATAGTCACCTAGTCCAGGTCCTCCGTCTTCTTTTTGCCTAAAACTCTAAAAGCTTAAACATAAATAAAGGGAAATGGTCTGGAAAAATAACCAGTTGGCATGGAACAATTGGCATTTCAGAGCTACATCAGAAGTGGAAATACTGTTTTTCAGAAATTCAGCACAGCCATGAGTTGTTAACTCCTAGCCATTTGGCACAAGCTTTTCGATTGTTTGGATGTGATAGACGATGTTGATAGAAGTGGTGGAGACCAAACACGGCTATTAATAGGCGGAACGTGGCACTTTTATCTCTCTCTCTTTCTCACTCACTAGCTCTCTGGCACCAAACTGTTGCCAACCCGCCTACCTTTGGCTCTGAGGTGCCATCACCTCCAGCAACAGGGCACCACAGGAGCCGTGTTTCCTGCCCATGTCCGAGCAAGTTCATCCTCGAGCCTAAAAGGCCAGGGCTGCCGGCCAACGTGGGCTGCTCGTGTGTGCAGAGCTTCAAGGGAATCACAAGGCCTGAAGCTTCCTTGGGTGCAGTCCCCAACTTGCACAGAGCAAGCAGTAGATTATCACAGTTTAGGGGAGTCAGGAAGCTCTCAATTCCCCCACGTGTTTCTCTTATCCACCTCCTCCCTGCAAGAATCTGAGGCAACCCCGATCTCAAGGCTGGAGCACATCCGCCCTACTTGGCCCAAGTCAGAACTGTTTCAAGGCAGAAGGATCCCCACGGTTCCCTAAAGGATACTGCTTCTGGAAACTCTCTCCAGAGTCAAACTCTATAAGGATTTACTGAGTACCTATGACATGTCAGTCTCTGAGCCCACCTATTTTCATGTAGGATCTCACTTAATCCTTACAACAAGGAATTATTGTCCCCACTTGACAAATGAGGAAACTGAGGCACACAGTGATCACACAATTAGCTGAGATCACATGATTAGTAAAGGGAGGAGTCTTCTGATTCCGAGTTCAGGATTGGAGAGGACCCTGGCAAAGGCCCTGTTGGGAAGTGTGCCCTGCACTCTCCACGGGTATGGTCACTTTGCTGCAGCTCTTCTGAAGCCTGAGCTGCTGGGTCTCTCCCTCTGAGCACCACGTGTTTCCCCAGCCCCAGAGCTCCCTGATCCTGGCCAGCTGTCCTCAACCTGCATTGGCTCAACCACCAGGGAAGCCATGGCAAAGATCAGAGCTCTAGCACTATTTTTAATATCCATTAAATGACAGTAAAAATCCTTTCTTCCTTCCAGAGTTATTGTAAAGACCAAATCATAACTGTGGAAATAAATGCTCAACCACCTAGGGATTCCCAGAAGCTCAAAACAGTCTATGCACATGTTGACCATATATATCCAGGTTTGCTCTGGGGAAACCAGCTTATGTCTGCTGTCTAGTATAATTATTAATATGAGTAGCAATTATTAATATCATACTCTCAAAAGTGTCCCCATTTAGACAGTGAATATGTAGAGTGAATCACACGATCACTCTACATATGTAGCATTTGCTGCCTTAGGGTCTGAGGGAACTGGGGGCCCCTCCCTGCCCTCTGGCCTCCATGTCTCCCAGCTCCCACACCCCCCTTGTCCAGCGGGAGGGGTGGTGCTCAGTGCTGCAGACCCTTGGCCAGGGTCCCTGCTACCAGGCTCACAGACAGGTATCATTTTGTTAGATCAAAGTAATTATTAGTAGACAGTTTTTAGCAGGGCAGTGTCACAGTGCCTGGATTAACTGCAAATTATATGTCACTCCTTTAAGGTTTATTCCGTCCATTATGGACAATCTCAGTCACGTGCCTAGCTGCCTTAACCCTTTGTGGCTTGAATTCCTCAGCACAGAAGAGGCTGTAACCATGGAGAAGGCTGAATATATTTGCTACTGAATCATTGCCCTGTGGATGTCAGTTTAGAGCCTCCCCGCTTACGAGGCGCTTTCTTGCGGTTTCCTGTTTGATCTCTGAGAGCTAGGGAGAGCCACTCCCATCTCACAGATGGGAAAACTGAGACTTGGAATATTTAAGCAATTACCCAAGGTCACACAGCTAGGAATACCAATTCTTAGAACACTGTGTTGCCAAAACATTGTTTTCTTTAGCAATCAGTGAGTGTGACCTGCACCGGAACCCTTCGGAATGTGACCCTTGGGCTTCAGTAGTCTGACCCGGCCCCAGGGCGAGGCATATGGGACAGCATCTGAGGGCATCCAGAGGCAGGCCTGCCAAGGAGTCAGTCCAACGCACCAGATGCTGCATGCTCGCCATGCAGAGTCACCCTGCACCTGGAGCAATTCAAGCGGCCTTACTGTCAGAAAGAAAAAGAAAAGAAACTCCAAGAAGAAAATGTCCACACCAGAAAAATATACAAACATGGAGACACAGAACCTTCCTTCTCCCGCTGTTCAGCAAGGAGAGTAGCCAGAAGGCACCTCTTGCTAGCGAGGGGATGGCAGGACACCCACAGGCCCCAGACACCTAAGGGTATCTCAGTGTTGAGATGAGAGAAGCCAGGGGAACACTTCCTTCTACTTCCAGAGCCTTTATTTGGGCTCCTGCCCCATATCTACTATGCCCTGCACCGGTCACAGAATGCTAGTTCAAAGATCTCCAAGATCCCACAGTCCAAAGCCCCATTTTACAGATGGGGGAACTGAGGCACCATGCAGGAAGTGCCCTGCCTATGACCCAGCTTGCCAGGGCCGAGCTGAGAGGGAGCAGAGGGCCTTCCCCTCTGCTGGGTTCTTGCTGCCCGTGGCTGTGAGCTGCCGCAGGGAACTGGGGGGGCCGTCTGCTGTGTCTCTCGTGGGAAAGTTTGCTGCTTCCTTTCTTCCATCTCTCTCTTTCCTCCACCCTCATCTCACTCTCCTCACCCACATTTCTTCCCTCTTGCATTATTTCTATTTCCCTGTTTTCCAGAAACAGGGTTTAAGACTGTCAGCTAGAGTTTCTAGGTCTGAATGGAACTCACTGCGCTGGAGCCCCCAAGCTCCCACTGGGTAGTCACCCCAGACTCTAGGCTGCTTTGTGGCAGGGTCTGGGTCCTATTTGTCTCTCTCTCCCCATTACTTCACACAGGGCCTGGCACACAGTAATGGATACTCAGTAAGCACTCGAATGAATGAATGAGTGAGTGAATGAATGAAATACCATGCCAAATTCCCAAGGAGAGGAGAATCAAGCAAAGTGATTCCATTACAGGTCTCATCATTCAGGTAGTAAACAGCACTTAGAATTGGGGGAGGGGAGGGAGGGGAGTCTGAGTCACCTTTAAATTCCTCATTCCACTAACAGATACTTATTTGTTTAGAATCCATTGTTTAAGCCTTTAAATATAACAGCTGTGATCAAAGACCTAGGAAAACAGAAACTGCAGCCAGGCTCTCCCCCCAGGCTCCTCAGCCTGGAGAAGCTCTAGGATCAGAGCTATAACCCTGCAAAGGCGGAGGAACAAATGATGCTTGTGAGGAAAACCTGTCTTTCCAGCCACAGCCATTTTCAATTCTGCATAAGTGGCTTGCGGGTCCCTGAGAGGAAGAGCAAATGCTGGGGCTCCCAGACAACCACTGCAGTTGATGACTTGCTAAGCTTTTAAAACCCGGGTCAAAGCAAGGGAAAAAGACTGTACAGGCCAAAGGCACTGACATCTCTCCACGCAGATGTCCCTGGCCTCCGGGTGGTGACTCCAAATCAGCTGCCTCTTGTCACTTGGGGCCAGGTGGACTGGGGGCGTGGGGAAGGGTTAGGCCCAGGGGAATGAATTGCTTCATTGAAGAAACCCAGCTGGGCCCAGGACTGTGAGTTGTGGGGAGCCAGGTGGGCTGGGGCAGGGGTGTGGGGCGCGGGGAGGGCGCGGAGAGAAGGTATTCCTGCAGGGCTGGAAAACGCCAGGCAACTGTGAGCTATGAGGGTCAGAGGTGCACATTCTTCCTGGAGAACTCACCCCTCTCCCTCCAGCTGCCACCAGCTGCTGAGCAAGGTGGGACAGCCAGGAGACATGGGTCAGGTGGCCAGAGGTAGAGAGACAAGTACGGAAGAAAAGGCGTGGGCGCCAAAAACAGAGGTGGTCATGGGTGTGGAGAGTGTCAGAGCTGGGACAGTTCTTGGAGTCTTCTCATCTTACAAACCAGGACACTGAAGCCTAGACCTGGCTGAGGTCAATCAGCTGCTAGGTCCAGATCTAGAATCTAGCTCCCTAGACCCCCTACTCCAGTGCTCCTTCTCCCACACCACGTAGACGCCACAGCAGTTAATATAAAACACAAACTGTGCTGAATGGGAGAAAATATTTGCAAACGATATGACCGATAAGGGGTTAATATCCAACATATATAAACAGCTCATGCAACTCAACATCAAAAAACCAAACAACTCGATTAAAAAAATGGGCAGAAGCCATTGACAGATGAATGGATAAAGAAGATGTGGTACATATATACAATGGACTATTACTTAGCCATAAAAAGGAACGAAATCGGGTCATTTGTAGAGATGTGGATGGACCCAGAGACTGTCATACAGAGTGAAGTAAGTCAGAAAGAGAAAAACAAATATCGTATATTAACACATATATGTGGAATCTAGAAAAATAGTACAGATGAACCCATTTGCAAGGCAGAAATAGACACAGATGTAAAGAACAAACGTATGGACACCAAGGGGGAAAAGTGGGGTATGGGGTGGTGGTGGTGGGATGAATTGGGAGATTGGGATTGACATATATACACTAATATGTATAAAATAGATAACTAATAAGAACCTGCTGTATAAAAAATAAATTTAAAAAAAGGGGGGCTTCCCTGGTGGCGCAGTGGTTGAGAGTCCGCCTGCCGATGCAGGGGACACGGATTCGTGCCCCGATCCGAGAAGATCCCACATGCCGCGGAGCGGCTGGACCTGTGAGCCATGGCTGCTGAGCCTGCGCGTCCAGAGCCTGTGCTCCACAACGGGAGAGGCCACAACAGTGAGAGGCCCGCGTACCGCAAAAAAAAAAAAAAAAAAAAAAAAAAAAAACAGATAGAAGGACGGCGGGCCACATTGGCCGGTCATGGCAGCGCGGAGCCAGGCCGCAACAGCGCCTCTGCTCAGCAGAACCCGCCGCCTTCCTCTTCTCCACTGTGCTCAGCGCATGTTTGCCTCGCAGACTGAGGGGGAGCTCAAAGTGACCCAAATTCTCAAAGAAAAGTTTCCTCAAGCTACAGCTATCAAAGTCACTGACATTTCAGGAGGCTGTGGGGCAATGTATGAAATTCAAATTGAATTGGAAGAACTTAAGGAGAAGAGAACGGTCCAACAGCATCAGATGGTAAATCAGGCATTAAAAGAAGAAATCAAAGGTATGCATGGGGCTTTCCTGGTGGCGCAGTGGTTGAGAATCCGCCTTCCAATGTAGGGGACACCGGTTCGAGCCCTGGTCCAGGAAGATCCCACGTGCCGTGGAGCAACTAAGCCCATGCGCCACAACTACTGAGCCTGCACTCTACAGCCTGTACTCCACAATGAGAGAAGCCACCGCAATGAGAAGCCCATGCACCTCAACGAAGAGTAGCCCCCGCTCACCACAACTAGAGAAAGACCGCACGCAGCAACGAAGACACAACACAGCCAAAAATAAATAAATTAATTAAATAAATTTAAAAAAAAAAAAAAAGGTACACATGGATTGCAGATATTTACCTGTCCCCAGACATTGACCATGCCCTGGCTGTGTAGATGTTGCTGCTAAAACCTTGAATGAATCTTACTGCCACCATTCTTTCCTAGGCATGTGACAAAAAATTTATCTATTTTATTCATAGACATTTCCATATTGTAACTATAGAAGAATACGGCATCTATTTAGATGTTAATTAAAGGCAACAGACAACTAAAAAAAAAAAAAATGGGCAGAAGAACTGAATAGACATTTTTCCAAAGAGGAAATGCAGATGGCCAACAGGTACATGAAAAGATGCCCAAGATCCCTAATCATCAGAGAAATGCAAATCAAAACCGCAATGAGATACCCACTTGTGAGGATGGCCATCATCAAAAAGTCTACAAATAACAAATGTCGGCAAGGATATGGAGAAAAGGGAACCGTTGTACACTGTTGGTGGGAATGCAAATTGGTGCAGCCACTGTGAAAAACAGTATGAAGGTTTCTCAAAAAACTAAAAACAGAACTACCATATGACCCAGCAATTCCACTCCTGGGTGTATATCTGAAAAAAACAAAAACACTAATTCGAAAAGATACATGCACCCAATGTTCACTGCAGCATTATTTACAATTGCCAAGATATGGAAGCAACTATCTATCTATCTATATCTATATCTGTATATCTACACACACACACACACACACACACACACACACACACACACACACACAAAGGAATACTACTCAGCCATAAAAAAGAATGAAATTTTGCCATTTGCAGCAACATGGACGGACTTGGAGAGTATTATGCTAAGTGAAATAAGCCAGACAGAGAAAGACAAATACTGTATGATATCACTTATACATGGGATCTAAAAAATACAACAAACTAGTGAATATAACAAAAAAGAAGCAGACTCACAGATGTAGAGAACAAACTAGTGGTTACCAGGGGAGACAGGGAAGGGGGAGGGGCAATATAGGAGTAGGAGATTAGCAGAGGTAGTAGAGGTACAAACTACTATGCATAAAATAAGTTACAAGGATACATTGTACAAAATGGGGAATATAGCCAATATTTTACAATAACTATAACTGGAGCATAACCTTTAAAAATTGTGAATCAGTATACTGTACACCTGTAACATATAATATTGTACATCAACTATATTTCAATAATAAAAAAACTTTAATTTAAAATTTTTAAAAAGACCCCAATTTTTTAAAACATACACACTGTGCCCGCCCCCTGCCTAAATCCCTTCTGTGGCTCCCCACGGCCTCTAGGATAGAGGTGAACCCCTTAAGCAAGGCACCTGCACGATCTGACACTTGCCTACCTCTCCAGCCCCATCACACCATAGACTCGAGCCACATTTTGTCTTCATTCACACTCCTCCAAAATACTCTGCACTGTCATTCATGTCTCTGGGCCTTTGCACGTTTCCTGGACCAGGAGTGACCTTCCTCTCTTGGCCTGTCGCATTCCTAGTCAACCTAGACCCAAATACGCTCTCACTACTCCCACTGCCCCACCCTCCCGAGCCACCACCTCTTCTGTGCTACCTCTGCTGGACATCAGGCCTCTCTGGGAAACAATCTAAGTGCATTAAGTATCTGCTTACTGGGCTGTGAGCTCTTTGAGTGTGGAAACAAGGTCTTTTTCATCCTCCAGTTTCTCCCTGACCCCCAGCACCTAGCAGAGTGCCCAGTATGTGAGAAAAACTCCATTAATGTTTGCAGAATTAATTATCAAATTAAGGAGTGAGTGAACCCCTGGGCAGCACTGATAGCGCCTTGTTTATGTTCCTCATGAAGCTACTTAACCTCCAGAAGGACCAGCAGTACTCAGAATACTCAACCCCCGATTTTCTCTCTGATCTCCCTTCCTCCCCACGTGGGAGGGCGGTGGGGTCTCGCCACAACCAGGAGTCATGTGAGGTGGTATCTCTGAGGGGAAAAGAGCAACTGAGATCCAGAGGCCCTGAGTAACGCCTCCAGCTTATGTGAACACAGGTCACTGAACAGTGATGGCAAAGCAGCCAGACTGGTTACTGAGTTCACTTTTCCATGAAACGAGCATGTCAACGTGTGGCCACTGCCATCAAGGACTCTGCAATTAGCAGTCCCCTGGCAGCAGGGCGCAGCTGTGCGACACCACCCCACAGCACAGCTCCAAGTCTCTGGGTACCTGCTCTGCAGGGGGAGCAGATCCCAGAGCCCAAAGGAGCAGCGAGTCTCCAGAAGACCCCTCGGGGGCTCTAAGTGATGTGACGTGATAGGCCATTAGCCTTCCAAATTCTATTTTCCCTACACAAAGTATGAACAGTATATTATACCTGGTTTACATCCCCTGAGCACCACCAACTGGTAGGGAAGGAAGGTGCCCAACTTGGAGAGACAACAGTGGGGACCTGACCTAGGGGCGGGGATGAGGAGATCCACAAAGTGGACAAACCACGCACAAAGGGCTGGCCTCGGACCACTGGGAGGGTTGGCTGGGCTTGGACCCCAGCCTGGTTCTCACTTGGCAAGGCCGAGGACTCCCTGCCACATGCATGGGGCAGACCCGGCTGGCAGAGAATCTGAGCCTTTCCAAAGCAGCCCCCGGCCAGCCCCAAGGGCATTTCTGGGGGTTCTGGCCACCGGTGGAAACATTTTGAATAATGGAGCGCAGAGGCAAACACAGACAGGAAAAGGTGCCAGGAGCCACATACCAGAGCTGCCTCTAAGAGCTGCAAACATCTCAGAGGACACCCGGGCGGGCAGGCAGGGAGAGAGGCAGGCGGGCAGGGGGCCCCACAAGGCTGAGGAGGGGTACACGGGGAGCCAGGGATTTCTAAGACTCAACCTGAGGACCCGGCAGGAAAGGCACTGGAAATTGTACTTCTCCTTTTGGTCTGTCTATTTGTCTCTTATAATTTATCTAGTACTTCCTGAAAGGTCACTGGGTGGTGATTTCAATACTGTAAAATTTGTAGAGATGCTCTCAAAGAAATGTACAAATTTCACAGTTTTACCCTGGCTTAAAGGGAATCTATTTTATTAAAAGTGTCTATTCTGAGTGCACTTTAGGCACTCAGATGGATAGGATTTGGCGACCGACTGGTTAGTGATCCAAAAGGCCTTGTGCTATTAAAAGATTCACTGTTTTTTTTTTTGCGGGTGGTAAAAAGAAATAGAAATCAAAGGCATTTGCCAAGGTATGGTTTGTGGATGGAGAAGAGAGCGGTGTGTGAGATCACAAAATGCTCTGTTGCCTTCCAGCTCCCCCAAGCAGGAAGCTGGGTAAGAAACGCAGATTAAAAGCAGAAGGATGCACGTCCTGCGAAGGCTCTCCTGAGATCTCACAGGACCCCCCTCACTTCCCTCTCTCAGCTCCTCATTAGCTAAATTCAATCTTTGTCATTCAAAGGAAAATAAACAGGGAGCAAGCGCCTGCGAGGAGAAAGAGTCCCTATATTGGAACAAAACAGCTTCTACAAGCAAACACCTTTTTCCCCAGCCCCAGTCAGAATTCTCTATTTCTCTCCAAATAGCAGAGCCATTTCCTTCCCGTCAGCCCAGTGATGCACAACTTCCTGTCAGAACAGCTGAGGAATCTAGGGAAATGTGTCTTCCTTCACAGCCTCCACTTCAGGTCTGCCGAGCCTCCAATGGTGCCAAGGAGCAGAGTAGAGGGTACCCAGGAAGGGGACCCCTCCCCAACTCTGTCTCCATGGACACCTTCCCCTGAGCCCAGCCCCACCCCAGATCAGACCACCACATCCAGACTTAGTGTACCACATGTCAGCATCTTGGCCCTCTGTCTCCTAGAGACCTGCGTGGGGATCAGCCCTTCCATCTGCAAAGCCACCAGGAAGAGTCTCATGGAGGCCTGGTCATGTGCCATCAACCCCCACTCCTTCCAGCTTCCCTCTCAGACATCCTGGTCTGATCATGAACTCCCTGGAGACTGTCAGGAAGCCAGAGGCCTGCCCTAGGGCTGCAGAGACAGTTTGTTTTAACCTGAGACCGGGAAAGGAAGGAAGGGCTTTTCTAGTAAAGATGAGCCACAGTCAGCCACTTCAGGGTCAGCACTCAAGGCAAACCCACCATGGAGGAGAAATGAAAACCCTCCTTCTCCCTTCAGATCCCACAATAAGTGGCGTGAGAGGCAGGGAACTGAATTAAAAAATAATCACCTCCATTAACTGAGTCTTCCCCACGTGTCTGCATGATCTCCTTTAACCATCCTCTCCCACAAACTCTATGACGTGGTTCCCAACTTTGCAGCTCAGTATCACCTGGAAAGTTTTTGCAACTCCCGATACCAGGTTGCACCCCAAACCAATGAAATCAGAAGGTAGAAAGCTGGAAATCAGACATTATTAGCACTATTTAAAGATTCCCAGGTGATTCCAAAATGTAGCAAAGTTTGGGAACCACGAAGGTATTATTACTCCCATTTTCTTAATGAGGAAATTGACACTCAAAGAAATTAAGTCACTTGCCTAAAGTCACACAGCTTGTAGGTGATGGAGTCAGGATTCCAGCTCACACCTCTGTGATTCCAGTATGGAGCCCCCCTCACCCCAAACTTCCTACAGAAAGTCTTTCAGATCTACCAGGTACTGCTCTCCCGGCTCCGGAGCATCCCCGGGGCAGGAGCAAGGACAACACGGGCAGGCGGGGCTGGGGAGAGTGGGCTGAGTGTGTGCGAGGGGCCTCGCAGGAAGTAATCTAATTAGTAGGTTCTGCTCCTTCCTCATCCACTTAAATTCTCTCCAGAACAAAGCCCTGGCCTAAGAGGATCCCAAGAGGATGGCCAGGCACGACGGAAACACAGCAAGAGTATATGTGTGTGGCTGCGTGAATACAGGACAGTGGGCGCTAAGCAGGGCTCACACAGCCTGGAAAGGGTGGGAGCCCTGGGGAGCCAGCAGGTGAGGGGCTAGTGCTCAGACCCGAGAACCTGGGGTTGATCTGCTTCTTCACCGGCTGTTGGACTTGGGGAAGTTACTTCCCCTCTGAACCTCTGACCCCTCCTCTGTGTGACAGAAGGTCCTTTCAGTCCTGTGCGCCATAGTGCAAAGAATTCCCAGGGCTGCTTTGATGGCGGCCCCATGCTCAGGCCTGAGTGGGTGTGGGTATGGGACCAGCTGAGGCCTCACCCCAGGCAGGCAGAGTCCATACACAGTTCAGGCACCCACAGACACCCCCCCCACCCCGGCTCTCAGGGCTGTGTGGCCAGGCCAGGGAGGTCAGCACAGCTGCTGAACATATGGGAAAGGAGCCCCTGGGGCAGCACCCCACACCTGCCTGTCCCAGCCATGATCCCCCGAAATCTGTCAGCTCCCCCTCACCCAGTCCCACCCTGCAAGTTGCACAGGAGGGTGCTGAGAGCATCTGGAATTGCCCTGCTCACCTGAAAGCCCCCCACTCCCCACCACACCCCATTGACTCAAGTGCCAGATAGAATGTGGTTTCCCCTCTGTGGTTTATTCAGGGGCCAGCCCTTCTCCAAGCCTTCCCTGGTCCTCCCTGACATAATTAAATGCTCTGTGCTACTTCTATTCTTGGCTCAAACCTCTCTCCTTGCACTGACCATACTTCACCCCACCCATCATCTCCTTACACCTCTGTTACCATAAGACCCTCGAGGGAGGGGTCTGGGTAGGAGTCTACAGAGGCAGCAAAGCATCGTAGTCAGGAGAATGGGCTACCGAGTCAAAGGACCTGGCTCAAGCCTTGCTTTGCCACTTACTGGCCCTGTGACCAAGCCTGAACTTACTCATCATACAATGGGGAAATAAGAGCAGTGACTTCATCAGGTTGTTGCAAATATTAAATGAGATGACACATGTAAACAAGGGGCTTAGCACAAAGCCTATGCCTAGGGTAGGAGCTCAGTAAGAGCTACAAACGCTTTTTTCATCTCCGTGGTTCTAGCACCTAACACAAGCCCTGGCCCACAGAGCCAGGCACGTAATAAGTATGTTGAACTGAGCTGAACCCAGCCTGTTGGCAGCCTTCACAGGCTGCTCATCCTTTCCAGAAGCTAGATACCCCTACCCACTCCCACAACCAGGGCTGGTCTCTGCAGCCACCATGCAGAACGTCCTCCTTCCCCAGAACAAGAAGTGTTAGTATGTTAGTACTTTCTGGAGAAGCCCTCTGCCCGGCCCCTCCCACCACCCCACCTCTGCAGCTGATACCCACACCCCTTCTGTCTGAGCCCCCCAGCTGCCCAGGCTTCCAGGCAGCACCCACAGCAGCCAGACCTCAAGTACCCTCAGTCCCAACCTCAGCCTTCATCAGAGCCAAAGCCAAAGATTAGCAAGGGCTCAGGGAGGGCAGGAGGGAAAAGCAGAAGATGGAGCCCAGCCCAACCAGAGGCCCAAACCCTTCAAAGCAATGATCAGAAACCAGGGAGGTCAGGTGAGTTCTCTCCTCCAGGTGCCTTCTTACCCTCACTTCCCAGAGAGCCGGAGCAAAAGGCACTTGGCAACGGTTACAGCTCCAGATGGCAGTCCACAACCTCTGAGAGACAGGACAGTTTGGAGAAATAATGACCCGGGGGACTTCCCGGGGAAAGTTGTCTGTACAAGGAGGGGCTGCTGTGAGATTTAATGAAGCCAGTTCCACATGAGAGGGGAGCACAGGGCAGTGTGCCCCTGCCTCGGTGACACCCCTGTGAGGCGGAGGGATGGCCATGCGGCCAGGTGGCAGAAGGACAGACACAGCGCCAGCTGGGAAAGGCTGACAGTCCCCCCTCAGGACCAGGAGCGGTTGGGGAAGGAGAAGAGAATGGGTGTCCCCCGTTACACACAGATCTGGGCGGGCGCTCTCACTCCCACTCTTTCCCCTCCTCAGCCCTCCTCCAGTCCCTCCATTATGCAAATCAAGTGACTACACAGATTTGCATAATTCATGCTTTATTAGTACACGTTCTTGTCAGGCTTTCAGACTTTAAAAAGCAATTTTGCTATCTTTAATGGAGTATAAGAGTCAAGGGGAGAGGTTTTCTGTCCTTTTCTCACTAAACATAAAAACAGTCTCTAAATCTTAAGTTAAGGAGAAGGTCAGTGAGAGAAATGAAGTGACTTCCAATTGGACACATGACCAAACACTTTGTTGACACCTTGGCCAAGAGTGTATAAAGGGCGTGGGTGCCAGGCACTGTGCTGATGACCTGTCCTGTCAGTCATGGCTCTTGCACAGACCACGGAGTGGTCTAGTCCAGTGTGCCAGAGAAAGTAGTGACTGCAGACACTACTATTATTAGGTCATCTGGGGTCCTGGGTGACTCGGTAACAACAAAACCCCCACCCTTCACCTGTATCACTTTTTTATATTTTACGCAGTACTTTCACTCCACTCTCTTACCCAATTTCCACAATAAGTCTATCCGGTTGGAAGGGAGACATTTTTACTCCCATTTTAGAGATGAGGAAGCTGGGGCCCAGAGAGGTAAAATTTACTCACCAAAAAGCAAACACAGGCAGTCTTTCCTCCATACCAGGGATGGCAAATACCTTGCCACTCCTCCATCCTTCCTTGCCCAGGACAGACATCACAAATCAATCACAGCCCTCTTCCCACCATGCTCAGATTGCACTTCAGGATCCTTCTCAACACAGCCCTTCTGGTGGCTAGTACCAGCTGCCCAGACAAAACCTGTTTGCTGTTCCTACACTACATCTTGCCAACTCCTCAATACCCAGCCAATACTGTGATGGTGCCATGAGTTTCTGGGAAGTGCGTACGGGCTAAGCTTAGCCTGGCTGCTCAGCCCCAGAAGCCGCAGACAGCCACACATAAGCCCACTCACTGGTTCCAAATGTGCTCCAAATGGAACCAGACGCACCTGCTTTGGGGAGCAGATCCAGAAGAGGGACCCTCATGCCCCCAAGTCTCAAAGGTCTGGGCTCTCCTCACTGCAGGGGCCCCATGACACAGGACCACAGAGGCCCATCTGGACTAATGCACACCTGCTTCAGATACAGCAGGGACCAAACGTATCCGGTTCCAAAACACCCAGGCCTTGCAGATCCCTGGCAAGAGGTTCATACAGAAAAGGAGCCAAGCACTGCCAGATCCCAAGCACACACTGCCCTGGGCCCTGGGCCTCATCCAATCCCAGGGACACACTTTCCTCCCTTGTACATCGACTGAGGCTCTCCAGACTGAAGAGATGCTCCCACAATCCTTCCGCAGTGGGCCCCTCCCACAGCCCTGCAAGGAAACCTGTTAAATCATCATCATTAAACCCTAAAAGTGCTCATTTTGACCCTCATGCACATCCTGTCCTGCCAGGTGGAGAAATGTGAATCCCAGCATGTCTCCCATCTTCCCCAAAACCTCCCAGCTCCCCGAGCCCCAGGGCAGCCCTGGCCCCTCCCTGCCCCAGATGAAGGACCAGTCCCTCCTTGGAGGATGGGAAGCAGCCTGCCAGTCTCACAGAGCAGGGTGGCACAGTACCCACATCTGCTGGCATCAGCCGCCCTGTCTGGGGGGCTTTCCTTCTGGAACCCACAGGGCTCAGTGCTGGCCTCCTGCCAGGCCCAAGGGAGATGGAACACACCCTCTCCATGCCCACGTCCAAAGGGCCTAGACAATGCCTCCCCAGCCTGAGCTCACAGCCGGCACCTCCGCTGCCCGCATCTCCCCACGCCCTTCTCTCCCTTCACTTCCCGGCGAGGTCTCCTGGGCCCCAAATCCGAGCTGCCACTGCAACCATAAATGCCTCACTCTCCAAATCATCTCTGCTTCCTCAGCCACCGCTCCATGAGTTCCCCACCTGGAATTGACAGTTCCAAGGCTCTTTTCTGGAGGACCTCTAGGCAGGGAATACCAAGGGCAGGGGGAGGGAGCATCTGGCCCTAGAGGGAGAAGAGTTTATCACTGACCTTATCGAGCAGTGATGGTGGTAACCAAAGGACCTTTAGTTGGTTTTCTTTACTTTCACTTTTTTTTTTTTGCGGTACGCGGGCCTCTCACTGTTGTGGCCTCTCCCGTTGCGGAGCACAGGCTCCGGATGCGCAGGCTCATTGGCCATGGCTCACGGGCCCAGCTGCTCCGCAGCATGTGGGATCTTCCCGGACCAGGGCACGAACCCGTGTCCCCTGCATCGGCAGGCGGACTCTCAACCACTGCACCACCAGGGAAGCCCTCACTTACTTTTTTACATTCTCTGCAGACAACATACCCCCACACTGTGCACTTGGGAGTAGGCTGCTCCTCCACGGCCCCTCCCCAGCCGTGGTGCACTGCTGCCATTAGGTGGCTGCAGCCGGCGTCTACAGGGCTGGCTCACATTTTTGGAGAGGACAGAGCAAAGGAATACATGACAGGCAGCCAGGGCAGCGAGAAAGCCCAGCCTTCAGAAGCTCCCCCACCCACTTCTCTTTACAGTTGGGGAAATAAGTGTGGTAAGGTAGGCATGAGGGCGGCCCCTAAGCCCAAGCTCCTGTCTCCACCACCCACACACGTCGGCAATGAGGATGACACCTGGAAGCAAGTGGCAGAGCCAGGAGTTGACCCAAGGTCTAGCCGACGCCCTCGCCGCCCACCCTGTCCCCTGGCCTCTCCTCGGGGCTGCCTCCCACCGCCCCTCTCTGCCCCCCGCCTGGCTTTCTCTTCATTCATTCACCAAACACTTGCCGAGAGCCCCTATGAGCCAGGCACCTGTGGGAGGCTTTCTCAGCCCTCATCTCACGGATCCTCCCAACAACCATGCCCACTTTATGGATGAGGATGCTGCCACCCCAGAGAGCCCACACCTGCCCAGGTCACCCTAAAAGGGAAGGGGCAGAGCCAGGCGGGTATCAGGTCACTGATCCCAAATCCAGGGCTCTCTCTTCTCTGGAGCCTGCACTGGGCCAAGACCCAGTGGGGCCCTGGGCAGAGGTGAGGCCAGCCTCTGGGCAGGAGGCGCTGAGGACCAAGGCCAGGCTGGCCCTACTAACCCCACTCTCAAGCACCACACTGGGACCACCTGCAATGACGCTGGGTTTCTGAAAAGCTGATTCCAAGCTAGCTAGTAAGGGTGGTTCCTGTGAACCCCACTGCTGGAAGACGCCCAGCATCGCCCAATTCCTGCAGGGTATCCCCCTGGGATCCCCGCCGAAACCCTCAGAGCCGACACACTCAAGACAGAACTCATCATCTTGACCACCTCCCGGGGCTCCATCTCCTTTACAGGCAACAAGGCCCTGCTCTCCCCACCCCGTCACGCCAGTCTGTCACCGTGTCTTGTAAACTGAAAGAGTGGCCAAGTACTGAGCTAAGAACTTTACACCTGTGTCCTTATTAATCCTCTCTCACAACACCCCATGGGCTGAGCACCATGACCCCCATTTCACACATGCACAGGCTGAGGTTCAGGGAGACTGGGCAACTTGCCCAAACACACAGCCTGTCAGCACCCGAGCTGTGATGTGAGCCCAAGCGGAGCTGGCTCTGGCACACTGCCGCTATTCCACCCCTGTCTTTGAAAACGAGCAGGAAGAGGGTGTGTTCCATCTCCCTCGGGCCTGGCAGGAGGCCAGCGCTGAGCCCTGTGGGTTCCAGAAGGAAAGCCCCCCAGCCAGGGCGGCTGGTGCCGGCTGGTGTGGGCACTGTGCCACCCCGCCCTCTGGGACTGGCAGGCTGTTTCAGTGCTCACAGCCTCCCATCCTCCAAGAAGGCGTTGGTTTTGAGCAGAGCAGTGAGGGGATCAGGGCACAGTACTCACTTTGACCCTCACACACCACATCCAGGGTGGAGAAATGTGAAGCCCCCCCACATACTACCTACCTCCCTAAAGCCCCTGCCTCCTCCTCCATCTTCCCTCCCTTTGCCTCCAGCCTGGTTCAAGCCTTCACCTCTCCTTCTGTAGAACTATTGCAATAACCTTCTAACCAGCCTCCCTGCTTCAAGCTTCCTTTTTCTAGAAACAATCCATCCTCTCCCGGGGCTTGATCACGCCACTAGTCTGCTCAAACACTTTCCATGGCTCCCTGTTCCTTTAGACAAAAGTGCAGACTCGGGCCTCCCTGGTGGCGCAGTGGTTGAGAATCTGCCTGCCAATGCAGGGGACACGCGTTCGAGCCCTGGTCTGGGAAGATCCCACATGCCGCGGAGCAACTAGGTCCGTGAGCCACAACTACTGAGCCTGCGCATCTGGAGCCTGTGCTCCGCAACAAGAGAGGCCGCGATAGTGAGAGGCCCACGCACCGCGATGAAGAGTGGCCCCCGCTCGCCACAACTAGAGAAAGCCCTCGCACAGAAACAAAGACCCAACACAGCCAAAAATAAAAATAAATTAATAAAAAAAAAAGTGCAGACTCCTCCGCCTGGTGTGCAAGCCCCATGGGCAGCTTCCACGTCCCTTTCCAGTCTTCTCTTCCCAGCACTTCCAGGAAAACCTGCCTCCTTTGTCCCCCCCAGAGAACACCAGGCACTCCCCAACTTTGAGCCTCTGCCCAAACTGTGCCATCAGCTTGGAATACTCTTCCCCTTTTGCCTCATGAAGCCCTCCCTACCTACGAACCCCGCACGACCCCGACTTCCTCTAAGAAGCCCCCAGGCGTGAGGAGTCACCGGCATGCCCTCATGTGACACCGCACCTCATTAGGGCACTTGTCACAGCCTCCCTCTCCTCAGAGCTGTGGCAGCCTGGTCACCCAACCCCCAACCACGGACTGTCCATCTCTTTGTCCCCCAGCATTTCCAGGGCCAGTGCCTGGCATAGAATGGGCTTCAGAGAAAGTCTACCCAGAAGAACTTCCTCAGACCTTCAACATATCAGTGCAGATCCTTCCCTGACAGTGGGGCTGTCTTTCCCTGTGGCCAGTCTTAAGCTCAGAGCAAATACTCATTTCCTGAGGTGGTTACTGGGGAATCCTGGCCCACTCACCCCAGAAGGATTCTAGCGGTGCCCGGGCTGGCACACTTAGCTGTCTCTCCCCTGCCTGGAAACCTGCCACTCAGCCGGCTCTGTCCCCCACTCACACAGCCCACAAATAATAGCTCTGCGCTTTCCTGCAAATTCCATCTTCCCAAATGGAGACTTTAGCTCCACCTGTTCAAGAAAACACAAAACAAGAAGTGAAACGGAGTAGGCCTGGGGGAACAGTCACATGGCCCTGCAGGGGCAGAGGGGCAACCCTGGGCTCCCCTCTCCTAAAGTATCATTCGTGCACATGTACAAAGGCTCTAATCCCGCCACCTCCCCTCGGCCAGCACATCCCAGGTGATGGAGCGTCTTCCCCACGCAGACTCTCACTGTGTCCACACCACAGCCCACCACTGTGGACACGCTGTCCCGTTTACACACGAGACCTGCAAGGATGAATGACACGGAGACCAGACACAAGGACACACTCCCCCGAGTCGGACTTTGAACTCAGGTCTTCCGATTCCTGGTCCAGAGCCCTTTATGACACAGGGCTGACCCTGAGAAAAGGGTAGGGGGAGAGAGGGATTAGAATGGCATGTTGAAGCTGGTAACGCAGTCTCATCTGTTTTCTCATTTCTCCTCACAAGAAGCCTGTGAGAATGAGTCATCTAAAGCAGGGATTCCCAGCCCCAGAGCTACTCACACTGGGGCCGGGCAATTCTTTGCTGTGGGGACTGTCCTTTGTGTTGTAGGATGTTTACCAGCATCCCTGGCCTCTACCCACGAGATGTCTGTAACAGCCTTCCCCTAGTCTTGACCAAAAATGTCTGCGGACATTGCCAGACATCCCACTGGGGAGCAAAATCACCCCAGTTGAGAACCGCGATCTAAAGGCACAGGGCAATGGGGCTTCCCTGGTGGCTCAGTGGTTAAGAATCCACCTGCCAATGCTGGGGACACGGGTTTGAGCCCTGGTCCGGGAAGACCCCACATGCCACGGAGCAACTAAACCCGTGTGCCACAACTACCGAGCCTGCGTTCTAGAGCCCGTGCACCACAACTACTGAAGCCCATGAGCCTAGAGCCTGTGCTCCGCAACAAGAGAAGCCAGCTCAGTGAGAGGCCCGCACACCGCAACGAAGAGTAGCCCCCGCTCGCCGCAACTAGAGAAAGCCCACACGCAGCAACAAAGACCCAATGCAGTCATAAATAAATAAATAAATAAAATTTTTTTAATTATAAAAATAAAGGCACAGGGCGAGATCCCAGCCTCGCAGAAGGCAGGAGACTCCCCACGGTCTCACTCTCCCCCATTCAGGCAGGTGCTTCCTTCTCCTCTACCCATACTCTCTGCTCATCGGGCATCCTCAATCCAACACTACGACAGATGTTCCCTTCTGCACCATCTCCCGCCGCTCGGGGGACAGAATTGGCCTGCCCACAGGCAATTCTCACATCCGTGGAAGGAAGAAGGGAATCAATATTTACTGAGAGTCAACATTCACTAAGTGTCACATCTCAGAGCTAAGGTCACTCATTAACATCACTTCACAAAACCGCCCCGGCAGGCACCATCACCCCCATTCAAGAGATGCACTAACGGACTCAAAAATTAAATCACTGAAGTTTCACAGCCAATAAGGGTCAGTCTCTGGATCTGAACCCAGGTCAGAAGACCCGTGCCCAGCAGGCCTGGGTTACCAGAATGGAGTGGCCTTGGTCCACAGGTCCCAAGACCCTCACCCTCCAGGCCCAGGTCCCATCATCAGACACTGGTAGGGGTGGGAGAAGACCTTCAAGGCCACTCCGGCCCCCTTTCCCAACTCTCCTCCCAGCTGGAAAGGGAGCAGGTGTGATGGCACTCGGCATGGTCCCTGAGAGCCCCAGGCACTCAGTGACACGTGAGGCTGGGGGGTTCCCAGGGGCCGGGCCTCTCCGCCTCCCTGGCTCTGAGACCTGGCGGAGGTCGCCTGCCTCTCCACTCCCCCTCCACCTGTAGCACGTTAATCCCTTCCTCCACATCCCTGCAGAGTTAAAGTGCTAGGAAATCAGGAATGCGTGTCTTCAGAGTTTTGTACTGTTTTCAGTAACTTCCCCTAAAATTGGCTTTCCCAGCATGCTGGGGGAGCTTTTGACTATGTATGACTCTTTTTATTCGTCATACTGCTCTGGGGTCTGCTAGGAGCAGGGAGATGTGACCTTGAAATATGGCTCTGACCCAGAGGACCCTAGCAACTTCCAGTGACCTTCAGGGAGTAAGCACCAATGGTGCTGGAGGCACAGAGAATTTATCTGAAAGTTTTTAAAATTCAGCTGTGCCAAGAACTGCCCTCTGGAATGGGAGGGGAGCCATCCATCCGTATGGTGCAGGGGTTCGGGCAGAAGCTTGCCATGCCCCAGGCCTCTGACCTCCCACAGCCTCAGGGCACAGGCCACCCACATTATATCAAAATGGACACATCTCAAACCCAGCAAATCCAACCCCAAACTCTCACCTTCTCCCCAAAACTGCTTCTCCCACAGTCTTCTCCAACCCCATTAATGGAAATTCCATCCTTATGTTTGCTTGGGCCGAACTCTTGGCCTCATCCTTGACCTTCCCCTTTCTCTCCCACCTCCCCCACTGCCACATCCCTGCATCCAGCTCATCAGGAATGCCTTCCTTCCCAAAATTCCAAGGCTCCAACCACTTCTCACCAACTCACTGCTACCACCTGGCTCCGAAACACCAGGACCTCTCACCCGGATTGTGACCACGGCTTCTTAACCAGGTGCCTTTGCCCCCACCTCTTCGTCTATTCCCAGCACTGCAGCCAGAGCCATCCTACTAAAACGTAAGTCAGATCTTGTTACTTCTCCCCTCAAAGCCCTCCGTCTGCTCCCATTTCACCCAGGGTGGTAGCCAAACTCCTCACAATGGCCTACAGAACCCCACAGTGGGTCCCACCTCCTCTCTGACCTCATACCCCTCAGCTCCCTCGATGCCCCCATCACTTACCAAGTCAACCTCACTGCCAAAGACCTGCGCTGTCCAACACAGTAGAAACTTGCCACATGTCCACTGAGGCCCGGCAATGTGGCTAGTGTAACGGAATTTTTTAATGTATATCATTTTCAATAACTTACATGTTAAAAATGATACTCCATTCATTTATCAGAAAAATTTTAAATATATTTGCAACAACCTGCGTGTGTGAGTCTACTTTTTGAACTGTAAATTTTATGAGCTCTAAACACAGATCAGGTATTTCCAGTGAAGATTTAGTATCCAGTTGAGATGTGCTGTAAGATACATAACACACCAGATTTCAAAGACTTGTAGGAAAAACAGAATCTAAACTATCTCAATAATTTTTACATTGATTATATGTTGAAATGGTAATATTTTTACTATATTGGGTTAAATAGAAAATATCACTAACATTAGTTTCACATTTCTCTTTTTCTTTTCTCTAATATGGCTACTGGACAACCTAAACTTCCAGATGTGGCTTCTATTATATTTTTACTGGACAAGGCTGACCAGACCATGTCAGGCATAATGCCGATCCAGTGCCTTCACACTGCTCTTTCCTCTTCTGCCGTGTCTCGCTCACTCCCTTGCCTCCTAAACATCTTTCATCAGTTGTCGCCTTCTTAGTGAGATCTTCCCCACCTATTTAAAATCATAACTCTTCCCTCAGAACTCCCTGCCCTCCCATCCCACCTTTCTTTCTCTTCGTATCATTTATTGGTATCTAACAAAAAGGATAATTAACATATAGTTTATTGTCAGTTTTACCTACTAAAATGTAAGTTCCAGACTGACATGTACACACTGCCCTATTTTAAATGGATAACCAACAAGGGTCTACTGTATAGCACAGGGAAGTCTGCTCAATATTACGTAACAACCTAAATGGGAAAAGATTTTGAAAAAGAATAGATACATGTATATGTATAACTGAATCACTTTGCTGTACACCTGAAACCAATACAACATTATTAATCAGCTATACTCCAATATAAAATAAAAAGGTTTTTTAAAAATCTCCAAAACAAATGTATGTTCCTACATATCGATAATTACCTTAATGTGAACGGAATAAATGCTCCAACCAAAAGACACAGGCTCGCTGAATGGATACAAAAACAAGACCCATATATATGCTGTCTACAAGAGACCCACTTCAGACCTAGGGGCACATACAGACTGAAAGTGAGGGGATGGAAAAAGATATTCCATGCAAATGGAAATCAGAAGAAAGCTGGAGTAGCTATACTCATATCAGGTAAAGTAGACTTTAAAATAAAGAATGTTACAAGAGACAAGGAAGGACACTACATAATGATCAAGGGATCAATCCAAGAAGAAGATATAACAATTATAAATATACATGCATCCAACATAGGAGCACCTCAATACATAAGGCAAACGCTAACAGCTCTAAAAGAGGAAATTGACAGTAACACAATAACAGTGGGGCACTTTAACACCTCACTTACACCAATGGACAGATCATCCAAAGAGAAAATTAATAAGGAAACACAAGCTTTAAATGACACAATAGACCAGATAGATTTAATTGATATTCATAGGACTTCCATCCAAAAACAGCAGATTACACTTTCTTCTCAAACACACATGGAACATTCTCCAGGATAGATCACATCTTGGGTCACAAATCAAGCCTCAGTAAATTTAAGAAAATTGAAATCATATCAAGCATCTTTTCTGACCACAATGCTATGAGATTAGAAATCAATTACAGGCAAGAAAACCTAAAAAGCACAAACACATGGAGGCTAAAAAATACGTTGCTAAAAAACCAAGAGATCACTGAAGAAATCAAAGAGGAAATCAAAAAATACCTAGAAACAAATGACAATGAAAACACGACGATCCAAAACCTATGGGATGCACCAAAAGCAGTTCTAAGAGGCAAGTTTATAGCAATACAAGCCTACTGCAAGAAACAAGAAAAACCTCAAATAAACAATCTAACCTTACACCTAAAGGAAATAGAGAAAGAAGAACAAACAAAACCCAAAGTTAGTAGAAGGAAAGAAATCATAAAGATCAAGCAGAAATAAATGAAGCAGAAACAAAGAAAACAATAGCAAAGATCAATAAAACTAAAAGCTGGTTCTTTGAGAAGATAAACAAAATTGATAAACCTTTAGCCAGACTCATCAAGAAAAAGAGAGAGAGGACTCAAATCAATAAAATCGAAATGAAAAAGGAGAAGTTACAACAGACACCACAGAAATCAAAGCACCCTAAGAGACTACTACAAGCAACTCTATGCCAATAAAATGGACAACCTGGAAGAAATGGACAAATTCTTAGAAAGGTAGAACCTTCCAAGACTGAACCAGGAAGAAACAGAAAATATGAACAGACCAATCACAAGTAATGAAATTGAAACTGTGATTAAAAATCTTGTAACAAACAGAAGTCCAGGTCCAGATAGCTTCACAGGTGAATTCTATCAAACACTGAGACGAGCTAACACCCACCCTTCTCAAACTCTTCCAAAAAACTGCAGAGGAAGGAACACTCCCAAACTCATTCTATGAGGCCACCATCACCCTGATACCAAAACCAGACAGAGATACTACAAAAAAGAAAATTACAGACCAATATCATTGATGAATATAGATGTAAAAATCCTCAACAAAATACTAGCAAACAGAATCCAACAACATATTAAAAGGATCATACACCATGATCAAGTGGGATTTATCCCAGGGATGCAAGGATTCTTCAATATATGCAAATCAATCAATGTGATACACCATATTAACAAATTGAAGAAGAAAAACCATATGATAATGTCAATACAAGCAGAAGAAGCTTTTTACACAATTCAACACCAATTTATGATAAAAAGTCTCCAGAAAGTGGGCATAGAGGGAACCTACCTCAACATAATAAAGACCATATATGACAAACCCACAGCAAACATCATTCTCAATAGTGAAAAACAGAAAGCATTTCCTCTAAGATCAGGAACAAGACAAGGATGCTCATTCTCACCACTATTATTCAACATAGTTTTGGAAGTTCTAGCCATGGCAATCAGAGAAGAAAAAGAAATAAAAGGAATACAAATTGGAAAGTCACTGTTTGCAGAGGACATGATACTATACATAGATAATACTAAAGATGCCACCAGAAAACTACTAGAGTTAATCAATGAATTTGGTAAAGTTACAGGATACAAAATTAATGCACAGAAATCTCTTGCATTCCTATACACTAACAATGAAAGATCAGGAAGAGAAATTAAGGAAACAGTCTCATTCACCATTGCAACAAAAAGAATAAAATGCCTAGGAATAAACCTACTGAAGGAGACAAAAGACCTGTACTCAGAAAACTATAAGACACTGATGAAAGAAATCAAAGATGACACAAACAGATGGAGAGATATACCATGCTCTTGGATTGGAAAAATCAATATTGTGAAAATGACTATACTACCCAAAGCAGTCTACAGATTCAATGCAATCCCTGTCAAATTATCAATGGCATTTTCCACACAACCAGAACAAAAAAAATCTTAAAATTTGTATGGAGACACAAAAGACCCAGAATAGCCAAAGCAGTCTTGAGGGAAAAAAATGGAGCTGGAGGAATCAGACTCCCTGACTTCAGACTATACTACAAAGCTACAGTAATCAAGACAATATGGTACTGGCACAAAAGGAGAAATATAGATCAATGGAACAGGATAGAAAGCTCAGAGTTAAAGCCACATACATATGGTCAACTAATCTATGACAAAGGAGGCAAGGATATACAATGGAGTAAAGACAGTCTCTTCAATAAGTGGTGCTGGGAAAACTGGACAGCTACATGTAAAAGAATGAAATTAGAACACTCTCTAACACCATATACAAAAATAAACTCAAAATGGATTAAAGACCTACATGTAAGGCCAGACACTATCAAACTCTTAGAGGAAAACATAGGAAGAACACTCTATGACATAAATCACAGCAAGATCTTTTTTGACCCACCTCCTAGAGTAATGGAAATAAAAACAAAAATAAACAAATGGGACCTAATGAAACTTAAAAGCTTTGCACAGCAAAGGAAACTAGAAACAGTATGAAAAGACAACACTCAGAATGGGAGAAAATATTTGCAGATGAATCAACGGACAAAGGATTAATCTCCAAAATATATAAACAGCTCATGCAGCTCAATATTAATAAAACAACCCAATCAAAAAATGGGCAGAAAACCTAAGTAGACATTTCTCCAAAGAAAACATACAGATGGTCAAGAGGCACATGAAAGCTGCTCAACATCACTAATCATTAGATAAATGTAAATTAAAACTACAATGGGGGCTTCCCTCATGGCAGAGTGGTTAAGAATCCGCCTGCCAAAGCAGGGGACACGAGTTCAAGCCCTGGTCCAGGAAAATCCCACATGCCGCAGAGCAACTAAGCCCATGCACACCATAACTACTGAGCCTGCGCTCTAGAGCCCACGAGCCACAACTACTGAGCCCACATGCCACAACTAATGAAGCCTGCACGCCTAGAGCCCGTGTTCCGCAACGAGAGAAGCCACCGCAATGAGAAGCCCACACACCACAATGAAGAGTAGCCCCTGCTCACCACAACTAGAGAAAGCCTGCATGCAGCAATGAAGATCCAATGCAGCTAAAAATAAATAAATAAATAAAACTACAGTGAGGTATCACCTCACACTGGTTAGAATGAGTATCATGACAAAATCTACAAACAACAAATGCTGGCAAGGGTGTGGAGAAAAGGGAACCCTCTTGCACTGTTGGTGGGAATGTAAATTGATACAGCCCCTATGGAGAACAGCATGGAGTTTCCTTAAAAAACTAAAAATAGAATTACCATATGACCCAGCAATCCCACTACTGGGCCTATACCCCAAGAAAACCATAATTCAAAAAGACACATGCCCCCTAATGTTCACTGCAGCACTATTTACAATAGCCAGGTCACGGAAGCAACCTAAATGCCCATCGACAGACGAATGGATAAAGAAGATGTGATATATATATACAATGGAATATTACTTAGCCATAAAAAGGAACAAAATTGGGTCATTTGTAGAGATGTGGATGGACCTAGAGGCTGTCATACAGAGTGAAGTAAGTCAGAATGAGAAAAACAAATATCACATATTAACGCATATATGTGGAATCTAGAAAAATGGTACAAATGAACCGGTTTGCAATGCAGAAATAGAGACACAGACGTAGGAAACAAACATATGGACACCAAGGAGGGAAAGCAAGGGTGGTGATGGTGGTGGTGGTGGGATGAATTGGGAGACTGGGATTGACATATATACACTAATATGTATAAAACAGATAACATAAGAACCTGCGGTATAAACAAATAAAATAAAATTCAAAAAATATATATATATGTTCCAGAGGCCAGGGTTTTTTATCTTTTATGGTTTCTTTGTACTATATCTGTGGTGTGTAGAACAATGCTGGCACAAAACAGATGTTCAATAACTATTTATTGAATGAATAAAGTTACGTATTTTTCGGCCTGGCCTCCCTACTCTGCTAGAAATTTCTACAGAGCAGTGCCAGGTATACAGTTGTTGCTTGATATATGACTGGTAGGCTGATCTGGGGGAAAAAAGGCAGCTCAGCTGAGTCATGGCACAGAAGACAAAAGCAAGAACCAAGGGTCCTTGAAGTGGACCCTGTGTCTCCTCCCCTCTGCTGTCCAGGCTCCTCTCACCCCATCTCCAGCAAAGCTACCCATCAGCCCAACAGCAGTGGGTACTTCAGAGGAAGGTACATTTCCTTTCCTTCCTATCGATTTTTATTCTCCCAGTGAGAAGACAAATCTGTTTCCCCTCCACCAGAAAGCCTCGAGCCATGGCTACTGACATTATAGTAATTAAATCCCTGCTGCTAGGAGGGTTCAGGAGCCGAACAGGCCTCATGCCAAGGGCTGGCCTGCAGGGAGGGAGGCTGGCCGGGAGGGTCTGTCTCAGCCATCTCCTGATAGTGAGAAAATCCACTTAGCCACAATGCCTTCATGGGTTTTCACTCCTGGGTAGGAAGATAAAACCTCTCCAGCTGGACTTCCCTGGTGGTGCAGCGGTTGAGAATCTGCCTGCCAATGCAGGGTACACGGGTTTGAGCCCTGGTCTGGGAGGATCCCACATGCTGCAGAGCAACTAAGCCACAGCTACTGAGCCTGCGCTCTAGAGCCCGCAAGCCACAACTACTGAGCCCGTGTGCCACAACTACTGAAGCCCACATGCCTAAAGCCCGTGCTCCACAACAAGAGGAGCCACCTCAATGAGAAGCCCATGCACTGCAACGACAAGTAGCCTCTGCTCGCCATAACTAGAGAAAGCCTGCACCCAGCAACGAAAACCCAATGCAGCCAAAAAATAAACAAAGAAATTTATTTTTTAAAAAAAGAGTGAAAGAAAGCAGAACGTTTTTAAAAAAAAACAAAGCAAAACACCTCTCCAGCCCACCGCCACCGCCACAACGCACCCACCAATCAGCCAAGTGTTCCTTCACTCCGGGCATCACAGCTTTCTTCCCCTTCACTCCTTAATTCCATCTGGTCCTCATGACCCTCATCCCTTAAAATGGCCAGTGGAGAAATTATCATCATCCTCAACCTCACTTCTCCCATTTTCCAGATGACAAAACAGAGGCCCAGAAACCAAGTTTCCTCAATCCTAGTCCAGGGCCTTTCTCCTCACCCACAATCTTTACTGGTGCTCAGCATGGGCCACAATCCATGTCACATGCTTTCCATACAGTGGTGCCTCATTTAATCCTCACAACTGCCCCAGAAGTAGGGTTAGGATTAACCCCCAAGGAAGTAGAATCAAAGCATTGAAGCAACTTACCTAAAGCCACACGTGACAGTCAGGATTCAAACCCAGCTCTGTCATGTGGAAGCCTGTTCTCCTAACGCCAGGCTACGCTGTCATATATAAGAGGCGGGGGGCAGCTGGGAGACATACAAGGGAAGATGAGAGAAGTGAAGGCGAGGTGAACCCGCAGGGAATAGAGGGCGGGGGGGAACGGGCAGAAGGAATGGGAGACTCAGCCAGGTTGGCGGGTCAAATCCAGGACACGTGTGCGGTTTTGTCTCCTATAAAACGCTCATCATACCTGTCAAAACTTGGTCAATGCCTGCCTCCCTGACCAGCCTGTGAACTCCGTATCTTGTTAAGTATTGAACCCCGAGAGCCAACCTGGCACCTGTCGACCCTCATGAGTAGTTATCCACAAAAGACCAAGGGCTTGAGAAGCAAGGCGTGGCGGGGTTCTGGGATAGACGTGGAGTGGGACCAACAGAGGAGAGGGGGGCAGGAGGCACTGGAATGCGCATGAAACGGGATGGGCCCCGGAAGACGCCTGCTGGCCAGGCCGGCAACAGATGATCTGGCCAGGAAGGAGCACAAGGTCAGCGACTCTATCTAGTCCTCTGGGCTTTGGTGACTAAATCTGTGTTTGGAGTTTTCAGATTATACAATGAGAAAATTAACGATAAGAACAGCTGGCACTTCCCCAGCCCTTTACCATGAGCCCAGCGCTGGGTCTTGTCTCATTGGCTCCTCAAGACACACATCCTCATCCCTATTCACAGATCTGGAGACTGAAGCTCATGGAAGTCAACTTTGTCATCTAGGTTGTACAGCCAAGAAGCTGCAGAGCTGGAACAAGAACACCAAAGCATGTCTGTTGACTGATCAGCTGACCCCTCCAGAGCCTGCGGGAGACCATCCTCGGCCCCAGAGCCCAGCCTTCCCTGTCAACGTACCCAGGGCTCATGGAGGTTCAACAGGCTTCTGCATCTAAGCTGAGAGCCTCCCCCCTCCCTCTCCTCCCTCTCCTCCCTGCAGAGCTCAAAGCATCCACTGAGGCTCTGGTAAGGCTAGTGGGACCGTGAGGGTGGCATAAAACTAAAAGGGGTGGGGTGGGCAAGGGGGGAGAGAACAAGAACAGTTTTGGCTTGAAAGAGCCCCAAGCCAGGAGGTGATCTGCAAAATCATGTGTTCAAGCCCCAAGTCCACTACTTCCTGGCTGTGAGACCCTGGGCAAGTCACCTAACCTCTTTGATCCTTGGGTCAGTCATCTGTAAAACAAGGATTGTTGTGAGGATTAGACGAGAAGAGGTGTGTGAAAGCACTAGTTGTAGGCCCTTCATAAATGTTCATTTTCTTCTCCTCCTCCATTTACCCCTTTTTTACACTCCTAAGAGTTGCTTTGGAGTCATTTTTATGGAAGGGGAAAGAAGTATCTATTTTGTGAGAGAGGCACGTTCTGCCAAGCTGCTGAGGACAGGAGCATGAGAGATGGTCCCCTCCACCCAAGAGGAAACCCTCATGACTCAACCTCCATCCTGGACTTGCTCTTCACTCACATCAATTTCATTTCATTCTTGAGGGATCTTTCCATCACTGGCACACAGCGTGGACCAGTCTGGTGTCTTGTGCCAAAATGTCCTCCCACCCAGCTCCGCATCATTACTACCCCAGGAGCAGCGGAGAGCATCTTGGCAGAGCTGAACGCCCGGTCCAGCCCAGAGCAAGAGAGGCAGGGAGTCATGGGCCCAGCTCTAAGGGTTTCTACAAACCCATAGCCACCGAACTCTCAAAAGAAATAGCATGACACAGCCTGCCACGGACCAGCGTGGACCAAAGAGCCCCCGGGGGCCAGGTCTGTGCCTAATTGAATCCTCCACCTCCACCCTCAGCAAAAGGAATTATAATCCCACTTTCCAAAAAAGGGGTCACTGCTCAAGGCCATACAGCTCAATAGCACATGTCCAGGATTAGAATCCAGGTCTGTGTTGAAAGTCTGAGCTCTTTTAGGAAGAGGCAGAGAAAAACACATTTCATTGAGGAGAGAACCCTATAGCTGACTCACAACCTTAAGGGCACAGACCTTTGCACTCCTGGAACCTAGACTGGGGCCTGCCACATAGCAGGTGCTCAGTGGGACTAAAACCCAGAATTCCTGGATTCTAGCTGCACCCTTGCCACTCACAATGCTGAGTGGCCTTGGACAAGTCACATAACTTCTCTGGGTCTTGGGATCCTGTAAAGAGGAAGATGGTCTCTGCCCTGCCTTCCTCATTGAGGTGGGAGGCCTGTACAGGGGCTATGTCACCCAGGCTGGCACACCTGGTGGGCCCATGGAGCTTGGCCATTCAGGGAGGTATGGTACCACACCAGGCCAGATATGCCAGCAGCTGCCCCTGGAGGAGGCCTCCCCTGGGTCAACCCACCAATGCCATCCAGCTCTGAGCCCCTCCAAAGGCAGCAGCCCAACCCACAGCAACATGCCCTGCCCAAGCCCTCATCCTAGAGGAAGGTGACGTCACCCATGTCTGTGGCTCCGGGCATTCCCACATGTGGGAGCTATTCGGGGACTGACTGAGCAAGCCAACATCCTACCCGATGGAAGCCAGAAGAGAGAGAAAATGGCTAAGCCCCAATTTGTTAAAATCAGAAATCTTAAAAGGGAGAAAAGGCTGTGCAAAAATCCCTGCTGGTGGAACCTTGCGAGGATGCAGGCAGGTGCCAACTCAGGCAAAGGCGCTAAGAAGAACTGCCATTTGTTGGCAGCCTGGGATGTGCCAGCCACTGGGCTGGCCACTTACCCAACCATTATCACGTTTAGTACTCACCAGGCTGGTGAATGCCACCCTCTCCATTTACAGATGGGGAAACTGAGGCTCAGAGACTTTGAGTCACTGGCCTTATGGTCACCCAGCAGCACGGGGCTGGGCCAGAATTAGCCCCCAGCGCAGTCTCTTCCCCACTCCCCACGGTCAGCCAGCACATCACCTGTCTCCTCCCCCTCCCTGTCTGTGGGATGGTCCTGGCCAAGACCCCCAGCTTGCTGGGCTTCTCCATGTATCAGCTCAAGCTAAACATCAATGATTCTGAAGATGTTGGCTGGCAGGCCTGGTGCCCATGAGCTCTGAGGGGCAGGTACCAGCCCATTCAGCCCCCATGGGAGCATCCTGTAAGACAGCTTTTCTGTTCATTTGACACTGAGCACAATGCCTGTCCTTTAAGAAAAATGCCCAACAAGCTGACTCAAAAATAACAGATGCCAATTTGCATATTATTTCACACATCATTTGCATGTTGTTCATTTAGTGTTATCACGGCTCTGCTCAGAATACAACTCTGGTTACCTTACAACCAGGCCTTGGGGAAAAAAAAATGGCCTCCACGCAGGGCAAGCCCTGATCCCCTGGTACATCCCTCCCCAACCCAGCTGCTCTTTATGCTCCTTGGCGCCTGGTTGGGAGAGTTAACACCTGCCAGCGCAGCAAGGATAGGGAGAACCTTGATTCACGAGCCCTCACAACCTTTTGAATTCAAGACAGTACCCCATCGCAAGTCTTGAAGGAAAAATTATGTTCTCTTGAAGACATGTCAGGAAAGCCTTAGCAGTCTTTGCTTGCCCAGTTCTGTCCCAGGAAGGCCTCCCGGCTGGCCCTCCCGCTGTCATCCGTGCTCTCAGCCTCATTCTGCCTGGTCATCGTGTGTCCCCCTGACCTTCCTCCGGGCCTCCTGGCCTGGCTCCCTGGGCTTATTTTTGTCTTCTCTCCACCTGTCCGATTTGCAGGTCCACACCCAACGAGCTGTGCCCAGGCCACAGATTGCTGACGCTGAGTGTAGAATAACTGGGTCCCATGAGGTAAGAAGGCTCCAGAAGCCCAGGCCAGGCCACCACTGCAGCCCCACCTTCCAGGGAGCAGTCTGCTTCCCTCTTACTTGTGCAGACACACCCACAAGGACCCAGGCAGAAACAGGACCAAGGGTAAAGCCATTTGATTTTAGGAGAAAGGGGGCATGTTCCACACGTGTTCGCCTCTTCCAGAGCCCCTTTCTACAGCCACCTTTGTGGAGGGTGACACATGCAGCTGCGCCCTCCACGGCTCTCTGGGGGACTCAGGGCTAACAGCATCATCTTCTAAGCACTGCTCTCACAAAAGCAACAGCTGATGGGCTCAGTGTGTGCCCAGCTCTGCCCTGGGTGCTATGCTGTAGGCAGGGGCTGCGATTCGCTCTGAACATCTGAGAAACAGGCTCCAGGTTCAGGAAACTCCCTGAGAACCCCCCCTTAGGATGCTGCCGAGTCTGGATGCGAACCCAGAGCCCACGGCTGCAACTGCCATGCCAGGCCACCTCTGCCAATCAGTATTGCCTCTGAAAAAAGAAGAGCAGCAGAAAAGAAGGGTCTGAGGGTGCAGAACTCTAGGAAGAACTCTAGGAAGAACTCTAGGAAGAACTCTGAGCCCCTGGCAATTACAGTTATCAACTAAATATTAAATCCCAGGCTTCCCTTTCCTCCCTACCTGTCCCTGTAGATACCACATGGCGGGAACTCCAAGCTGCCCCTGCTCCATTCCCTACTCACTCTGCACCCCGTACCCTGGCTGCCAACGTTCTCACTCTCAGAAAGGCCCCCTGCACATGACCCTGCCATCTTGGTCTGTCTAACCCTTCGGGGGCCACCCCACCTCCTACAGGGAGCCTCCCAAACATCCCGAATGACTGCCTGCTTCCTCAGAGCTCCCAACACCACTGCAGCCCAGCCTGGATGGACGGTGCCTGGGTGCAGGCCCGACGCCCCTTGAGAACAGGAGTTGGAGGACCGTGGCTTGCTGTCTTGGTGATGGAACAGCAACAAATATATGTTTGATGGAATCAGAAAGCTTTGGAGCAGGAAGGGAGTTCAGCATCAGAGTCCAGCCCTCATTTTTAAACTAGAGAAACAGAGACCCAGAGAAGTGAAGGGACTTGACAAAGGCCATACAACAAGTCAGAAGCAAGAGGTGGAGGCACCTCCTGAGGGCTCCTTCAAAGCAGAGACAGGCCTTTCTTTAACATTAACTGCCGCTGACAGAGCTAAACAAAGCCTCATGCCGGGGAAGTAGGAAACTGGGACTCAAGGATGCGGAAGAAAGTTCTAGAAGCAGGGATGGAGCAGCCCTTGAAGGTTCCCTCACTCAAATCCCCAGCAGAGGTTTCTGGTGGGATTTGGAACAGAGAGACGAGCAAGGCACTGGGGACCTGAGCGTGCATTCTAGAACCATCTCTCCTCACATGGGCACCAGGAGTAGCCACTCAACCCCTCTGCAGCTCAGTTTTCTCATCTGTGAGATACTCTGACTGTAATGACTCCCAGGCCGAGGTGGGGACCCTGAGGAGAAACAAACATGGAAATACCTTGGATGTGAGATGCTGAGCCCACGCGGGTCACCCCAATAAGTAGCCCTGCAGCCAGTGCTGGAAAGGGGAGAGGAGGGCGACAGGAAGCTCACAGGAGGACCAAGAGGCCAGGGAGCCGTGCGTGGAAGTGTCCCGGCCTGCTGGCTCTCGAGGGTGGAGGGGAGCCCATCGGGGCTGCGTGAGGAGCCCTCCCAGTCCAGGCCTTCGCAGGGAGGGGTCTAATTCCACACCTTCCACCCTTTCAGCTTTGCCAGCATCACTCTGGGGCAGTATTACCAGGCCTCCAGGTGAGGAGGCATCCCAATGACAGAGAGTGGGCCTGTCCACATCTCAGCCTGGACCCAGGCTGCACCCAGGGCCCCACCCCCTTGCCCTGGCCACCCCCCAGGACACTGTCTCCTCTGGGTACCTGCACTGGCATCTCCCACCCTCCATCAAGCCGCTTCCTGCCTATCTCTCGGTAAAGCTCATCCCATCCCAACATTTCGCATCAAGGCTCTCATGCCCATAAACCTTGATTTGTCTCTTTAGAATGATAAGCAATTTCTCCAGCAGCAGCAGGCAAGGAAAAAGGCCTAAACTTGGGAGTCCAATGGGCCTGGGTTCTTATTCCAGCGCCGCCACCCACTAGCAGTGTCAGCTTGGCCTCATGACTTCATCTACAAAGGGTGCCGTGACCACCCCCTACCTCGAGGACTCTCGAGGATAAAGCCGGCCCAGTGAGGCACAAATGGTCCCCTCCTCCCCCACCCCATCACCCAGCAGCATTCGTGGCCCATGCAGTGCCAGGCCCAGAGATGAAGCAGGGTGGTCCCTGCCCCCAGCTCCCCCTCCCTCCTTGCTCTCGGAGCCCAGCTGAGCTCCTGGGGCTGGAATGACAGGGTCGGGGGAGGGGGCACCCAAAAACCCATCAGCCTCCTCCAGATTTTCCTTATCAGAAAAAAAGGCCCTAGAATTTTCCTCCCCAAAGCTCCCGAGAACAGTGTGCAGTCTTAGAATCATTATTTAAAGAGGAATAGGAGGCTTTCTTCTTTCTCTCTGTGCCTTTGGGGTTTTGAAAGAAAGAGAAGAGAAACAGCTACGAATGAATGAACGTGCTGGTCTGCCTACCACTGAGCTGAGGAAGGCGGTGTTTCATCAATATACAGCCGCCCTCCACAACCCCTTCCTCTCTCTCTCCCTCTCTCTCCCTCTCTCTCCCTCTCTCTCTAGTACACACTCATTTTCTCCCCCAAATGTGCTTTACAAATAACTGCAACAAAACCAAACCTTTCAGTTCTGATTTTACATCTCTCTCCCAGCCTCAGCTTCACCACAGAGGTTACTCCAATTGCTTTTCATTTTGTTTTTCTTTACCTTATATTTTTTAGAGCAGATCTTTGGACCCTGGCCTCACAAATCCCCCTTCCTGCAAGCTCAATAAGGGAAATACAAGGCCATCCACCAGCTCTCTAATTAGCCTGTGTAGCCGATAAATGCCCTAGCAATGATGCCAGGGCCGGAGCAGCAGGGAGCACTGCCCATGGGGAAGGGAAGTCCGGATGTATTATGAAGTCTTTTCCCCGGGACAGTTATAAATAGTGTCATGACATGCAAAGGAGAAGCATATATAAAAGTTATCTGTCCCTTCTGTGGGTTACAAAGGTTTGACTCATTTGCAGACTGTCCACAAAGGTTATAAATAGAGTCGTCACTACCCTGGGTGGGAGAAGGGGCTCGTTTTCACGCTCCCAGAGTCTCTCTTGCCCTCCTTGGGCCAAGACGCTGGGTGTGATGATAAAATGTATGCCTGGGACCTTGGTGACTGGCTCCCAGGCTCCTACCTCTAGCCAATCGCTTATAAAGAGTCTCCTGCCTTCTGCAACCCGGTCCTGCAGGTCATCCCACAGGGAGGCTCCATGCAGAGGAGTCTGACCTATTCCTACTTTCCCAGCATGCTTGAAATCACAGACACGAGTGCCCCGAGGCATCTGCTCCCAATCATCAGGACATCCCCCCACAGTCACCCTCCTACCCCAAAGCGGCTCCTGGGTCTGGCAGGAGGTGTAGACAATTCACCCAGCAGAGCCCCGGCTGCTGCTCTGCCCTTCTGCAGAGAAGACCTCCATGACAGGGAGGGCAGGGAAACAGAAGAGCTGGGACTGGTGAGCCCACTCAATCATTCAGGCTGGAAGCTGGGGGTGGACCTCTGTGAGGTCAGCAAAGAGATACAAGTTGGCCCTAAGGGGCCCCACTCTCTTGGAAGAGCGAATGGCCGGGAGACCGAGCTCCCCAGGGCATACAGAGAAGGCTGCCCTTTTCAGGGTGGCCTCCCACGAGGGGGCCTGAAGAAAGGAAGCCACGCATGGAGTAGACAGGGAAGCCCCAGCATATCCACTCCTCCACCCACGGCCCGGGTGACCCCAGCAACAAGGCCCCTCGGGGGAGCTGGAAGAGCGGAGGGGCAGGAAGTTGGTGGGGAGGGCAGGAGTGGGGCACAAGAGGGGCAGAGGATGGGCTCTACCTGGGCAGCGAAACTCAGACAGATTGTGAGGCCGGAGGTGGTTAAGTGGTTTGAGGTTGTGCAAAATTGGTGGAGACAGAGAACCACCTTGCTGCTGTCCCAGCATTTCCCAGCCTCCCCTGGGCTGACCCCACAGCCCGATGCCCAAGGTTCCTGAGAAATAAGGCCCACCAATGACTTGCCAGCTGGATGGAGGCACCAGCTCAGGCAGGATGGCAAGGTGGGGAGGGGGCATCCACAGAGTCCCCAGCTCTCTCTGGACTCAAGTGGAAAGAGCACAGCAGGCAGTGTAAGACCACAAAGTGGGTGTGCCTCAAACCAGCTCTGGAAGAAAATTAAGCATGCCAAGAAAGACTCCCCAAATCCTCATTCCTTAATCCTGACCAGCACTAATGTAGTAGAGACAATGCCACTAAGATTCCTCAACAGGACCTCTAGACCTGGCCTACGATGGTGGCTAAGGCCTCAAGGGTAAATCCACCCATAAGGAAAACACCTGGATGCTCATTCGGTTCGGGGATAACCCAGTAGCATCAGAAGCCACAGCCTTGGCGTGATCACAAACAGCTCTCCTCTTACCGCAGCCCATCTTCCTTCCCCATCATCACCTGAGGCTTGTGAGAGCAGAGCCAAGGACCATTCCGTCCTGATTTCTCACCTCCTCAGGCTGGCTCCCTTTTGCATTAACTGACTATGCTCAGGGGTCATGCCATTTTCCTTCTCAAGAGAGCCAGGCCTGCATGGTGAATTCCTCCCCCAGTAACAGATATCAGCCAAGGACAGGCAAACAGGAAGGCCACAGCCCCGTGGAAAAGAGCAGAGAACTTCTGAAAGCAGCAGCTCAAGCACAAGGTTAGCAGTCTTCCTCATTTGGGGAAAAGAAAGTGTGTCCCTCTCCCCAGGGCCTTTGAGTGGGAACTGCCACCATCAGTGCAGAATAACCCAGTCTGGGTGGGGTGCCTGAGGCCACCCTGTCCACCCTCCTGCTTCCAGACCAGTTAGCAAAGCCAACCAGACACAGAGAGTTCTCCAGCAAAAGAGGCTGTTACCCATCCCTCCCCAGGGTCCACTGAACATCTGAGTTCCCCCAGCTGTTGATTCTTCATTCTGAGCTAAACCCTCTTGTCACAACAGAGTCCGTTTTCTCTGCAAGGCTGGAGAACAAATGTTCACCTCCCCTACAACAGACCCATGCCATAGGTGGTTTCCAGTCAGAAGACCCAGCCCCATCTCAGAACTTCTCCCCTCCGAGATACAACTTCTCGCTCCACTGACAAGTCTTAGCTCCCAAGCTATCAAGGCCCCAACTAATTCTGGAGCCAGAGTTAGATAACAGAGGAAAAAGACATCTCTTTTCCTCTCATCTTCATCATTAATAACAATAACAGTAGGCCCTGTATGGAGCGCCTTACACTAATTCACTCTCCCCACTTGACAGCTGCAGAGACAGGCTCAGAGAAGCTACATGGCTTGTCCAAGATCACACACTGGAGGTGGCAGAGCTAGGATTCAAACTTTGGTCTGCTTCTTTAAAACAATCCTATTTGCCCCCAGGAGGAGAGGGAATAGCTACCTTATCCCCTCCTGGGTCCACAGGGCCTGCCACAGACACCCAGAAAATACTTGTTCCAATAATGACTCAGTGCCTGGATGGATAGAGGATGGAAGGGCTGGTGAGCGGGTGAGCCCTGCTCATCACAACCGATACCGACCCCAAGGTGCACAGGAGGTGGCCACCTCACGAGCTGAGGCAGGCAGGACTTCCCGGGTTGCTGCCCCCTCCATTCTTCCATCAGCCAGAGGGTCATCAATTTAAAATTAGGCAAAGCCCACCCCTTGGATCACCTCACCCTTCCTTTGTGCCAGAGTCTGCTGTCTCCGGCTCTGGGAAAGCCCCTTTCCCTGAATACTCCATCAGGGAGGCACCTGCTCTAGCAGCAACCCTCCTGCCCCATTAAAACAAATGTGCACAGACCAATCCCATGCTGGGAGCTGCCTCTAGGAAGGGCCATTCCCCTAAGAGCTCTGACCACAGGGTTCACTAAAAGAGAGGGTGCTCGTCTTGCCCCTTCTCCCCACCCCTCCAGTACTTGGGCCTTCATCAGCTTCCCCCAGCAAGGGCTCCTGGTCCCCAGGGGGTGCCTGGAGGGAGCCGGGATTGTGCCCAGGGCAGCTGCCAGGCCTGCCAAGGCTAGCAGCCCCCTCTCCTGGAGCGCCCAGTGGGAGAAGGCAGCGAGCAGAAGGACCCGCAGATTCAGAGGCTCATTACAGGGAATGACTAAGTGAGCTACGATTCCCGGGGAAACCCCACTCGCTCCGGCTCACTGAGGGGCTCAAATCCTTGAGCCGTTTAGACGAAGGCAGCTTCCAGGAGCTGCCTGCCCGGGGCTGGGGCAGTCCTCTCTGAGCAGCCAGGTCCCTGGGGGACCCTCCACCTGGAAGTCTTGATTCTGGTTATTCAGGTCATCTGACAGGTCTGCCCCACCCCTTTCCAGAGCAGGCAAATCTGCCCATCCTCTGCTCCAGCTAGTGAGAGGGGAAATCCGATCAGCACCTCCTAGGTTTTTGTGGCTGGATTTCAACAAGGAATGTGACAGTCTCGCAGCAGCTGTGCCCAGCCTGAAACAAGCTCTATTTGAAACCTCCAACAGCTGAACCCCTCCCAGCTACCCGCTGCCCAAAATGACAAATAAGTAGAGAAATCCAAACAACAAGCAAGCCTGCACACACACACACACACACCAACAAATTGGGGGTGAAGGGTAGAGTGGGAAAAAAATCCACTTGCCCAGTGACTCCCCAGGTCTCCAAGCCTTCAAGCTCGCAGCAGGAGGGCTCCCAGCAAGCAGAGCTTTGACAGAAACCCACCTTCCTCAAGCCCCACTCACTTGGAGAACGCGATTTCCAAGCCCACTTGGGGAGGGAAACCCCCTCCTCCGTCTTGGGACTGGACAGAGACTGGGGCAGTGGGGCCAGCTCCCCCGCTAAAGCCGTGCCGCCGTTCTCCATCGGGGCGCGCACTCACACGCTCATCCGTATTTATCCCGAGAAGAAGGAGTTGGGGTGGGAGGGGAGAACTGGGGCTGAGCCGGGGGCATGAGCTCTCGGGGACTCCCAGGAAGCCCTGTCATCCCATCCGAAGAAGAGGCACTCCCCCCCACCACCCCAGCTGATGCCAAGGCGGCGCCCATCTGCTCTGCCCGGGTAACACCTGTAGCCATTTTTATCAGGGGATGTTTACAAGGCAGCAGCAGGTTTATTCTGAGTCCTCTTTCCTGAGAGAAAAGACCGCTGATTTCCTCCGCCTACATTTTTACCCCATGCCGCCAGGAGACTCAAGTCACGGGTGCTTTTCTATTTTGCCCTAAGTCTCTCAGGGATGAGGAGGGAAACAGAAACTTGGGAAGAGAGAGAGAGAAGACAGAGAGAGAAGGCACTGGCATGGAATCCCCACCCCCCCCCACCCAGACATTTATTTCTTTTTTATCCTCGGGAAAATGGAGTGGAGCAGGGAGGGGAGGAGAGGAGGGGAAGTCACAGGAACTGGCAAGCACATCAAGGCAGAGTGTAATTAATTGGTGCGTTAAGCTGCTAGGTTATGCTTTAGTACGAGTGAGCCAGGAGGAAAGATGATTTCTCAGAAGGGATTCTTTAATCCTCCCTAACACAGAGTCTACAAATTAGACACAGTGTGTGGGGATGTCCCTCCTCCCAAGGAAGCAAGGAATGAATTCTCCGGGATTAAGCAGGAAAACCATGGGAAGTTAGAGTGTTCCATATAACTGAGCAAACGCCTCTCCCCAGCACCACCATCTCTCTCTCTCCCCCAATCTCTCTCTCTCTCTCTCCGCGCCCCCCCCAACTCGGCGCGCTCTCTCTCTCCCTCTCTCTCTTGCTACCTACATATTCCTTTTGTTCAAGGTATAAAGAGAAACTGCAGCCCCTACCTTTGAGTACAAACCCCAAGAGAGCTCGGTCTCTATCACCATAACAACAATTCCAAACATCCCAAAAATCAGAGCATAGTCACTCAGTCGCTTCCTCTTTTCAAACAGGGCCCTCCTGTGTCCCAGCTTATAGCCAATGTTTTGGTTTTTCCGCTTGTTGGCTTTGGGGAAGGTGGTGCTGCTGGCGGTGGCGCCGGCGTGCTGGTGGTTGTGGGCAGCATTGGGGTGATGGAGCAGGGTCTGGTGGGCATGGTTGTCCTCCCGGGAGGAGATGACGATCTCCGGGGGGTTGCTGGGGCTGAAGAGCTGGAGGGGCTGGCCCTCGGGCTCAGCCTCGATGAGGTTCCTCCCGGAGGCGCTGAGCCGGCTGAGGGGCTTCATGACCCCACCGCTGTACTTGCAGGAGCTCATGGCTATCTCTGTGAAGGGGTTGCTGTCCCGCCGGTGCACCAGGGGGCTGGCCTGCCGGTGCCGGCCTCCTCCACCAGGCCCACTTGTGGCTGTGGAAGTTGGAGAGTGGCCAAGCAAGTGGTCATTGAGATTGAGCTGGCTGCCTTGCCTGGAGGAAGGGTGGAGGATGGCGGTGGAGTTGGATGAAGGGGGGCCCCTGAAAGCAGTGGGAGAGGAGTGTAGCAGGCCGGGGTGGATGGGCTGGCTCTGGAGTTGGGCGAGCTGAGACAGGGGATGCGGCTGCTGCTGCTGCTGCTGCTGAAGCTGCGGAGGCTGAGGCTGCAACGGGGGTCCTGGGGGCTGCTGGGGGGCTGCTGGTGGTGCTGGTGGCGGCGGCGGCGGCGGCTGCTGCTGCTGCTCATCCCCGGAGGATGGACAGGGGCACTTGGGGTCTTCATCCAGGTCCCCCACCCCGGAGTCATGGAAGTGCCCAGAAGTGTCCATCTTGGGGCCTGGCTGGATTCCCTGCAGCACAACTCCCCACCCCAAAGCCACCCTCGTTCCAAAGATGTCCTCAAAGGAAGCCAGGCATCCAAGCTCCCCCACCAGAGTGTCTTGGCTCCAGTCCTCTCTCTTTGGCTTGCTCCGGTTTTCTGGGGCTGCCTGGAGTCCAGACGCTGCCACTCAAGAATGCATTGTACTGGGCAGGGAGGGAGGGCAGGAGGGGAGCTTGGAGAAAGATGAAGAAGGGGGAAAAAGAACTCTGTCTCAGGAGGTGGTCCTCTAGGAGCGTGTGAGTCCAGGTTCAGCTTCACTCCTCGCTGGCTCAATAGCTTTGCTCTCCTCCTCCTGCCACTGTTATAGGGTAAGCCAAGCCCACTTATTAGCAGCCGGTCTCATTGGCTTGTCTTAACTCTCCAACCACCTCCTAACTCCGCCCCCCGCATAGGCTCCTCCCCGAAGGAGGGGCCTGCCGCGCTCCGCTCCCAGCCCCAGTGGCAGCGCAGCGAAGGCTGGGAAATGTAGTTTCCGCTCCCCACCCGGGAGCTGAGCAGCTGCCCTCTTTCCTCTGACAGGTATGGCAGAAAGCCGTCAGCGCACGGCGATAGGGGATGTACGCGCACGCGGGGCGGTGGCGAGGAGGAGCAGAGGTCCTCCTAAGGAGGGGAGCTGTGCATCCTGATGCGGGGGCAAGAAGCAGGAAGACAGTTATTAATGGTCAGGGTTTGCGATAGGTTGTTTCACACATATTATCCAGCTACATCCTCCAAATACGCAAGGAGGTGGGCATCGTGTTCCCATTTCACAAATTGATGCTCAGAGATTACTGAGTAACGACTTCAAGGTCACAGAAGCAGAGGGAACCCACATCCTCCTGACCCCAGGTAAATACTGAACTGCCTGCAATATGTGTGCAGGAGCATCTGTTATTTCTAAGCCTCACATCAACCCTATGAAAATGATGTCATCCTTCTGCTTTTACAGATGAAACCCGTTTTTTAAAAAATCACTCAAGCACAGATAAACAGCTTGCCAGATGTTACCCCGTTTGTAATTAAGGATGCTAGAATTCGAACTCAGCTCAGTCTGACCCCACAGCTCCTATACCATCTCCCAGGATGCCTGTCCACTGTGATGCTCAGTGCACAGTGGTTGCTCCATAAATATTGCTCAAATGAGGGGTGGAAAGAGCCAGAGAGAAGCTGTGGAGGAAGAACTGGCCTCCCCAAAGCAGGATGTGTGAAATGGACTATGGCTGCAGCTGGACTTGGAGTCATGGGAAGGTCTGGAAGGAAGACTGAAAGCCCCCGTGGTCGCTCCCCACCTGATCTGTCCCATGGAGTTCTGAGAGTCAGAGCTGGGAACAGCTGCTGGCTTCCCAGGTTCAGAACCATCATCAAGTATTTATTAAGCTCCCACTGTGTGCAAAGGGAGTTCCAAAAAGATGGGACCCAGCTGAATTCATTTCCACTTCTAACGGCAGCCGACTTAGGGATCAGTGAAGAAGGGGCCATTATGGGATTCCCCAAGCACACCTGGGGTTTCAGGAGGGAGGCATCTTCCTGCCTGGCTCTTGCTTCCCCCATCACCCCTTGGCCTCTGTCCAGCTGCTTCTCTGGTAGGAAGGGGGAAGAGGAGGAGAGCCATGCATGCACACACGCACACAGATACACGTATGCAGGTGCACCTATATACATAGGTGTGCACTCACTGGCCCTCAAACACGTACACACACACACACACACACACACACATGCCCACACACAGTGAGGTTCTAAAGCAGTTCTGAATGGTGAGCAGCAAGTGGCCAGGTCAGGAAGGAGCAGGGCTCCCATCAAAAGAGCCCAGAGTATCCTCCGTATGCCAGTTCTCACCTCTCCAATCCCCTCTCAGCCCGAATGATTGAGAGCTAAATAGTACTTGTAAGTCACAACCCCAGAAACCTGAATAATTGCAACTACACCTGATAATCTTGATTACTGTTATTATTATCAATGACATGGTCACACCCCCTGCCACTACAAGTCATAGCGCCGGGGCTCAGACACAAGCTGGGGTCTCATGTGTTTTCTCACGACCATGCCGGCCCTCTGGTACCCTCCACCTCACCCCTTCCAGCATGCCCTGCCTGCTCTCCCCTTCCCTTCTGTCTTCTTGGTTTCCCTCCATCCATCCCCAAACAGAGCCACCTGTTTGGTTCAAGGCTCCAGATCATATACTTAGGCTTAATGATTTCCTAATAAATTATCATTACTATGTCATTAGTAGCAGAAATATGCTGTTAGTATTGCTTCTCAGGGCTGGATACAGCATCTGGGCTATGAAAAATCAATTTTTAGGGGCAGACTCCAGGTCTGGGCATTTCTGTGCTCACTCCACCGCTATGACCTGTCTTCTGCCTCAGTTGACCTTTCTGGGCCATCCCGGCTGTACCAGCTGGATCCCATAGGGACTGTTAGAATATGTCCTGCTATCACGGAGGGGGATAAGAAACACCTGGCAGGGGTGGGGGACTAAACTATACCAGAGCCAAAGCTAGAGATTCATCTGGAAATGGGCTGGAGCTTGACAGCTAATGCCACCGATGCAGCTCATGCCCTTCAATACAGCCACCCTATGGGAATGCGAAGTGAATGATATCATGGTTAGAGCTCGGGATCTAGAGTCAGACTGCCCAGGCTGGAGCCCCTCTCTGCCATGCAATGGCTGTGTAACCACAGGCAGGATAACTACCTTCTGATCCTCAGCTTCCTACTCTATAAAATGGGAGTGATAAGGGCCCCTACATCATGCAAGTCAGTAGTAGTGGGCTATCTCACCAAGCCACACACGCTGCCCAGAAGCTGGTGTGCTGGATCTGGCTGGTACTGGCTCCTAAAAGCCAAAGGTGTATATCTCTTCCCAACTCCACAACCAGTGATGTCACACTGATAGCTTGAAATCAGTGATGATGAAGGGAGTGTTTACACCTGCAAATCAGGGTTGACTTTTTCCTGCATGTCCAAATCCACACCATGAAGGATAGGCTCTTCCTTCAAATAAATTATGCCTCTTAAGTCTGTAAAGATGAAGGTCAAGGGGATGTGGTGGAGTTTCTTAGCCCAGAGAAGACAAGGAAAGTGTACAAGGACATACTCATGAAACCCAATAAGGTAATGGTGGCCTTTGGCCATACCCGCTCCACATCAGGTGTGCTGTCGCTCTGCCCCCGCCCTCCTGTCCACATTCATTCCTCACCACTTCCTTCTTTAAGCCCCAATACCACCAGCTTCTTACGGTTCCTCCAACAAGCCATGCTATTTCATACCTCCATGCCTTTGCTCACGCTTTTCCTTCTGCCTGGCAAGCCCTTCCAGTACATCTTCATCCAGCACATTGCTTTCGCCCTTCAAGACATGGCTCACAGGACTTCTTGCTGGGAAGCCTTTCCCAAGCTCCCCCATATCCAAATCAGGGGCCCTTCTCCTGTAGTTTTCAGTATCAAGCACTATAGCTGTTATCTCTTTGTGTGTTCTTTTCCCCCTAGACTGTGACCTCTGTGAGGGCTGGAATTATGTCTTCTCCATCATCGGACCTGCAGCTCTTACACAGAGCCTGGCATATAACAGATGCTTAACAAAGATTCATTGAACTGAACTGAACTTGAAACCTTGGAGAGGTCATTTTGAGGCAAATAAGAGGAAGTCATAGTGCTTTCCACACAAATAATAATTTCCCCCATCAGTAAAATGAGTGTGATAGAAGAGATGATTTCTAAGATCCCTCAGCTTTAAAATCCCATAATCTGTGGTCTGTGGAACTTGTTACCCCCAAAACATAGAACTGACTGAAAATGGGTTTAAGAAAAGGAATGATATATGGTTTATATAGCTGTCTTTCCCACTAAGCTGTAGACTTCTTGAGCACAGAGAAGGGGTCTAATTTTTTCTGTATCCCCAGCACTGATCAGGGTTATCTGGCTGTGGATATACTCATTATAGGTTTATTGGATAGATGGATGGATGGATGGATGGATGGATAGATAGGTGGATGGATGGAGTTTAGATACAATGACAGACAATAGCAGGATTTTTAGAAAAGCCAGTGGTGGTTAAGGGCTATCCTTAACCTTCTAAGAATAGAAGTATCTTAAAGATCAACGACACCTCCCTCAGACCCTGGATGGTTGGGTCAGAGACAGCTCTGCGCTGAACAGTTCATTAGCCCATTCAGATTCAGTCATTATTGTGTTCTTAACTAGGAGCTCTGTTACAGGATCAGCTAACGTTTTTAAAATAAAAACAACCCCTGTATTTGCTAGCACTTTACGGTTTTCCAACTGCTTTCACATAAAGTACTCCATTTGCACTTCTTGGCAGCCCTGGAAGGCAGGCCAAGAAGGTTCTATTGCTCCATCCTTTACATTCTCGCCCCCATACACTAAAGTATAGAAAGGCTGAAGTGACTCGCTCAAGGCCACCAGTTAGTCGTGGATTTCAACCTGGATCCTTCTGAACCCTAGACCCATGCTCTTTCCCATTCCCCATTTGTGCTGCCCGGAATGCCACTTCACCCCTCACTTGGTGTCCAGTCCCACTAGAATTTAAGGAGAGCACAGTGACGCCTCCACCCAAAGCCTTCCCACACCTCCCCTCCTCTGCTCCTTCCCCCTAATTTGACATCATCTTCCTTTTCTGAATTCCCTTAGCACTTTATTTGTATCTCTCTGGGGATACTTTTCACCTCTTGCCTTGTATTGGAGTTCTCTGTATACATGACTTTTCTCCCCTGTCTTTAATTTACACCATAAGCTCCTTGGGGACAGGAGCCGGTGGTGTGGATTGTAAAACACACACACAATACTACACCTCACCCCACACCCAGATTGTGTGTTAAATCTGGACATGAGTGAGTGAACTGATGCATGAATGAGAGTTCAGGGCGCTCTGACCCTGGACACAATGCTTACCCCTTACCTGCACCACTGGCCACAATGAACGCCGATCTGTAAGTGTAGGTCTCTCATCCATGCTTCTTTTCTCTGAGTCCCTGAACATCCAGACCCGGGGTGAGGGCTCTCCTAAGTAAAGCCCACCCACCCTCCCCCAAGTCATGGCAGAAAGAGTGAGACAGGACCACAGCACATCCCACCTGCCTCCAGGGCCCCCACCAACCGCTCTTAGCCACCAATGGCAGCTTCACACCATCTCCTCTTTGCTGAAGAAAAACTGAAACTTTTGTGCTTCGTATGGGTCTCGCTATAAAAGAGACGTACAGCTCAACATCTCACACCCCGGTGCATTCACTGAAAGCCTGCTCTGTGCAAATGTGGTCCCAACAAGCTAGTGGGGTTAGATTAGTATCCCCATTCTACAGATGGGGAAACTGAGTTAAGTTCCAGAGAAGGTAACTGGTTTGCTCTTGTTCTCAAAGGAGGGAAGAGGCCACGCCATGAGCCAAACTGGACCGTCCACTTGCAGGTCACCTCTCCACTCAGCCACCACCACTGGGCTTCTTCCCCTTCCAGAGGAAAGATTCCTCCTGCCCTCCACTCCTACCCAGGTTCTCCAGGAAACCCCCTTTGACAAAAGGAGTGGGGGAGGTTTCAACAGAGCAGCTCCACTGAGACCTGTCTGAAAGAAAGGTGACGATTTTGCTCCAAAAACTTTGTGGCAGGCAGGGCTGGTCCTGGACATGGAGAGAAGATGGAGTGGAGCAGGCAGGCAGGGGTGCTGGGAGCAGCCTTGGGCTGGAACTCCAGTACATGAGCTTTAGAGCTGCCATCTTCCTGCCGGTGACCACACGGCACCACTCTGAGCCCGTAAAACTGGACCCATTCATGCCTCCCTCTGTGGTTGTTTTGTGAAAAACAAGATACATTTTTAAATGCTTCTCCTCACCACTTCTCCATGGCTTTGGTGAGAGAACTTGCTGTTCTGGCCAGATGGATCAGTCCAGATGGGAACATTTATTTGAGGGGGTCCAAGGTTAAATAAACGGTGCTGATACAGTATCTGGAAAGAACGCATGAGAAATGGGTACAGGGCACCAACATCTTGTCACCATGAGGCCTCACCAGGCTCACAGGGAGCTGGTATAGGGGCACACACTTTGCAAACTGTAAAGTGCTACGTGTGTGGACTGGGCAAGTGCAAGGAGCTTGGTGGACCTTGGTGGCTGGGGGAGAGCCCACGTAGACCCGTTTGGCCAGGACTCAGCATCTGAGCCTCATCCCTAGAGCCAGCACAGGTCCAAAGGCCTGTCTGCTCAAGGCTAAGTCAGTGGAGAGAGCCCGTCACTGGCCTGTCCTGGATGGGTGGGTGTCCACGCCCAGCCCCACACTGTGTAGATGATGACACTCTTCCCCCCAACCAGAGATTCAGCTTCCTGAGGGTGGAATCTCTGTTTTATTCACTGCTGAATCCCCAGTGCCTGGCACAGCACATGCTCTCAATTAAGATTTACCGATTAAGTCAGCTTCCTGGTCTCAGTCCCAAAAGGCTCAGAGAAAAAAAAAATTACCTCTAATGGTTTCCCAAACCCAGAGCTGGCACCTGAGCTGCCCAAAAGAAGGTCAAGAACCAGGGCAGCCGCAGGCTCCAGGCACCAAGGGACACAGCAGCACTCTGCAGCCTTGGATGCACCACCCTCCTCCAGTTAGGGTCGAGAGTAAAGGACAGATCCCCGGAGCCTGGCTGGTGACTTGAGCCCGAGCCTTCTGAGCCAGCCGGTGCCATCAGCCTCTTCCCAGACTCCAGACTCCAAGGTCCTGGCGGCTCCCCGCCCAGCTCTGGCTCTGAGATTGAGGCCCCAACTGATGCTTACCCGGGGCGCACCCACCTGGGGCACAGCAACCTGTGGCCGGTTTGTGAGGAGTGTGGCGACCTCTGCTGGTGGCACGTGCACATAGCTCTGCAGATCCAGGCACCTTGGGGGGGAGATCCCCAAAGGGAACTGCGCCCGTAACTTTCTGCCTCCTTCCATGGAGACTCGGGGACTACATCTGGTGCCAGGATTTACCTTTGTGAACATTTTGCAAAGGTAGCCTCTATTTGTCAGGTTCTTCGAGCTTTTCCACCATAGGGAAAGAACATATTACCCCTATTATCTGTCCTAGGTAAGCCAGCATAAAACCATTAAATGAGAGGGCTGGAAGGGACCACAGAGATGCCTAGGGCCCAGCCTTACTAGCAAGAGAAGACCACCCAGAGATGGGAGGTGACTTGCCTAAGCTCACATGTGAGTTAAGGACAAAGCTGGGACTCGAATCAGGATCCCCTTGATGTGATGTGTCCCTTTCAGGGGGCCTATCATCTCTCGGTAGCTGTTGGACATCCAACAGCACAGCTCACTACATCCCTCCTGCTGTCTCACTGCGTACATCCCAAACTCAAGCTCCCAGCTACATGTCCACTCCAAGTCGCTGCTATTAAATGAGAAAAAGTCCCCTCTCCCCACACCGCATTCACAGGGTAAAGTCAGCAGCCGAGGCCTTCCGCGCCCAGCACTCTGATATGAATAATGCAAAAGGGCAGGAATCTCGCTGCCTTCCTGCCTTCCTTTGCCTTCCTTCTCTCCTGGTAAAGGTGAAAGCTGGAGGGTTGCTATGGACACTGCACTCAGTCTCTCCTTCCTCAGTAATAATCCGTAGCCGCCCTCCCTGCTGGAGTCTGAGTCTCTAATTGCCTAGCCTCAGAGGCGGCAGGATGCTTCACAGGAGATACCAGGCAGCTGGAAGAGCCTGAGGATTAGACGCACTAAGTGGGAAGAAGAGAGTGACAAGATGGAAATCACCTGAAATTGGAGGCAACAAGCTCAACCTGTGTAGGTAGATCAACAAAACCAATGCCAATTTAGCCAGAATTAGAAAAGCATTAGTGTCTTAACAGGATCCCCATCAAATCCGACACTTAATCACTATGGCCAGCATCTCTCAGGCAGGACTCTGAGAGGAGGGAAGGGAGAATCTACACCCCATGGCTGTGTGCATGAGCAGTGTCGGAGGGAAAGACTTCGACAGCCCTTTTGCTCTTATATAAAAACAAACATGGGTCCAGGAGATTTTCTGAGCTGGACTCCTGGACCCCCTGCTGCCCTGTGTACAGAAGCATCTCATCTCCCCACTGCCACACAGCCCCCTTCATTTATCCTCCCCTGGAGATCAGATCATTATCACCACTACTAGTTTCCCCACCATGAGAACAGATCACGCGCGCCCCCCATTAGGATCCCACCAGATGACCAGAGAACTATCACCTCTAGTCCTGTCTCTGCCATGAGAACCACAGTGTATCCCCTCTATGAACAGCCCCTCTGAGAGATCAGGACACCATTGCTGCTATTCCTGTCCCCACCCTGAGACAAGCATTTTTTCTCCACTATTGGGCTCTCCACCATGAAATCAGAACATTGTCATCTCTATCCATGTCCCATGGCTGCCCACATACACATCAGGCCAGGTCACCAAGACCGCAAGATTCCATACAGCCATGGACTCAGGTCCAACATGGAACATGCTTTGTTTTCAACCAAAAGCCACACACTTCTGGGAAGGACAGCTGGCTTCATCCTCCAGTGCCCACAGTGGCCACAAGGAACCTTTAAAGAGAGGGCCTACGGGAAAGCACATTGGGCCCTACAAGTCACTGAACACGTGCACTGGTGGCTAGAGTGGCCTTCTGGAGGCTGGGCTTGTCTCAGAGCTCAGCCATTAGGAGGATAAAGTTAGCTTTTCTGTGCCCTGACCACCACTACAAAAACCCCCCTCCCCACATTCATTAATGCTGGAGGAAGCGTGTGAATGAACCAGGGAAGCCACAACTCTATCCCCAAAGACCCTTCAGATGGATAGATATAGATACAGATAGAGACCTAAACACATACACACACATACACATATATGTATACACATGGGTTTATACATATATACATTTTGTGTGTGTGTGTGGTACGCGGGCCTCTGTGTTGTGGCCTCTCCCGCTGCGGAGCACAGGCTCTGGACGCGCAGGCCCAGCGGCCATGGCTTATGGGCCCAGCCGCTCCGTGGCATGCGGGATCCTCCCGGGCCGGGGCACGAACCCGTGTCCCCTGCATCGGCAGGCGGACTCTCAACCACTGCACCACCAGGGAAGCCCCATATATACATATATTTTTAAAAGGTTGAAAAAGATTGATGAAGGGAGGGATCAAAAACTTTTCCAAACCCCCACATTTACCACTATTTCTCTCATTTTTTAATTTCTGCCATTAAATACAGTGAAGCAGAACAGAAAGCTGTTTCTCCCCCAGACTTATAAGGGAAATTCCAAGACTTACCCTGAAAAGAGGGCCATGAGGTCACCCCAGGAAGTGGGTTCAAGGCACTCAGCTGGGCTCACACACTAGCAGTGACTCACTCCCACCACTGACTTTATAACAAGTGGAACTCCAACCCACACCTCAGGAGAACCATAAATCACCCCCCATCCTGGACCACGGGGCACTCAAAGATAATCCTTGTCACAGACGCTGGGGCCAGAATGCTGGGGGTCTGCAGTGCTAGACAGGAGGAGGCCCAGCCACTGCTGGCTGGATACTTAGTGCAGTGACAAATTCCCCACTGATGGGAGCCACAGCCCAGCCTGGGACTCCCTTTTCCAGTCTAGAGCCTCTGGTAAGTTTTTCTAACAAAAGGAAAGACATCAAAGAAGTGGGGAGACCTCAATTTTGGAAAGCGCCTATGAGCACAGGACCCCTACACACATGAGATCAGGTGGGCTGCCAGCCTAGTCCTTCCAGACCTGGCCTCTGCCCTCTACCTTGGGAATCTTCCCTGCCTGCTAATGAGCTCAGTGGACTCTCTGGAGGGTCAAGAGAAGAGAGAACATTTTCATTCTGGGTTTCCAGGCTGCCTGTCATTGGATGGGGAGAAGGGGGCATGTGGGCTGCTCAAGGACACTTCTTCCCTTGCCCCAATAACAGGCCTGGATCATAGTTCAGAAACCGATTCAAACAACAGTTTGGGGGCACCTCCCAAGCCCCAGACATCATGCAGCCACTTCTCACTGACCCTGTGACCCTCTGCCAGGCAGTTCCTGTTATCCCCATTCTATAAAGAGAAACGAGAGGCCTAGGGGACTTGCCCAAGATTAAATAACTGGCATTCAGACTCCGAAGGCCCAGCACCCTCATCTTGGCCATTTTCCCATCTGGTGTTTAGAAGTCATGCTCAGAAAGGGAAGGGGATGAGGCTGTACATCTCAGAAAGCGTATGTGCCAAACATAAGCCATTATTCTAACTGAGGAGTTTTCCTACAATTTAGGAAAACTTGCCTCCTCTGATTGTCTCCGAAACTATGATCCCAGAACTGATTTTATGACAAGTTGCAGCTCTCGCAATCCCTGTGGCCCGTTGTGGGAGCTCCTGGGGGCCTGGTGAGCACTAATCCTCTTTCTTAGTATTGAATACAACACCTTTTTCCTCCTGCAAACCTAGTAATTAATAAGCCTCCTGGTGGCTCCAGGATCTGGCAAATGTCAGCCCCAGACGGTGAGAAAGGCCAGTGGCTTCCTACTTACTTCTTATCACTTCCATTAGAGAAGCTTCTGAACCAGCCAGAAGGGCCAGAGAAGGGAAAGAAGGGAAAAGGGGATGAGAGCCTGCCTTGGCAGCCCCCCAGATCTTATCCTAGCTGCTTCCGGCGCTGTGAGCCTTGACTCTGATCAATGGGGCACTTCTGCATCTCCTGATTAAGGTCAAGAAGGCCAGCAACTCCCCCTCACTCAACCAAGAAGTTTCAGGTTGTCCAGTTCTCCCAGACCCACAAATCTCATCCGATCGAACTTCTAGCGTAGAGAGAAAGGACAAGATAGCAAGAGATCCTGAAGGACCTGAACCCGGGTCTAGGACTGGAGGAAACTGAATTGTGTGTTATTGGTACAAAGGCGGGAATTTTCCAGAATAGATTGCCAGAGACAAGCAAGCAGCCAGTATCTCCTACTTCAGGCTAGACGAGTTCTCACTGGAAAGATCTGGTCTCCCCACAAAGTAATAGATGTGAAGGGCTTAGCACACGGCCAGCACCTGATAGCTACTCAATAAAAGTTTTCTTTCTTGCCTCACTTTTCATCCTTCTTGTAAAGTGTTTCACTGACTAAAAGGGGACTTTGGTAAATAAGAGGGTCACTGCTACCTGGATCAAGAATCCAAAAGCTCTAAATTCAATGCATACAATTCATTTTAGTTCATGCCATTGCTTGGGAGAAGGAAAAGTCACCCTCCTTTCCAAGAAATGAGTGACATAAGGGGAGGAGCTCTGAGTACAAGTGAAGTTAGTTGTGCACTGACTGGCCTGAGTGGGGCCTACTAGGGGTGAGGAACCTGCATCTCTAGCGCTCATCTCCACCTGAAGGAGCTTGGAGAAACTGAAGTCAAACTAGCCCAAGGGGTAGACAGAGTCCAACTCCAAGGCCAGGCTCAATCATGCAGCTTCCAGGCTGTTCTTGGCTGGGGAGGTGGCATCAGCCCCCTTGCCTCTCCTCCATCGCTCTGGCCTGTCTTGAAGCAGCTTTGCCGAGTGATGCACCAGGAGAGAGAAGAGGAGAGAGACGTGCATCCATGTGGCAGTTTGTCAGCTGCACCAGAAAAGTGATGTTGGGGGAGGTGGTGGAAGTCAGTGACTCAAAGCAGGTTCGGGGATTATCTGCTGTTCTCAATTATCCACATCTCTCATCACCATGGAGAATGGAGAATTGGGTGTATTTGCCTCCCCCTCAGCACTGTTGCTGGCATTAGAGATGTGATTTGTACTTGGAGCAACTGTGGGTAAAGGACTCAGAACGGTCTCTGTATAAAACTCTCCCCAGCACTGAAATGTCATTAAATAACTCTCTGCTCCTGGCACCTCTTGCCCCTTTAAAAATAGCTGGAAGAGGGCTTCCCTGGTGGTGCAGTGGTTGAGAGTCCGCCTGCCGATGCAGGGGACACAGGTTCGTGCCCCGGTCTGGGAAGATCCCACATGCCGCGGAGCGGCTGGGCCCGTGAGCCATGGCCGCTGAGCCTGTGCGTCCGGAGCCTGTGCTCCGCAACGGGAGAGGCCACAACAGTGAGAGGCCCGTGTACCGCAAAAAAAAAAAAAAAAAATAGCTGGAAGAGAAACATATCTAGGAAGAAGAGAACTGACAATTATTGAGCATCTGTGTGGTACTCAATACTCATTTTGAGCCAAGGAAGCTACAGCTCAGAGAGGTTAAGTGATTTGCCCGTGACTTGTCATAAGCAGAAGCAACAAAGCTGGGGCTCCAGTGTGGAGCCATCTGATCCCAAAGCTCATTTCCCCACCCCACCCCTCTCTCAGTGAACTCACACTTCCCTTATAAAACACGGTGGGCCCATCTTGGACCTCCCTGTCTGTGTTTGCTAAGATACTTTCAGTTGCCAGTAAAGAAACCCCAACTCAAGAAAGTTTAAAAACAAGGACATTTAGGGAGTTCCCTGATGGTCCAGTGGTTGGGACTCAGTGCTCTCACTGCCAAGGGCCCTGGTTCAATCCCTGGTTGGGGAACTAAGATTCCGCAAGCAGTGCGGCCAAAGGGAAGAAAAAGGACACACACTAACTCCAGAGGTAAGACAGTTTCAGGGGCCATTAATTTGATGGCACATGTCACCGTGAACGTAAGTTCTTCCTGACTTTCTGCTCCACCATCTTCATTCAGCATGTTGGCCACTCCCTCATGGTCATGAGATGGCTGCAGCACCTCCAGGCATCACACTTCAAAGTCCAGAGACAATAAAAGGAAGTACCCCGTCTTGGATCTTTTTTTTTTTTTTTTTTTTTTTTGTGGTACGTGGGCCTCTCCCGTTGCGGAGCACAGGCTCCGGATGCGCAGGCTCAGCGGCCATGGCTCACGGGCCCAGCCGCTCTGCGGCATGTGGGATCTTCCCGGACCGGGGCACGAACCCGTGTCCCCTGCATTGGCAGGCGGACTCTCAACCACTGTGCCACCAGGGAAGCCCGGATCTCTTTTTAATAATGGGGAAAACTGTCTCAGAAGTCCCTAGACTTTCCTCCACATCTCACTGGTTAAAAACGGGTTGTATGCTCCAACCTAAGTCAATCCCTGGCAAGTCCCATGGTAGTGGGATTACCATGTTGTCTAGATTGGGGCCTATCTTCCTCTAAAGATGCTGACCAGAGTGTGTGGACAAAGTGGGGATTCAAGAAAGAAGTGAGGCAAGTGCTGCACGTGCAAAGCCAGCCAGAGGTCCAAACGTACTTCATTATAAGGATTCTTGCCCCCAGTGTGGACCCTGAGGACCCGTGCCAGCTCAGTGTCCTTGTAATCTAGATAAGAAAGGTGAGGCACCCTTTCCTGCACCAAAATGAGAACCTCTGGCCCTACTGTGAGCTTGCTTATCTAGAAGACACACACCACTGCCTTCATTAGAGAGATTTGGGAAATAAATCTTATCAAAGATGTGTTCTATCACATGCCAGGGAAGCAAAGCCTTTTGTGAAACTTAATGGGCCACGCAGGTGAGATGAGCAGCTACACAGCGCCAAGGTCTTTAATTTCCTGTAGGAAGCCTGATGATTATCTGTCTGGAAATCTCTCTGCTCAAGTAGGGATATATGAGAGCCAGAATGAAAGAGCTCTTTATATTGTCACGCTATAAATTCAGACTCCTTAAAAAGAGATGCTTGTCGAGGGAGGCCAAACAAGCTCAAAGTATCCCACCAACTCTGCCCTCCCCAAATCCCCTCAAAGGCAGGCTGGGGCTCCTTTCAATGGAGGAAACCAAGAAGGTGACCTGAAGACAGGCAAGAGATTCGGGGAAAAGAAAGAGAAAATATGCAAAGCAAGAGAGACAGAAACACTCAGAGAAACAGAAGGAGGCAGAGAGTGAGACCAAGAGACTAAAGAGAGAAGAAAAAGAAAAAGGAGGAAGATGGATGTGACAAAGGAGAGAGAAAGGAGAAAGAGGAAATAAGAAACTGAGAAAAGGAGGGAAGAAAGACAAGCAACAGAACCAGACAGAAAGGAGATGCCTGACCATCACTTTTTCAAGGATTCTTGTTTACCAGTTAGAATTTCCAGCCCCAGGTCATCTTCTTATAGCCATCCTTCTTTCTGCACGAGGACAGAAATCCAGGGGTCACACAATGTTTTTCCAGCCCAGCAGGATCCAGATGTTTCCAGTTCCTGGACCAGGCTATACTGATGGGTCAAAGGGGTTATTATTCAAAAAGGCCTTGAACATGCATGACTCTTAGTTAAAGGTGGAAGAAGAAACAGCCACGACTCAAAAGAATTATTCTAACTTTATGAGTTCAGACATTTGAACTCACTTCTTATCCTGATTTCTGTGGCTGGGATGAGGACAAGAGTCTATAAACAATCTGTTTATTCCATCTTCCCTCATAGCACACATAGGCCTCTCCAGAAATAATTCTCAACTTAGCATAAGCTCTGTTTCCCTCTATTTGCTGCCTAGAGAACTCTTATTCATCCCTCAAGACCCTATTCAAATAAGCCTCCTTTATGAGGCCTTCCATGACCTCCCACAGCCCCCAAAAGGGTCAGCTGCTTCCCCTGCTGTGTGCCCCTAACACTTTTTAAGGGAATTCTCCTGCGGCACTTCGTACGTGGCATTGTAATTATGTGTTTATGTTCCCCAGCAACTGGAACAATGCCAGGAACATAGCAGAACCTCCATAAATATTTGTTGAGTTGAATGAATAAATAAATAAGTCTGCTCCCCTGACTAGATGGTGAGCTTCTCAACTTGTGTGGAATTAAATTGAATCCCAGAACTTCAGAGCCAAAGAGCACTTAGCACTCACTTAGTCCAGCTCTCACATATCAGTGTATGTTTTATTACAAGTGTGGACAAAAGAATCTAGTGATCACCAAGCTCTTCTTACATCCCTGGAAGTAGATCCCTGATCTCTGCCAATGTGTAGACATAGGAGGGTTCCAGTGTTTAAAGTTATTTATTTTTCTGAATTTTCATAGTAATAGCTTGCTCATCATAAAAAGTCTGGAAAGAAAACAATAAGGAAGCAGAAAATTCATGTATAAACTCTCTGCCTAAACCAGGTGTTGTTAATATTTGGCATATTCCAGTCTTTTGCAATACATTGTGTTTTCCTTACAAAACTGAGATTATGGTGTGTGTGCATAGGTTTTAGAGCAGCTGTAATTAGTGTGTACCTGACTTTTTATGTTCTGTTTATTTCATTAAAGGAAATCTCACAGATACATTAAAGCCCATCTCATTACACATCAGTAAATCCCACCTACTTGGCGTTTTTATTAGATAACACCTTGCTCTCCCATCTTATGCCTATAGTTTGCACAGTCATTCACTATTTGTGGGCACTTGTCAGTTTCCGGCCCTTATAAGCATCGCTGCTCTGAACCCCCAGCAAGTACGTATGTGTGGCTGGAGATAAAACTTCCAATAACAGCGTCATCTATGGACTCCAGAAGTGCTGTATCTCAGCCAGCTTAGATGGAAGCAAGGATAATGTGCTCTGGAAGCCGCTAGCTGACCCTAAAGGTGGCTGTGATGGTGGTGGCACCACTGGTGTATGGATGCATGTGAAGTGTGTGAGCTTAGAAGGCCGAGAACAGACCTGTCTGGTTGCCATGATACACCCAGAGCCCGGCACAGGGCCTGGCACACAGAGGGTGAATGAGTGAACGAATGAATGGTGCATGGCTGGGGGTTGGATGAACTGTGCTCAGACACCTTGGCAGCATCTCACCCTTCTGTATGTTATACTCCTTGACTGCAAAACAGAACCCCAAGCCTCTGGGGAAATCTGGGAATGGTATGTGTTAGTGGCAGGGAAGTGTTCCAAGTCCTCGGACTGCAGCAGTGCCCTGCAGCAGCCAGACCCTGCCCCCAGCTGAGCAGTAAAGGGAATGGATGGTGATGAGATGCTGAGTACAAAGTTCCCCCAACTCCCAGTGTCCCTCGCATGCTCTCTCACGCCCACACACCCACCCGCTCCTACCCACGTGGGCCTCTCCGCTCGCATCTGGGGTAACCGCCAGAGCGGTCTATTTGGGCAGATAACCCACCGGGTGAGAAAGAACATAACAGGGCTTTCCCTGTCATCCAAGGAGCAGCACTGGCGTTCTGGCCGTTCACCCGACAAAAGCAGGTCAGCAGGCCTGAGAGCGTCTGTCCCATCGTTCACTCCACCAGCAGTCCTCGGGCCCCTGCTGGGCCTAATAGCCGGGAATTCGAGGTGAATAATAGATGTGTCTGTCCTTGAGGAGCTCACCCTTACGTCCCAAACTGACTCTTGATTTGCTCCCCCCAAAACCATCCCCTTGTCCCACGTCCCCCATCTCAGACAGAGAAGAACCCCCCAGATGCTGGGAGCCGTCCTTGACACCCAGCCTCATAAACGCCTTGCTACATCCTCCTTTCCTCTCCACCTCTCTAGTCCAAGTAGTGACCCCAACGCCTCCTAACTGGTCTGACGGCCACCCGCCCCCACAGCCCTCAAATCCATCCTCCACGCAGCAGCAGAGTAAAATCTTTTGAAAATGCAAATCTGATCATATTGCTCCTCTGCTTAAAACCCCATAATGGCGTCCAAGGGCCCTCAGGGTAAAAGCCAAAGTCCTCCTTAGTGCGGGCCCCATGGCCCGAGGGGGCCGACCTTACTCTCCTCCCTGGCATCACCCTTCACCTCTCCTCACCTGCTCCTGCACACCCACCACACTGGCCCCCTCTAGCTCCTCAAAGAGCAGGTGACCTCACCACTCAGGGTGCTCCTACATGATGTTCCTCTGCCTGGAAAGCCACCAACACCCCCTCCCACCATCTTCTTTCCCTGGCCACCAACTCCTCCTCCTCCTAGAGTTCCCACGTAGCCATCACTTCCTCAGGGAAGCCACCCCTGATCCTCAGGCTCAGGCAGGTCCTCTGTTAGTTACTCCATTAATACCCTGCACTGTCTTCCCTGGCACTGTCTCAACTGTAATCAAAGAGTATGTGCTTAGTTTGGGGGCCCCCCACCCCAACTGCCGCTAAAACAGAAACACCAAAGAGTGGGTACAGGGAAACCTAGGGCCTGGAGTGCAGAGGTTCTACAAAAATTGTTAAGTGACAATTCTAGTATAGAGCTAGGAGCTGCGACAGTGGATGGCAGAAGAGGCACCTGGATGAACCCTGGAAAATGGGTGGGGCTGGGAGCATTTCTTAGGAATGGTAAAACTGAAGCTGATTCCTGAAGGATGAGGATTTGTGAGCCAACAAGGGCAGAAGTGAAGAGATTCTCACTTGAGGAAGAGATAAAGCTTTGTGGAATTGCTTTGGAGAAAACGGAAATAATCCCAGATAGCTTGGGTTCACATGAGTAGAAGAGTACTTTGAGAGGTGGCTGAAGAATTAAATAGGAGAGAGATTTGAAGGGTTTTACAACCAAGAAAGGTAGTTTGATAAGGGAATGGAGAGCATCAAAGGATTTAAGCAAGAGAATGACTTTTTTTTGGGGGGGGGTCTTTGTTGCTATGCAAGAGCTTTCTCTAGTTGCAGCGAGCGGGGGCTGCTTTTCGTTGTGGTACTCGGGCCTCTCATTGCGGTGGCTTCTCTTGTTGCGGAGCATGGGCTCCAGGCGTGCAGGCTTCAGTAGTTGTGGCACACGGGCTTAGTTACTCCGCTGCATGTGGGATCTTCCTGGACCAGGGCTTGAACCCGTGTCCCCTGCATTGGCAGGCAGATTCTTAACTGCTGCACCAACAGGGAAGTCCCGAGACTGACCTTATTAAAAAGTACACTCTGGCTACAGTATGGAGAAAGGATAGCATAGGATCAAGATTGGAGGCAAGAAGATCAATTTGGGGGCTGCTGCAGTTATCCAGGGAGCTGATAAGGGCCTGGACTAAAGCACTGAGAAGAGAAAGGAGGGAAAGAGGGAAATTAGAAAGGCATTTGAAGATAGGATTGACAGGTTTTGGTGACAAAATAGATTAAGAGAGAGAAAGGGTCATTCCCAAATTCCTGTCTTGAGCAGCTCAATGAAGGTAAATTCTCTAAGATAAGGAATGCACGAGGAAGAAGAGATCAGGGCAAGATGATGATACACCACTTATTTGATATGTTGAAATTCAGGTGTCTGTGGGCCAAACCAAATGCACATGTTAAACGGGCCTGGAGCTCAGGAGAGAGGCCAGCAGGTGTGTAGTTCAGTTCAGAAAAGATTTGTCAAGCACTTAGAATGAAAGGTTGATGCTCAGAAATGTCAATATCAGAGAGGACTAAGGGAGGAATGTGCAAGTGCTATGGGGACCCACAGCAAGGTGCCTGGATCACCTGTAAGTGCCAGGAAGCTTCCTGGGGGCTGTGATGCCTGATCTGAACATTGAAGGATAATGGCGTGCTGTTGACGCAAGGTTGGGGTATTGGGAGATAAGGCTGGAGAAGCAGATAAAGGCCAGGCCATGGAAACCTGCAGTGTCATGTTAGGTACTTGAAATTTAGTCAGAAGTTATTATGTAGCCATTGGCATGTTTAATCAGAGCACTGACACAGTCAAATGTCTGACCACGTTGGGAGGCAGAGTCAGACAGAGGTAGACATGGCTACCTCCCCAACAACCACTGTCCCCCTTCCTCCTTATAACAGAACCCAAGACTTGTCCAAGTAAATCATCTGGACCATGTGGCCATATGTCTCAGAGAAGGAGTGCCTCATCTCCAGTTCTGAGGATTGAATCATAATTGGCCTAATGCTGACCCCATGGTGATGCCATTCCCCTTAATAGTGACTGGTTTAGGCAGAGGCAAGTGGTGGCCAAGAGAATGAGAAGGGGAGTCTGTAAGAGGCTTCTGAGAAGGTTTACCTTGATGCCGGACATTGCTGAATCTGTATGTGATACCTAAACCTATGGAAGCTACCTTGGGACCATGAATGGAGTTAGCTTGAAGAAAGCTCAGAAGGACGGCAGAGCAGAAAGATAAAAGGAGGCTAAGTGCTTGTCAACATCACTGAGTTGTTGAATCAACCAACCCTAGAGCTGCTTCCTTCTAGTCTTGTCATATGACCTTGTTAAAATGTGACCCCGTATGTTGAAGACAACTTGGGTTGGATTTTTTGTTATCTTGAGCCAAAATCATCATCACCAACACAGAAGCAAAGAATAGAAGCCATGACACTGGTCAGGAGAGCCATAGACAAGACTGTGGTAGCACAGAAGTTGTGGTTGAAGCTAAATGTGTGGATGAGATGCCCTTGGGAGAAGGTGTATGAAATATGTCGACTAAGAATTTGGAGAGGGCAGGACAAGATTCTGGGAAACAATAAACATTGGACAGGTCATGGAGGAGAACCCTACATAGGAGACCCAGAAGATATGGCTGAAAATAAGGAATATGAGAGAGCAGAGCATCAAGAGCCAGAGAAAGAAAAGGATTGATCAACAGCATCCCAGACAGCAGAGAGGTCTAAATAGATGGCTATAAAATGTCCCTGGCCACAAGGAGTTCACTGATGACACTAGGGAGAGCTGAGTCAGTGGGGTTGGTGGAAGGGAGAGTAATAGTAACTTGACTGAGTGGGATAGGGACAAATGGAAGTTAAGAAAGTAGAGCTGATAGTGTGTTAATGATTCTCTTCTTAGAACTCGGTCATAAAAAGGAGAGACTTACACATGGAGAAGCTAGAGGGAAATGCAAAGAGGATGGATTAGTTATCTATTGCTGCAGCATAGCAAATTACCCCCAAAATGTGGTGGTTTAAACAACAAACATTTATAATCTCAAAGCTTCTGTGGGTTAGGAATTAGAGTCCAGCATAGCTGGGTGGTTCTGTCTTATAGTCTTTCACGAGGTTGCAGTCAAAATGTCAGTTGGCTTCATTTTTTTTCAGTCTTTTTTCTCTCTGTGTTTCACGTTGGGTATTTCTATTTCTCTGTCTTCAAGTTCACTAATACGTTCTTCAACAATATCTAATCTGCTGTTAAACCCATCCAATATACTTTTCTCAGAGCATCAGTGAGCTGTGGGACAACTTCAAGTGGCCTAATATATGCTAATTTGAGTCTTAGAAAAAAGGGAGATGGAGAACAGAAAAAATATTTGAAGAAATAATGACCAAAATTATTCACAATATTTTATGAAAACTATAAACTTAACAGAACCAAAAATCTCAATGAACCCCAAGTATAAGAAACAGGAAGAAAACTACAGTAGGGGCACATAATAATCAAGTGGCTTAAAACAAGTGCTAAAGAGAGAATCTTAAAAGCAACCAGAGACATTACATACAGAAGAAAAAAGATAAGCATGATAGCCGACTTCCTGTCATAAACAATTCAAGCCAGAGAACTATGGAACAACAACTTTAAAGTACTGAAAGAAAAGCACTATAGACTATAACTTCTTTACCCAGTGAAAATATCTTCAAAATGAAGATAAAACAAAGACTTCTTCAGACATACAAAACCTAAAAAGTTTCATCACCAGGAGACCTGAACTATAGTTATATATGTTAAAGGAAGTCCTTCAGGCAGAAGGAAAATATGGATCTACACAAAGGAATGAAGAGCATCAAAGTCGGTAACTACGTGGATAAGCAAAAAAAAAAAAAAAAGAAAACAATGGAACCATTTAAAATATTTATTAATCCAAAAGTAGGCAGAAAACAAGGAAAAAAGGGACAATGAATAAAGGGGACAAACAAAATACCAGTTAGGATGTAAATGCCTTAAACAACACAATCAACCAAGTTGACCTAACTGACATTTATAGAACCCTCCACACAAGAATAGTAGAACACACATTATTTTCAAGTGCATGTGGAACATTTACCAAGACAAACCATATCCAGAGCCATAAAACAAGTCTCAAAGAATTTAAAAGAATTTAAGTCACATAAAAATATTCTCTGACTGTAATGGAACCAAATTAGAAATCAATAACAGAAAGATCTCAGCAACATCCACAAACATTTGGAAACAAAATAACATACCTCCAAATAATTCATGGGTCAAAGTAGAAATAAAAAGGGACAATAGAAAGTGTTTTGAAAAAAAAAAAAAAAAAAAAAAAAGAAAGTGTTTTGGATGAAAAGAAAACACACAAATTCTAATTTGCCACAAAAGCAATACTTAGGGAGAATTTATAGCACCAAACACCTGTCTTAGAAAAGAATAAGGATCTCAAATAAATGACTTCAGCTTTTATATTAACAAATTAGGGATTTCCCCTGTGGTGCAGTGGTTAAGAATCCGCCTGCCAATGGAGGGGACATGGGTTCAAGCCCTGTTCCGGGAAGATCCCACATGCTGCAGAGCAACTATGCCCACATGCCACAACTACTGAAGCCCACGCCTAGGGCCCGTGCTCTGCAACAAGAGAAGCCACCAAGATGAGAAGCCTGCACATCGCAACCAAGAGTAGCCCCTGCTCTCCGCAACTAGGGAAAGCCCGCACGCAGCAGCAAAGACGCAACGCAGCCAAAATATTAATTAATTAATTTTTTAAAAAATACTTAAAAAAAAGAAATTAGTAAAAGAAGAGAAAACTAAACCTAAGTAAACAAAAGAAAGGAATATCAGAGTGGAAATCAATGAAATAGAAAACATAAAAACATTAGGAAAAAATCTATCAAGCCAAAAGCTGGATCTTTGAGAAGATTAATAAAATTGATGAATCTCTGGCTCCAGGATTAAGGCTGGTCACCAGAAAGACCAAGCTGTGATTAGAAGTTTGACATTTTCAGCCCTACTCCTCGTCCTCCAGAGAGGGGAGAGGGGCTGGAAATGGAGTTAATTAAAACTGATTATGCATACATGAGAAAGCCTCCATAAAATCCCAAGAGTACGGGGTTTGGGGAGCTTCCAGGTTGGTGAACACATCCACATGGTGGTAGAATAATGGTCCCCAACTCCACAGGGACAGAAACTGCTGTGCTCAGGACCCTTCCAGACCTTGCCCTATGTATCTCTCTGTATCTGGCTGTTTATATCCTTTAATAAACTGGTAAACATTAAAAAATAATTGGAACTTCCCTGGTGGTCCAGTGGTAAACAATCCGCTGTCCAATGCAGGGGACACAGCTTAGATCCCTGATCAAGCCCACATGCCACGAGGCAACTAAGCCCACATGCCTCAACTAGAGGGAAGCCTGTGCACCACAACTAGAGAGGAGCGCACCCAACGAAGATCCTGCAGGCCGCGAGAAGACCCAATGCAGCCAAAAATTTTAAAAATTAAAAAATTTTTAAAAACTGATGAATCTCTAGCCACAAGAATCAGGAAAAAAGATGAAAGACAAATATTCATCAATATGAGAGGGCAGACAGCAGAAGCAGGAAGAACTACAATCCTGCAGCCTGTGGAAGGAAAACCACATTCACAGAAAAATAAACAAGATGAAAAGGCAGAGGGCCATGTACCAGATGAAGGAACAAGATAAAACCCAAGAAAAACAACTAAATGAAGTGGAGATAGGCAACCTTCCAGAAAAAGAATTCAGAATAATGATAGTGAAGATGATCCAGGACCTCGGAAAAAGAAAGGAGGCAAAGATCAAGACGATGCAAGAAATGTTTTAAAAAGATCTAGAAGAATTAAAGAACAAACAAACAGAGATAAACAATACAATAACTGAAATGAAAAATACACTAGAAGGAAGCAATAGCAGAATAACTGAGGCAGAAGAACGGATAAGTGACCTGGAAAACAGAATGATAGAATTCACTGCTGCGGAAAAGAATAAAGAAAATAGAGTGAAAAGAAATAAAGACAGCCTAAGTGACCTCTGGGACAACATTAAACGCAACAACATTCGCATTATAGGGGTCCCAGAAGGAGAAGAGAGAGAGAAAGGACCCAAGAAAATATTTGAAGAGATTACAGTTGAAAACTTTCTTAACATGGGAAAGGAAATAGCCACCCAAGTCCAAGAAGCACAGAGAGTCCCAGGCAGGATAAACCCAAGGAAAAACACGCCGAGACACACAGTAATCAAACTGGCAAAAATTAAAGACAAAGAAAAATTATTGAAAGCCACAAGGGAAAAATGACAAATAACAAACAAGGGAACTCCCATAAGGTTAACAGCTGATTTCTCAGCAGAAACTCTACAAGCCAGAAGGGAGTGGCATGATATATTTAAAGTGATGAAAGGGAAAAACCTACAACCAAGATTACTCTACCCAGCAAGGATCTCATTCAGATTCAACAGAGAAGTCAAAAGCTTTACAGACAAGCAAAAGCTAAGAGAATTCAGCATCACCAAACCAGCTCTACAACAAATGCTAAAGGAACTTCTCTAAGTGGGAAACACAAGAAAAGAAAAGGACCTACAAAAACAAACCCAAAACAATTAATAAAATGGTAATAGGAACATACATATCAATAATTACCTTAAACACGAATGGATTAAATGCTCCAACCAAAAGACACAGGCTTGCTGAATGAATACAAAAACAAGACCCGTATATATGCTGTCTACAAGAGACCCACTTCAGACCTAGGGACACATACAGACTGAAAGTGAGGGGATGGAAGAAGATATGCCATGCAAATGGAAAAGAAAGCTGGAGTAGCAATACTCATAGCAGATAAAATAGACTTTAAAATAAAGAATGTTACAAGAGACAAGGAAGGACACTACATAATGATCAAGGGATCAATCCAAGAAGAAGATATAACAATTATAAATATATATGCACCCAATATAGGAGCACCTCAATACATAAGGCAACTGCTAACAGCTATAAAAGAGGAAATCGACAGTAACACAGTAATACTGGGGGACTTTAACACCTCACTTACACCAATGGACAGATCATCCAAACAGAAAATTCATAAGGAAACACAAGCTTTAAATGACACAATAGACCAGATAGAGTTCATTGATATTTATAGGACATTCCATCCAAAAACAGCAGATTACACTTTCTTCTCAAGTGCACACAGAACATTCTCCAGGATAGATCACATCTTGGGTCACAAATCAAGCCTCAGTAAATTTAAGAATATTGAAATCATATCAACCATCTTTTCTGACCACAACGCTATGAGATTAGAAATTAATTACAGGGAAAAAAACGTAAAAAACACAAACACATGGAGGCTAAAAAATACGTTACGAAATAACCAGGAGATCACTGAATAAATCAAAGAGGAAATCAAAAAATACCTAGAGACAAATGACAATGAAAACACAATGATCCAAAATCTATGGGATGCATCAAAAGCAGTTCTAAGAGGGAAGTTTATAGCTATACAAGCCTATCTCAAGAAACAAGAAAAATCCCAAATAAACAATCTAACCTTACACCTAAAGGAACAAGAGAAAGAAGAACAAACAAAACCTGAAGTTGGCAGAAGGAAAGAAATCATAAAGATCAGAGCAGAAATAAATGAAATACAAACAAAGAAAACAATAGCAAAGATGAATAAAACTAAAAGCTGGTTCTTTGAGAAGATAAACAAAATTGATAAACCATTAGCCACACTCATCAAGAAAAAGAGGGAGAGGACTCAAATCAATAAAATTAGAAATGAAAAAGCAGAAGTTACAACACACATGGCAGAAATACAAAGCATCCTAAGAGACTACTACAAGCAACTCTATGTCACTAAAATGGACAACCTGGAAGAAATGGACAAATTCTTAGAAAGGTAGAACCTTCCAAGACTGAACCAGGAAGAAACAGAAAATATGAACAGACCAATCACAAGTAATGAAATTGAAACTGTGATTTAAAATCTTCCAACAAACAAAAGTCCAGGACCAGATGGCTTCACAGGTGAATTCTATCAAACATTTAGAGAAGAGCTAACACCCATCCTTCTCAAACTCTTCCAAAACATTGCAGAGGAAGGAAAACTCCCAAATCATTCTATTAGGCCACCATCACCCTGATACCAAAACCAGACAAAGATACTACAAAAAAGAAAATTACAGACCAATATCATTGATGAATATAGATGCAAAAATCCTCAATAAAATACTAGCAAACAGAACACAACACATTAAAAGGCTCATACACCATGATTAAGTGGGATTTATTCCAGAGATGCAAGGATTCTTCAATATATGCAAATCAATCAATGTGATACACCATATTAACAAATTGAAGAAGAAAAACCATATGATCATCTCAATAGATACAGAAAAAGCTTTTGACAAAATTCAACACCCACTTATGATAAAAAAACTCTCCAGAAAGTGGGCATAGAGGGAACCTACTTCAACATAATAAAGGCCATATATGACAAACCCCCTGCAAACATCATTCTCAATGGTGAAGAAAACTGAAAGCATTTCCTCTAAGATCAGGAACAAGACAAGGATGTCCACTCTCACCACTATTATTCAACAGAGTTTTGGAAGTCCTAGCCATGGCAATCAGAGAAGAACAAGAAATGAAAGGAATACAAATTGGAAAAGAAGAAGTAAAACTGTGACTGTGACTGCAGATGACATGATACTATACATAGAGAATCCTAAAGATGTCACCAGAAAACTATTAGAGCTAATCAATGAATTTGGTAAAGTTGCAGGATACAAAATTTATGCACAGTAATCTCTTGCATTCCTATACACTAATGATGAAAAATCTGAAAGAGAAATTAAGGGAACACTCCCATTTACCACTGCAACAAAAAGAATAAAATACCTAGGAATAAACCTACCTAGGGAGACAAAAGACCTGTATGCAGAAAACTATAAGACACTGATGAAAGAAATTAAAGATGATACAAACAGATGGAGAGATATACCATGTTCTTGGATTGGAAGAATCAATATTGTGAAAATGACTATTCTACCCAAAGCAATCTACAGATTCAGTGCAATCCCTATCAAATTACCAATGGCATTTTTTACAGAACTAGAACAAAAAATCTTAAAATTTGTATGGAGACACAAAAGACCCTGAATAGCCAAAGCAGTCTTGAGGGAAAAAAATGGAGCTGGAGGAATCAGACTCCCTGACTTCAGACTATACTACAAAGCTACAGTAATCAAGACAGTATGGTACTGGCACAAAAAACAGAAATATAGATCAATGGAACAGGATAGAAAGCCCAGAGATAAACCCACGCACCTACGGACAACTAATCTATGACAAAGGAGGCAAGAATATACAGTGGAGAAAAGACAGTCTTTTCAATAAGTGGTGCTGAGAAAACTGGACAGCTACATGTAAAAGAATGAAATTAGAACACTCCCTAACACCATACACAGAAATAAACTCAAAATGGATTAAAGACCTAAATGTAAGGCCAGACACTATCAAACTCTTAGAGGAAAACATAGGCAGAACACTCTATGACATAAATCACAGCAAGATATTTTTTGATCCACCTCCTACAGTAATGGAAATAAAAACAAAAATAAACAAATGGGACCTAATGAAACTTAAAAGCTTTTGCACAGCAAAGAAAACTATAAACAAGATGAAAAGACAGCCCTCAGAATGGGAGAAAATATTTGCAAATGGATCATCAAAGGATTAATCTCCAAAATATATAAATAGCTCATGCAGCTCCATATAAAAAAACAAACAACCCAATCCAAAAATGGGCAGAAGACCTAAATAGACATTTCTCCAAAGAAGACATACAGATAGCCAAGAAACACATGAAAAGCTGCTCAACATCACTAATTATTAGAGAAATGCAAATCAAAACTACATTGAGGTATCACCTCACACCAGTTAGAATGGGCATCATCAGAAAATCTACAAACAACAAATGCTAGAGAGGGTGTGGAGAAAAAGGAACCCTCTTGCACTGTTGGTGGGAATGTAAATTGATACAGTCACTATGGAGAATAGTATGGAGGTTCCTTAAAAAACTAAAAATAGAACTACCATACGACCCAGCAATCCCACTACTGGGCATATACCCAGAGAAAACCATAGTTCAAAAAGACACATGCACCCCAACGTTCATTGCAGCACTATTTACAATAGCCAGGTCATGGAAGCAACCTAAATGCCCATCAACAGATGAATGGACAAAGAAGATGTGGTACATATATGCAATGGAATATTACTCAGCCATAAAAACGAACAAAATTGGGTCATTTGTAGAGATGTGGATGCATCTAGAGACTGTCATACAGAGTGAAGTAAGTCAGAAAGAGAAAAACAAATATCATATATTAACACATATACGTGGAGCCTAGAAAATGGTACAGATGAACCAGTTTGCAGAGCAGATATTGAGACACAGAAGTAAAGAAAAGAAGGATGGACACCAATGGGGGAAAGCGGTGGGGGGTGGGGGTGGGGAGAATGAATTGGGCGATTGGGATTGACATGTATACAATGATGTGTATAAAATGGATGACTAATAAGAAAAAAAATATATATATATATATATAATTAGTGGGTAATAATTTAAATACTCAGGCTAAGTGGGACATTCTATTAGGGGCTTTTCCATTCCATGCTTGAACAGAGAAGTATTGCTATTTGTTCCTTCATGTGTATGAAGAACAAGTGTCAAAACTGTCTCCCACTATAAGCGGAAAAATTACAGCAGATGGCTATTACACTACTTCTGAACACTGGTACTTCCTTTTATGGGGGTTAATGTTTGAATGTGGCATGAGAATTATTACAAGATTTATGTTAATACTGAAATGTGCAGCTAACTTTCTGTATAAAATTTTATTTTCTACTGAATTTCTTATTCTATCTGATCATTAAAAAAATATGTATTTATGGGAATGCCAAAGCAAGGAGCATATACATTTATTTGTCTTTGTGTAATTGAGTGTGAGGGAATTTAGTTTTTCTAACAGTATGTACTTTTAACTTTTTTTTAAAAATGAACTTTTGGGGGCTTCCCTGGTGGCGCAGTGGTTGAGGGTCCGCCTGCCGATGCAGGGGACACGGGTTCATGCCCCGGTCCAGGAAGATCCCACATTCCGCGGAGCGGCTGGGCCCGTGAGCCATGGCCGCTGAGCCTGCACGTCTGGAGCCTGTGCTCTGCAATGGGAGAGGCCACAACAGTGAGAGGCCCGCGTAACGCAAAAAAAAAAAAAAAAGAACTTTTTGAATCTTTCTTTTTATTGGAAGAGATGTTATTCCAAAGAAACATTAATAAGAAAAAAATTCATCAACATCAGAAATGTAACTAACTTCCATATTCTTAGATATTAAGAAGCTATCTAAGGAAATATTGTAAGCAACTCTATGCCAATAAATTTGACAACTTAGATGAAATGGACAAATTCCTTGAAAGACAGAAACTACCAAAGTTCACACAAAAAGAAATATATAATGTGAATAATCAATTCTATATCTATTAAGGAAATAATTTATAGTTTAAAACCTTCCCACAGAGAAACCCCAGCCCCATATGGCTTGACTGATGAATTCTACCAAGTATTTAAGGAAGAAATAATACCAGTTTTATACAAACTCTCCCAGATAATTGAAGAGGAAGAAATATTCCCAACTCATTCTATGAGGCTAGAATTACCATGATACCAAAACAAGACAAAGACGTTATAAGAAAACACAGGCCAAAATTCCTCATAAACATAGATACAAAAATTCTAAACCAAAATTTAGCAAATTGAATCCAACAATATATAAAAAGGATAAAACACCATGATCAAGTGAGATTGAGCCAAGGAAAGCAAAGTTTAACATTTGAAGATCAATCAATATAATTCACCATATTAACGAACTAAAAAAGAGAAAAAAGATGGTATTTATAGATGCAGCAAAGATATTTGATAAAATCCAACAAACATTCCTGATTAAAAACCTTCAGCAAACTATGAATAGAACAAACCTCTTCAACCTGGTAAAGGGCATCTACAAAAAAAACTACAGTTAACAGCATACATAACGGTTAAAGTCTAAGGGCTTTTCCCTAAGACTGAGTCACATCCAAACTCATCACCTATTCAACATTGTACTGAAGGTTCTAGCCAGTGCAACAAGATAAGAAATAAAAGGCAACTAGATTAGAAAGAAAGAACTAAAACTGTCTTTATTCAGAGATGACACAATCAATCATCTATGGAGAAAATTTGATGAAACTCTCTAAAAAAGCTACTAGAACTGATAAGTGAGTTCAACAAGGTTGCAGGATACCAGATCAATATACAAAACTCAATTGTATTTCTACTTATTAGCAATAAACCATCAAAGATGGAAATAAACAGTGACAATTGCAATAGTATTAAAACTATGAAATAGGGATAGATCTGATTAAAGACATGCAACATCTGTACACTGAAAATCACAAAACACTGCTGAGAAAAATTAAATATCTAAATAAATGAAGAGATATATACCACGGTCATGGGTCAGAGACTCAAGAGTGTTCAGATGCCAATTCTCCCCAAATTATCTATAGATTCAATGTAATCCCAATCAAAATCCCAGCAGGCTTTTTTATAGATATTTATGAGCTTATTCCAAAGTTTATGTGGAAATGCAAAGGACCTAGAGGAGCCAGAACAACCTTGAAAAACAAAGTTGGAGGATTTACACTACCTGATTTCAAGACTAATTATCAAGCTAAAATAATTAAGACAGTGTGGAGTTGGCATAAAAATAGACAAATAGATCAATGGAACAGAATAGAGACTCCAGAAATAGGTCCACACGTATGTGCACTACTGATTTTCAACCAGTGTGCAAAGGCAATTCAGTAGAGAAGGGATAGTATTTTCAATAAATGATGCCAGAATAATTGGATAACTAGACGCAAAAAAAGAAAACATTTAACGATCCATAACTCACACCACATACAGAAATCAACTTAAAATGGATTGCGAACTTAAATGTAAAACCTAAATCTATGAAACTTCTAGAAGAGAACGTAGGAGAAAATCTTTGTGACCTTGGGTTAGACTGGGGTTTTGACTGGGATTTCATTGACTCTACAGATCAATAGATAAAATACTAAAAGCACAGTCCATAAAAGAAAAAATGATAAATTGGACTTCATCAGAATTAAGAGGGATTGGAGAGCCTAACAAAATGCACATGACTTTAGTACATTATACCAAGTGCCATGGGAGTATAGTGGGCATTAGTTGGTTACATTCCCAGCAATAATTGCCCTCTTCTCTGTCCTAAAAACTCTCCCCCGGGGCTTCCCTGGTGGCGCAGTGGTTGGGAGTCCGCCTGCCAATGCAGGGGACACGGGTTCATGCTCCGGTCCGGGAAGATCCCACATGCCGCGGAGTGGCTGGGCCCGTGAGCCGTGGCCACTGAGCCTGCGCGTCCGGAGCCTGTGCTCCGCAACGGGAGGCCACAACAGTGAGAGGTCCAGGTACCGCAAAAAAAAAAAAACTCTCCCTCTGGGAACCATCCCACTCGTACTTTGTAGGAACCACATGCTTGGGTGAGATCGATCTCACCCCAGTTCCATGGTGGTCCCTGCCTGGCATAATTTCATCATTTGTACCATACACTGATTCAGGAAGAGAAACTAATATCAATCGGTGCATAGATTCTCTTGTCCACTTCAGGTCAGCCTAACCACAGTGAGGCTTAAGGTTTTTTGCTCTATGGCTGGGGGAGAAGACATTCTCTCTTTCTGCCCATAAGTCAAGCAGGATGAATGTAGTCTCCATCGCTGGTGGCAGCCATCTTGCCTCCTTGGGAGAAGTCAATCTGAAAACAAAGTCAACACATCTGAGGAGGATAGCGTCTAGAAAACTAATGATAAACAGAGCCAGAGTCCTGGGACTTCCCTGGTGGTCCAGTGGTTAAGACTTTGCCTTCCAATGCAGGGGGTGCGGGTTCGATCCCTGGTCGGGGAGCTAAGATCCCACATGCCTCACGGCCAAAAAACCAAAACATAAAACAGAAGCACTATTGTAAATAATTCAATAAAGACCTTAAAAATGGTCCACATCAAAAAAAAAAAAAAAAAAACAGAGCCAGAGTCCTGATCAAACCATGCCTGAAGCTATTACTTCTGAAATTCTCAGTCATCTGAAATAATGAATTCTCTTTATTGCTTAAGTCCATTTGAATGGAATTTCCTCTTACTTGCAACCAAAAGCATCCTTACTGATATAGGAGCATGGAGGAGAGCTCATTAATTTTGTCTGATAATACTGGAGAAGTCTTCCCAAAGAGGACATCATTTGACCTTTCATTTATAGGTTGAGTAGGAGTTCACCAGCAAACAAGAGAGGTAAGAATGATCAGGGCTGAATCTGTCAGGCAGCAGGGCAGGCCCTCCATGACCTCCAGGTCACCTTGAGGATAGCCTGACTTCCCTCCAGCCCTGCAGCTGAGATCCTTTCATTCAGTCCTCTCTCCGCCACGAATCTGCACATTCTCATCTCCGTTCACCAGGCAGCAGCTTACTGCCAGTGAGGGGAGATATTAAAGCTGACTCCTGCCCAGGAAATGGAAAGAACCCAGGAGAATTAGCTGGAGAAAACCTATTAAGCAACAAAAGAACACACCCAGCTGTCAAGTCATCTTTAGAATTTTAAATCATGCAAGTTGCCTTCTGAGTGGCTTTCCCAGCCTGTAAGAGCTCTCCACTTCAAGAGGGCCTTGGAGACCAGCAGGGTGCGGAATTTTCCCAGCCTGGGCACACCTCATCCATCTCCCCTGTGTGCCCTTCAGTCACAAGACTTTAACAACAAAATCCACATAGTCATGAAGCCCCCAAATAAGTACAATGAATCCTCTTTCCTTTTGAGAAGCAATCCTTTCCCTCTTGGGCTGAGATAAAAATACAGCCTTTGATGTGGCCTTATAGCTTCACATTGATAAGAGTTCCTTCTTGCGCAGTGCTTTCCAGCACATTATCTCATCCGAGCTGAGAACCAGTTGGGGATTACCGGGCCCCAGTAGCAGATGACAACCCGGAGGCTCCCAGAGATTAAATGGCTTGCTCAAGGTCACGAGGCTAACACCTGGTGGGGCCCGTTCCTGGACCCCTGCGCTGCCTCACTTCTTACATAAATTCTCAGAAAAGCATCTCCACTGTGCCTACATTGTCTGCCATACAAACAGCAGCAAACCTCACCAGGACAACAAAGTATTCTGTGCTTCCAGAAATCCAGGAATCCCCCAGTGGACCATGACAGGGCTGAGCTACCGAAGTGAGGTCTTGGGCAGTCACTGGATGCGTCCAAGCCTCAAATCCCTCCATGTGAACTGGACATCAGCTGCCTCCCTGGCAGTGGGGACAATCACACAGGGTCACTGCATTCCTCTGACGGGCTGGCATTTACCCTCCACCAGCCTGAAAGCCCGCTGCGGGGCAATGATGCTGGAGCAGGTGTGGGAGCTGAGGGTTCTAGCTGACCCCATGCTCAGCGGGATGACGGAAAAGCTACTAACGGCAGAAAGGAGTCAGGGGAGGGGCGACTTCCTACCTGCCCCGTGGGAACCGAGGCAGAATGTCCCCAGGGCCGAAACTTGCACACCACCCTCAGAGTTTCCATCCTTCTAACACGAAGCCACGCTTCCTTTCCCACACCGGTATCACCGCGCAAAGCCGCCTCCTCTACTGCCCAGCCTTACCCGGAACAATAGAACCTGGAGGCCTTCTAAAATTAGCTAGCTCGGCCTCCAGCCCTGCCTGGGAGGGCCCTGCCAGACCTCCTGCTGCTGTCCAGGGTCACTGACTTCCTGAGCTGGGGACAGGGACTGGCTTGGTTTTCTTCCACTGTGCGCCCTCCCTCCTCGCCTACCTCCTCCTTCCAGCTCTCTGGTTGGGACTCCACCTTGGTTTCTACCTAGTGCTCCCAACTAAGGAGGTGAATGAGCAAAGCTAGGAGTGGGACAGCTGGGCCTGGAAGGACAGAAGGCTTCCCTCTGAGTGAACAGCTGGGGACAGTTGTAAGTCAATTTAGATGGGCACCCGCATGCCCGTGCTTCCCCAGAATGACATTTCCCCAGTCTCCAAGATGATAAGCGCTCTCCTCCTCTCCCTCCCCACACCTCCTACATTCTCTCCCCACCGCTGCCACCCCACACCACTACCACTGTCACCACGCCAAGGGTCTTGCTTCACATTTCCTGGGGAAAAACCTGGTGCAATCTGACAGAAGCCCCCTCCTCTCCTCACCACAAACCACTGGCCTACTCACATCAAGACCACCCTGCTTCCCTCCTGTGAGGAGGGATAACGTCCCTGAGCTCGTCGGTGCCCAGATCCCACCCTTCCCCGCTCCTTAAGGACATGGGTCCTGCCCAGGACCTCGCTCTTGCATCACAATCTTCTCTTCTACCAAATCCACCCATCAGCATGTAAACACGGTTTAGCATCTCCTATCTTTAAAAATCCTCCCTTGACCTCATGTCCCCTGCCAGGTGCTTGACCCTTGCTTTCCTCCCCATCCACAGCGAAACTGTAAGACAGTGGCTACAGCCCAGACTCCACCCACTCATCCCTCATTTTCTCTCAACGCCCCCCCACCCCCACTAAGACTGCTCAGGTCAAGGACACTCACGACCCTCATGTTGCCAAATCCTATGGTCACCTTCCATCAGTATTTTACACAGTTGACCATTCCCTCCTTGAATCATATTATTCTCTTGGTTTCTCTACTTCCTGTTTTCCTGATGGATTTCCTTCAACCTCCAAGGCTGCTCCTTCTCAGCCTCCTCCTAAGTTCTTCCTCCTTTGTTTGATTTTTCAGCATCGGAGGATTTCAGGGCTCGGTCCTAGGATCTCTTCTCCTGTCTATACACTCTCCCTAGGTGACCGCATCCTGTCCCAAGGTTTTAACTTCCATCTGTATGCTTATGGCTCCCAAATCTACATTTATAGCAGAGAACTCTGGATGTCTCTGGAATTCTAGACTCAAATACCCAACTACCTACATGACACCTCCGTGCGAATGTTTAATAAGCATCTCAAAATTTGCCTTGAGCAGAATGGATCTCTGGATTTCCTACCCCTAAATCCATTCCTCCTTCAGTCTTCCCCATCTTATAAATACCACCACCCTCTACCTAGTTACTCCATCCAAAACCTGTTGTCTTCTCTCCATCTACATTGCTTCCACCCTTGCCCCTGATGGGTCTCTTGCCCAGTTATAATCCATGTTTCACACCCAGTAAGAGTGATTTCTAAAAACATAACTTAGATCAGGTCACTTCCATGATTAAAATCCTCCAGTGGCTTCTCATCACACTTAAAATTCAAACTCCTCACCCTGGTTCATAAAACTGTACCTGTCCAACCCCTAACCAAGCCTCAACTCTCATCACATCCTGTCCTGCCCAGTACCCTCTCCACTCTACTCTGGCTTCTTTTAGCTCCTTACCATTGCCATGTTCCTTCCTACTTTCTGGCCTTTGCACATTCTGTTCTCTCTGCCTAGCAGGGTCTTCCCCAGTCTTTGCTCTTATCATTCGTTCATTTATGTGTTTTCTCCTCACAAATTCTTTTCTCAACCACCCAATCTCAACCAGCCTCCCCGTAACCATGTCTCCCTATATTAATTCTCAGGATAACACAACTATCTAGTACTAGACTGATCATTTTTTGCTTCTTCATTTGTTGTGATCTGTCTCCCATGACAAGAATTAAACTCCACAACAGCAGAGATCTTATCATTCTTGTTCAATGCCGTGCTTAGACAGTGCCTGGTACATGGTTAATAGTCAATGACTGTTTGTTGATTGACTGCATAAAGGTGTCCTGGACAAGCCTATTTCAATTTTTCAAAAGGGCTTTTCGAGTTGGCAAGGTCACAATCAGAACTAGGTATTAGAAGATTAATATGCAAAAGGAGAGAAGCTGGGAGTAAAGGGACCTTTAGGAGGCTGATGCCACAAGGGAGGCAAGAGGACATGCTGCCAAGATTGGTAAAAGACAACAAAAGTCAAGAGTATCCAGTGCTGGCAGGGGCGGGGAAACCAGCATTCTCATGAGCTGATGATGATACTAGAAACTGTGGTGTGCTTTTGAAGGCAAATTTGGTAGTATCTATTTAAAATAGTCAATGTTTACGTCCTCTGACCCAACATTTTCATTCCTGGGGGTTTATCCTGCAGAAAAACTCCGACAAATGCATAAAGAGAAATGTATACAAAAACACTGCAGCATTGTTTACCATGGCAGAAATTTGGCAACAACTCAAATGTCCATAAATAGGTGACTGGTTACATAAACTACTGTACAGCCACACAATAGACTTAAAAGAATGAGGTAGACCTATATGTGTTTTCAAGGAAAGATGTCTAATATATTCCAATAGGGGAGAAAAACAATTTGCAGGATGAACCATATACACAATACTATCCTGTTTTTGTTTTTAAAAAGAAATAATAATTTGTTAATATGTGTATAAAAATTTTGGAAGAGAATATACTAAACCGTTCGTGATAGTTATTTCTGGGGGTATTGGTGAGGGGGCTCTACTTTCTAAATTTTGCATTTCTGCAATGTTTTGGGTTTGTATATCTGTGCATTACTTCTGTGGCCAGAGTTTTTTAAAGGCAAGCACGAGGTAATAAATGACAGGCAGCTGAACTAGACAGTGGCAGAAGGAGTGCAGAGAAGAGGACAGATATGAGGGCTATTGATATGACAGGATTCACAGAACCTGTGACGCAAAGTTTAAGCCTGGATGATGGGGAGAGCGATGGCCTTAAACCAGGAGGATAACACCTCACCAGACTAGAACCACAAAATAAGGTCCCATTTCATGTAAATTACCCAAATTACAATTGGCCATCTTCCACAGATGACTGCTACCACTCTGGTCCTATACTCCTTTCTGGCCACCCAGCATCAGTGTGACAAAAGCCTTTGCCTCCATTCCTCACACTGCATTGCAGAAACCAGGCTGCCAGCACCATCCTTAGACCCAGGCAAAGGGGCCCTGCCCTGGGACCTGCGCGCTCACGCACGCATGCGCGCACACACACGCATCTACACAAATATTGTTAAAGAACACGGTGACTCAGCAATTCCCTTCCCTCTTAAGTACATCTCCAAGAGAACAGAAACATATGACCACACAAAAACTTGTACATGGATGTTCATAGTAGCATTATTCACAATAGCCACAAAAAGTGGAAACAATGCAAATGTCCATCAACAGGTGAATGGATAAACAAAATGTGGTCTATCCATCCAAACACGGGAATCTTATTCAGCCACGGAAAGGAATGATGTCCTGATACATGCGTCAACGTGGACAAACCTTGGGAACATTATGCTAAGTAAAGAAGTCAGTCACAAAAGGCCACATGTTATGATTCTGTCTATATTAAATGTCCAAAATAGGCAAATCCATAGAGACGGAAGTAGATTAGTAGTTGCCAGGGACTTGGGAGAAGGGAGAATGGGAGGTGACAGTTCCTGGGTATAGAATTTCTTTAGGGGCTGATAAACACTCTGAAATTAGTGGTGATGTTGCAGAACTCTGTGAACATACTAGAAACCATTGACCTATTCACTTGAAATGGGCAAGTGGTATGATATGTAAATATTGTTAGAATAAAGCTGTTAATGATAAAACAAACAAACATACACATACACACACACACACACACACACACACCACAGGGATACCTTCCTCTCTCAGAAGCGTAGCTCAGGGCACGCTGGCCCAAGTTCAATTCCTGGTTGGGGGACTGAGATCTCGCAAGCCGTGCAGCATGGCCAAAAAAAAAAAAAGACTTAATTGAATCTTCATAAAATAAAATTTAAATCATCAGCTTTATTCAAAAATTTTGCTTTAAATTTTTTATATTAATTCATTTAAACTAGTAGTTTGCCTTTTATTTTAATGGCAATTTTGCAAGAAATGGAATTTCTTTGAAAATATATGGAAATTCATTTTAATTTGTTTAATGTTTTACATTTATTTCAATTTACTGTACTTTTTGGAAAGTGTTTTTTGTACGTTCCTCTTTTAGATCCTTGCTGTCAACAGCACACAAATTAGGGAAAATCTTGACCAAATTAATTAGTGATATTGTTAAAATAAAGACAAGGAAAATAAATTTTGTGAAACATTATATAATAACTTACGAATGATATTTATCTTTATTACTTATCCAATCGTTTCTGGACCATTAACAGACATGCATGAGAATAATTAAATTCAATCAATTTTGGTATTTTGTCAACTGTGAGTTACGTATTTTCCAGTTTTGTCATTATAAAGTTATATTTGTCAAAGTAGGAGGTTAGAAGGTATTTTATTTAAGTTCGTTTTCTTTGTAACTTTTAAATATTTAGACAGGTATTATGTAGGCCTCTCGCCCCAGCCCCACAAACCTGATGGTCAGGCCCACTGGCTGTGCCTTCAGACTCTTACTGAGGGTGATGGAAGACAAGCACACAGAGGGGCTATGGGCCCCTCCATGATGCACTCCCAGCCCACCTGCAGAGGGAAGGAAGCTGGTTTCCCCGTAGCCTGGCAGATACCTGCCTTCCTTAGCCAGGAGCATCCTCTTCCCGGGATGATGGGCCCTTGGGAGAAACCCCAGCCTACCAAGAGAGGATGCTTCTGCTCTACGGCCCCAGGTACAGCAGAACACAATATTTATCCATCCATTAATTCACCTGGCAGATGCACAGTCCCCACCCTCATGCTGCCTTCAGTCTAGTAGGGAGGTGAAACCAGATCACACAGAGAGAGCACCTGCAGCCCATCCAGTCCAGGTGGGGTACACCAGGTCCAGACTGTTCTGGCTTCAGTCTCTCCTCCAAGCAAGGTGTGGGCACGCTGTGGGTCCTGCCAGCAGGCCTCTTCACTCGGCTCTGGATGCCCCACAGACTACTGGCCCAACAAGAACACTCAACATCCAAGAACAGAGACTTCCCCGGCGGTCCAGTGGTTAAGGCTCTGTGTTCCCAATGCAGGGGGCACAGGTTCGATCCCTGGTTGGGGAACTAAGGTTCCTCAGGCTGCACAGCACAGCCACATAAAATTTTAAAAAATTAAAACGCCCAAGAACAAGCAGCAGTCTGCAGCTCAGTGTCCTCTATATTCACACAGATTCAAGAAATACTTTCCCCTGCAAACACCCCTCCACCACCCCCAAAAATGACAACGTCTCAGAGGCAGAGCTCTGACTCAACTATATGCAAGAGCTGCTGTTACCAAACAGAATGACTGCACAGCTGTGAGTGCACTCAGGGAACCCGTGACTTCACCTCTCCCTGAGAACAATGGGTAAATGCTTACTTCACGTGTGCGTAATGAAAGGGCTGCTTTGGGCAATTTTCCTGAAACAAAGGAATTGCCTGATCTAAAAGTGAAATGAAGTCACCACCTCCAAAGACAAAAACTTCTTGTGACCTTTCCGTGAGAGTTTTTCATCAAGGTTTCAAAAGTCTGAGGGATTGGTTTCAGCCAGGGCACCCTGCTACAGTTTGAGCAATGGAACAGAGCATGTTCGGGAAGGAGCAGGCTTTGAGGGGTGATGACAAGGCTGGTCTGAGTATAACTAGTGGAACATCCATGTAGCAAAGCAAGAAAGTTTGGGAGTCATCCACATCAAGACAACCTCACCAACGGAGGGGGGAAGAGAGAGAACAGAAGGCGAGGGCCTGAGGAACACCTGTATTTCTAGGACAAGAAGAGAAGAGGGGTCAGAAATAGAAAAGGCAGGAGCAGAGAGGCAGGAGAGCCAAAAAAAAGTGAATTCAAGAAAGAGGGGGCTTCCCTGGTGGCTCAGTGGTTAAGAATCCGCCTGCCAATGCAGGGGACACGGGTTCAAGCCCTGGTCGGGGAAGATCCCACATGCCATGGAGCAACTAAGCCCATGTGCCACAACTACTGAGCCTGCGCTCTAGAGCCTGTGAGCCACAACTGCTGAGCCCGCTTGCCACAACTGCTGAAGCCTACACACCTAGAGCCCGTGCTCTGCAACGAGAAGCCACTGCAATGAGAAGCCTGCGCACCGCAACAAAGAGTAGCCCCCGCTCGCCACAACTAGAGAAAGCCCACGCGCAGCAACAAAGACCCAACACAGCCATAAATAAATAAATAAATAAAAAGAAAGAAAGAGGGAGTGGGTGGTCGTATCTGCTAATGCAGGCAGGTCATGAGTGAGAACTGAAAACACTGTGTGCATGGTGGGTCACCTGTAAGAAGCAGTTTCATAAGAGATGGGAGCAGAGGTCCAATTGTAGAGTGTTAAGGAGTGAAGGGAGGAGAGAACCGAGATGGTACTTGAGCGGTCAGCAGATGGAAGGGAAGCTGTTTCAGGATAGTGGAAGATGGAGAAACTGGGAAATCCAAGGGAGAAGAGCTAATTGATGCAGCCAAGCCCTAGATGGGGGCATGGGACACTAGTGGGGAGTGAAGCATTGAAGAGAACTGGGGCAGGCCCTCCACCACCACCAAGGCAGGAGGGGTGGGAGAAGAACGGAGTTGAGGAGGGGAGGTGGGGGACACAGGTTGGAGCTCTGCCACGCTGGCTGCCATCACCTCCCCAGCCTGGAATAGAGACAACATCAGCATGGCCAAACCACCACTGTGTGTCTGGCATCTGAGCTAAGGGACCCGTATGCCCCAGAGCCTGGTCACTTTCATGGTCATAATCATGGCCTCCTGACTGGCCATGGTTCACTCTCTCATTCACTCATTTGACAATATTTACTGCCTGCTACTATGTGATAGGTACTGCACTAAGTGCTGGGAGTTACATAAGTAAGAGGGACCGGCCCCAACCTCACAGAGCTCAGAGGGTAGCAGGAAGCATGATTAAGCAGACCTTCACAGGGGGTGGTAAGGCTAGACCAGGGGGCTATGGAATTCCAGAGCAAGGACACCTCACCTTGGGGTGGGAGCACAGGGCAAGAAAGTGACACATAAGCAGAGAACAAACGCCGGAGGAGGAGTGAGCCAAGAGAACAACAGGGCAACGGTGTTCCAGGCAGAGGGTACAGTACACTCAAAAGCACAGAAATGAGCAAGAGCCTGGTGATTCCAGGAACTGGGATCCATAAGTTCAGGATAGCTGGAGAGCAGAGCACAGAACATTTATTCAAGGGATGAGGCTGAAGCCGCAGGAACAGGGCCTGCCTGAGATATTTAGCCAAAAAAATACAGAATAAAATAAAATAATTACCTAATTATGAGTACAGGCCTCCATAGGTCACCATGTCCTGAGACCAGAAAACTGTGTACATTGTGTACTGAATATAATCCATAACCCTTGCCAGGGGGCAGAGGTGGTGGGGAGAGGGGAGAATTGCCGCAGTAGCTAAATCAGTGACCATCAAAATCATGGAAGGAAGGGAGGGAGGGAGGGAGGGAGGGAGGGAGGGAGGAGTGAGCCCGTACCAGCTTGGCTTAATGGAAGCTGAAAGTAACTGACAATTGGGATTTTTCTGAGTTGGTCAAGTTCAATCCCACCAGATGTCATGAAAGTGAGGCCTCTGAAGACTGATTGACAAAGACTTCCCTGGTGGTGCAGTGGTTATGAATCCACCTGCCAATGCAGGGGACACGGGTTCGAGCCCTGGTCTGGGAAGATCCCACATGCCGCGGAGCAACTAAGCCCATGTGCAACAGCTACAGAGGCTACGCTCTAGAGCCTGCGAGCCACAACTACTGAAGCCCACCTGCCTAGAGCCCATGCTCCGCAACAAGAGAAGCCACTGCAATGAGAAGCCCACGTACCGCAACGAAGAGTAGCCCCTGCTCTGCAACTAGAGAAAGCCCACGTGCAGCAATGAAGACCCAACGCAGCCAAAAATAAATAAATAAAATAAATTTATTTTTTTTTAAAAAAGGAATGATTGACAGAAGTAAACCAGGTCTGAACAAGCCCTGAATCGCACCTGACTTGTGTTTGCATGCCCAGTACCATCCTGAGTGTGGACCTCCCAGACATGTCACTTGAAAAATGACAATCAATTGAAAAACCTCTGTGGCCTGCGTGCCAGGGTGGGAAGGGGTGGGCATCCTGAGGTGTGCTAAGAAGCCACTCTGGGCCCTGGGGCCTCCAAAGGGCACAGCTGAGCCTGCTCCAGGGCTGATTCTGGTTGAGCACTCCCTCCCAGTTCAAGGTGGGCTCAGACAATCCATCAGCGAGCCAGCCCTGAGGGCCCAATCCCAGAGCAGGTGGGAGAAACTTCTGGGAAGGCGTAAGGACCCTGGAACACCTGCCAGGGGGCCCATGCAAGTCTAGGCCAGCCAGACACACTGAGATGGGACAAAGGGCCAGAGGTAGGTGTGGGTGAGCCCCAGGCAAGCCAGCCCGAGGCTCAGCACCACAGACTTGGCCTCAGCACTCTGCCCTTAGTTCACATACTCATTTCTGTGTTTGTGTTTCCCTTTATCTCTCAGTAAGAATTCCTTTTCAAAAATGCCAAGTTTATCTCACACATATCAGAGGGAAAGAAACCTAAATTCCAGGCCCAACTCCCCGGTTGCTGGCCATGTGGTTTGGGACAAGGGGGGGAAAGAAGAAGTCTCATTAGGTGAGCTCCCAAAGGGCAAGCACAGTGCTACCTGCACAACCTCTGCAGTAGTAGCAAGATTCCCGTTTTACAGGTGGGAATCAAGAAAGTGACCTAACCTGCTCAAGGTTCCACAGCTGGATAATGACAGGTAGGATTCAAACCTGATGACAAAGCATGCTGGGCAAAGTCACTCGCCTTTCTCTGTCCCCATTTCTTCAGTCTAAAATGGGAACAATAATAGGGCTACTGGGAGAATGGAATGAAACATTATGCATGAAAACACATGGCAAACTGTAAAGCCTGACGCCTGAGTTAATATCCTCCCTGTGCCCCTCCCCGCACTGGGGCAAGGTCTGAGCACCTCCCCTTCCTGGTGCTCCCTCGAGAGGGCAGGTGCTGAAAATGACTTTGCCAAACGGATCCAAGGCCTCAGCTCCCCGCCCTTCCTGGCTTGCTTGGCCAATACTCAACAGGACTTATCATAGTTCCTGGAACATCCCAGATCTGCTAGGACAATGATCAGCCCAGGCCAGCTGTCCTGGGGCCTCCAGACCACCTTGCAGGACCAGCCAGCCACAGCAGCAGGAGACATGAGTTGCCAAAAGTACCACTGGCTCAGGTCTGGGTATGCCTGGAAATTCACCAGAGCTTTCACGATACAGACACATTGCTGGGAAGGTCTCCACTTAGCAAACACTGTCAACGCCCAGATGGAAAGCAGCCGTGGTGCAGGGCAGGGCCCTCCACCTCCAGCATCCCAGCCCCAGCCTCCAAGGAACGGCAGGTCCAGGTGTACACCCATCTCTCCCCTCCTCATCCCCCTCATGCCACGAGTGTTCCCTCCCGGGAAGCGGCCTCTGTGGCCTCTCCTGGTACAGCTTGACTCATCTAAACAGAACACACCAGGTGGCATAGGCAGGTGGCCCAGCCTCCTCAGGGAAGTCTGGAAAAACCCAGGAAGCAGGGAACCTGGCAGAGCTCCCCAGAGCTCAAGCTGGGCCTTCTCTGCCACCCTCTGATAAAGGGCACAAGGCTCATGCTCCCACAGGGAAACGAAGGGCAGGGGATGAGACCTGCATGGGGAGTCAGGAGCCCTGGGGCCTAGTCCTGGCATTGCCACTATTGCTGTATGACGTTGAGCAAAATACTTCCCCTCACTGGGCCTCAGTTTCCTCATCTATAAGTGAAGGATCTGAAGCTAGATCACTGAGTTCCACTATAGTACTTGCTTTCTATGATGTCACATATCTGGGTGACTCCCCAGAAAACCTAACACAGTCCCTAACACAGACCTTCCACAGGCCCTGAAAGTGGATATCATTTAAGACAAAAACCAAGCAAGAGGGACTTCCCTGGCGGTCCAATGGTTAAGACGTCACCTTCCAATGCAGGGGGTGCGAGTTCAATCCCTGGTCGGGGAGCTAAGATCCCACATGCCTCACGGCCAAAAAACCAAAACATAAAACAGAAGAAATATTGTAACAAATTCAATAAAGACTTTAAAAATGGTGCACATCAAGAAAAAAAAAAACCACCACCAAAGCAGGAAGCAGGCAGCAGGTCCATCTCTCACCTCCTGGGGGAGCCCTCACCGCCCTCATCTTGGGCTCCCTAGGAACTCAGCTTTGACTGGACACTCGCTGGATGAACCTGGAAGAAACAGGTTAAAACCCTAAAACTGTAAAGAGGAGCGCATCACTTCACTCAGCTGTCAGACAATGAGGCACCATCCAGATCCTGAATTAGGCCATGCAAGTGACAGCTGCTCATCCTCATATTATAAAAGTTGCAAATCTCCTTGTCACCTGTTTATCAGGTCACAAGTGAACATGACAAAGGCCAGCAAACGTCCCAGCTTGGTGGCCAGCAGGGACGTCCTGGGCCAAGAACAGGTCCTTGGGTCCTTCCAGGCAGCTTACCTCAACACCAGCAAACAGAAGACCGGGCAAAACACATATCACTCCAGCCCCTCATGGTGCTGGCAGTGAGCTCCAGACAGAGACCAAACCCAGGAATAGACAGGAAAGCTTTGCCACCTTGGAGAAGTCCCTTAGTCTCTGAGGATAAGAGTAATAATTGGACTGATGCAAGGGATAAAATATACAACACATGTGCTATATAAACAGCAAAAAAGCCATCCAGACAAACTGGGTAATGGTGGAAAAACAAAAGAGGTGTAGAATTTTCATGGTGATGTACTGGAGCAAGCTTGCAAGAGCTAATTTAAATGTTCAGGAATTTTGCTAGCCAGTTGACATGATGTTAGTAGCTTGAAATCAGCCATAGCAGGAGTATTTACATCACAGAAATAGTCAAATGGGGCCTTTCTTCCCCCCAGAGAGCCAATTTTTCAACATTTACCAGCACACCACTGTTTATAAATAAGAGTAATGCAAGAGGAGTCAGTGAGTTGTTGCTTCAGACACACTCTCCATAACTTTATATGTCCAAACGAACATTGAAGAATTCAAGATAGTAAGCTTGGGAGGTCATATTCTCTCCTAACACTTAAAAAGCTTTTCCATTTCCGCAAACATTTACTGAGACCTACTACATGCCAGGCACCAGACAAAGATTCAATAAACAAACAAAAAACCTTTCCTGAATTGCTCACAGAGTGATGAAGCAGTGAGAAAGCACACACTACGAGACACTCAGGGAGTGCAGTGGTCCAACCCTTAGTTGTGAAGGTCCAAGTGAAAGCCACTGGAAAGGGCACTGCAGACAGAGGGAATGGCATATCCAAAGGCACAGAGGCATGGACAATAAGACAACTTTTAAAAATTCCTCTCTAGAACTGGCTTTGAGGAAGTTTTAGAGTTGTTCCACTATAGGCATTATTTATTCTAGCCAAAAAGTGCATCTCTCACCTCACTCCCCTCAGCAGAATTTAGCACCAGATTTCCTTTGGCTGTTTCCAAAACCCAAATACGTTTTCAGAGAGTGAGAATTTGTCATTCCTGAGACCAACTCCTCAAACCAAAGGGGAGCTCCCCAAGACGTTGATAGAGGCAACATCTCTGTCAAGGGGACTACTTCACGTCGCAGCAGGCACTTGGATGTATGAAACCATTTAAATTTCCATCTCATTTCTCCATAACACTTTATAGGGAACAATGAGCGCCAACTTTTTTCTCTTGAAACATGTCCACATTCTGCCTTGGAGAATGCCAGAATTTGAATTTCAAAAATGAAGGCCAAAAAAAAAAAAAAAAAATCCAAAGCATCCAGACAGAAAAAGGAGGTTATCTTCAAAGGAACAAAACTCAAGGTGACCTCAGACTCTGCAATATTAAACACAAGCAGACAGTGGAACCAGGTCATGAATCCTAAGCCAGCCAAGTCATTGTCCACATGTAGAGGCAACAGAATGTCATTCTCTCTTTCACAGGGGTTCTGAAAATTATATCACCCACATGCCCTTTTTGAAAAAAGCATTTGAAGATACATCAACTGTCTCGAAAGAAATTAAAATACAAAATTCAAACTGGGGAAGTTGAGGTATCATTAAAGAATTGAAAGTGAGCAGTAAACCAGTTAAGTGTAAAAAATAAATTATCGTTGGGGAATTCCCTGGTGGTCCAGTAGTTAGGACTCCGCGCTTTCAGTGCCGTGGCCCAGGTTCAATCCCTGGTGGGGAACTAAGACTGGCAAGCTACATGGTATGGCCAATAAATAAATAAATAATTGTAAATGTGTTTTAAAATTGGATGTTAGCCATTTATATGAAATTCCAGAATAGGCAAAATTAATCTATGGTGAAAGAAATCAAAACAATAGTTGTTTCTGGGAGGACAGAGGTTGACTGGGAAGGGTTAAAAAGAAACATAGAGGGGTTCCCTGGTGGCGCAGTGGTTGGGAGTCCGCCTGCCGATGCAGGGGACGCGGGTTCGTGCCCCGGTCCAGGAGGATCCCACATGCCGCGGAGCGGATAGGCCCGTGAGCCATGGCCGCTGGGCCTGTGCGTCCAGAGCCTGTGCTCCGCAGCGGCGGGTGGGGGTGGGGCCGCATCCGTGAGAGGCCCGCGTATTGCAAAAAAAAAAGAAACCTAGAGTGATATCAATGTCACTATCTTATAAAGGAGTTTTGTTCCACAGGTGTGCACATTGTCAAACTTGCTGAATTGTACACTTAAGGTCAGTACATTTCACTGTATGTAATGATGTCAATAAAAATGAATATCTTAATATTGAGTTTTCTAATCTATGAATATGGTATAATCTCTGTTTTTTAGGTCTTCTTTAATTCCTCTCAGCAATGTTTTATAGATTTCAGTGTACAGGTTTGGCATGTCTTTTATCAGATTTATCTCTATTCCATGTTTTTATGCTATTTTTTTAAAGGTTTACTTTTTTTTTGTAAATTTATTTATTTATTTTTGGCTGTGTCGGCTCTTCGTTGCTGCACAAGGGCTTTCTCTAGCTGAGGTGAGCACGGGCTACTCTTCATTGTGGTGCACGGGCTTCTCATTGCGGTGGCTTCTTTTGTTGTTGCAAAGCACGGGCTCTAGGCGCGTGGGCTTCAGCAGTTGTGGCACACAGGCTTCAGTGGTTGTAGCTCGTGGGCTCCAGAGCACAGGCTCAGCAGTTGTGGTGCATGAGCTTAGTTGCTCCACGGCATGTGGGATCCTCCCAGACTAGGGCCCGAACCCATGTCCCCTGCACTGGCAGGCGGATTCTTAACCACTGCGCCAACAGGGGAGCCCCAATTGACTTTTATGTATTGCTCTTGTATCCTAAAATCTTGTTGAACTCACTTATCAGTTCTAGTAGTTTTTTTGGAGATTCCATCAAATTTTCTATATAAATGATCATGTCATATATGAATAAACACAGTTTTACTTCTTCACTCCCAATCTGGATGCCTTCTATTTCTTTTTCTTGTCTTATTGCACCGACCAGAACCTCCAACATGATGTTGAATAGGTGATAAGAGTGGACAACCCTGCCTCATTCCCAGTCTTAGAGTGAAAGCATTTAGTATTTCACTATAAAGTGTGCTGTTAGCTATAGGATTTTAGTAGATGTTCTTTTTCAGGTAGAGGATCTTCCATTCTATTCCTAGTTTGTTGAGAGATTTTATCAAAACTGAACATAGGATTTGTAACAAATTAATCATTAGAGAAATGCAAATGAAATGCTAATGAGGTACCACTATATGCCTACTAGAATAGGTAAAATTAAAAAGACTGACCATACCAAGTATTGGTGAGGATATGAAGCAACTAGAACTCTCATTCAGTACTGGTGGGCATGTAGTACAACCATTTTGGAAAACAGTTCAGTTCCTTAAAAAGTTAAGAAGGTATCTACCCAAGACAAATGAAAATACATGTCCACACAAAAACTTGTACATAAATGTTCATAGCTGCTTTATTTGTCATATCCAAACACTGGAAACAACCCAAATGTCCAACAGGTGAATGGACAATGGTGGTATATTCATACCACACACCAGCAATAAAAAGAAATGAACTATTGACATGAACCTGCAATAATGTAGATGGATCTCAAATAATTATGCTAAGCGAAAGAAATCAGACCCAAAAAAATGTATACTGTATGACTCATTTATACAAAATTATTGAAAATGCAAACTAATCTATAGAGACAGAAGGCAAATCAGTGGCTGCCTGGGGACAGGGGTTGGGAGAGGCAAGAGGAGGAGACATGGTGAAGCTTCTGAGGGTGATGGATATGTTCACTGTGATTGTGATACTGGTTTCATGGATATATATCAATACAAATGTCAAAACTTATCAAATTGTACACTTTAAATATGTGCAGTTATTACATGCCAACTATGCCTCAATTCTGCAGTTTAGAAGTGGAATAATAAAATTTTTAAGAGAATGTTAGTGATACAAATAATTATTAAAAGAACATATAGGGACCTCCCTGGTGGCGCAGTGGTTAAGAATCCACCTGCCAATGCAGGAGACACGGGTTAGAGCCCTGGTCTGGGAAGATCCCACATGCCATGGAGCAACTAAGCCCGTGAGCCACAACTACTAAAACCCGTGGGCCTAGAGCCCGTACTCCACAACAAGAGAAGCCACCGCAATGAGAAGCCCACACACCGCAACGAAGAGTAGCCCCTGCTCACAGCAACTAGAGAAAGCCCGTGCGCAGCGACGAAGACCCAATGCAGCCATAAATAAATAAATAAATATATTTTTTTAACCTTATAAAAAATATGAGAACATATACATTATATTAAAAAAATAAGAGCTATACTCCGAGATCATAACCACAGACAAAATGTCTTGAAAAAAAAGCAGCTAAAGTTCTCATCAAAACATAGTGTATCAAAAGTCAGGGTTATTACTGATTTTGATATTTAGAGAAATATCAGTTTGGGTTTTTTTTTTTAAGTGTAGAAAAACTTCAAATCCAACAGAAGTGACTGGTTAGCCACTGGGGCCTCCCATGTTAAGAGGCATCAGTGCCAACTTGTCAAAGGGTGGGGAGTGGACCCGCTGGCTTCCCAAGTCACATCCTGTGACTCTTCCAAATACCCAGAGCCAGGAACCACCTCAGCACCACTACCAAGGGAATATGAGAGCCACCTCCCCTTCTCTGCTTCATCCCTGCCTCCTTGATATTTAAGGAAGGAGACAGATAGATATATCTGATATATCTGAAGGAAAGGAAATAACTATCTCAAAGACATATCTGCACCCCCATGTTCATTGTAGCATTATTCACAATAGCCAAGATATGGAAACAACCTAATTGTTCATCAGTGGACAAATGGATCAAGAAAGTGTGATATATATACACAGAATGGAATATTATTCAACCAGAAAAAAAAAAGAGGGAAACCCTGACTTTGGCAACAACATGGATGAACTTTGAGGGCATTATGCTAAGTGAAATAATTCAGACAAAGAAAGACAAATACTGCATGATCTCACTTATATATGGAATCTAAAAATGCTGAACTCATAGAAACACAAGTAAAATGGTGGCTGCCAGGGGCTAGGAGCTGGAGAAATGCAGAGATGTTGGCTAGAGGTTACAAACTTCCAGTTATGAGATGAATACGTTCTGGGGATCTAATGTACCACATAGTCACTGCACTTAGCAATACTGTATTATATACCTGGAGGTTGCTAAATGTTCTCACCACCACCCAAAAAAATGGCAGTTACGTGAAGTGGCAGAGGTGTTAACTAACCTTATTTTGTGGTAATCATTTCATAATATATACATGTATCAAAATATCATGTTGGGGCTTCCCTGGTGGCGCAGTGGTTGAGAGTCCGCCTGCCGATGCAGGGAGCACGGGTTCGTGCCCCGGTCTGGGAAGATCCCACATGCTGCGAAGCGGCTGGGCCCGTGAGCCATGGCCGCTGAGCCTGCGCGTCCGGAGCCTGTGCTCCGCAACGGGAGAGGCCACAACAGTGAGAGGCCCGCGTACTGCAAAAAAAAAAACCACAAATATATCATGCTGTACACCTTAAGGAGGCAGGGCTACAACTACAAGACAGACACGGCCCAACTATCAGGGAGTTTACCTTCCAGTGAGAATCCCAGAGAGAAGACACGTAACAGGGGCGGGGCGGGGACGCAGCCCTAAGCTCGCGACTGTTAGCGCGAGACCCTGAGCGCCGCGGTTAGAGGCCCCGCCCCACCAACAGTCAACCTCGCAGTGGTCCTCGTGGCAGAGTGCGGTAAGAGACGGGTCACAGCCTTCTCCCTGGGGCCCTCCAGGCCTTCTGGCCTCGGGGCCTGCGGGTGAGCTGGGCGCCCAGCGACAGGCTGAAGGCTGTGTCCTGCAGAGCTCACGCCCTCTCCGTGGCCGCCCACAGGCTGGGCCCAGGCCTTGAGGCTGCAGTGAACCTCTCCCCCATCCCCGCCTCTGCGACCCTAATGGCAGCAGCAGTTCTACATGGCTCGCAATCTGCGTGACCTGGCCCTGCTGTTTGGGCGGCCTGAGGAGCCTGAGGGCCAGTTGGGTCCTTGGGCGCCTGGCTCCCTCAGTGATGATGGCTGGGCAGGGTCTGGGGACCTGGCCCTGAGGGTGCCGCCAGCTGAGATCTGCCTCTTCAGCCGGGCCTGGGCACTGGCGGTAAGACCCATACTGGGTGCTGCACCAACGCTCCCGGCAGGGTAACTGACCTCCACAGGGACCCCCTCCTCTTAGCCAGGACCTGGACCTCAGAGAGTAAAAGTTGAGCCTTTGGGACCTTGCCCTTTCTGGTTAGAACAGAGAATAACATTTGTTTTGGTGGAGGTTTACAGGAACAACGTGACCTGACCTCAGGAACAAAGGATCTGACACCAAAGAAGTTTGCAACAACTAACCACAGCCCTCCCTCACCTTTCCTATAAAAGGGCTTTGCTGAAAGCTTGAGGGGAGTTCAGAGTTTTTAAGGTACAAGCCACCTGTCTCCTTGCACGGCCCTGCAATAAACCTTTCTCTGCTCCAAACTCTGACGTTTCAGTATTGTTTGGCCTCACTATGCGTTGGGCACACAGATTTCCGTACAGTAACAGACACAGGGAGGGCAGGTTAACAGAACCTGGGGGCTGATTAGCCGGGGGTCAGGGGACATGGAGGAGTCCACGATGACTGTCAAGCTTGCAGGCCTGGTTAACTGAAGAGCCAGGGAACTAGCATCAGGAAGAGGTGATGTAGGGAGGAGATGTGGGCAGGAATATGTAGAGTTCAGTTTGGGTCATGGTGAAACTGATGGAATTTCTTTGGTTGTCCCCTTATCAGTGAGGACCCACAGGATTTGTAGGAGGAGGACAAAGCCAGGGCCAGAGAGTTGGTGGGTTCAGGCTAGGCCTGAGGACAGCCAGGAGCCACAGGGCTTTGCACCGTACCCCAAAGGCACGTGGCCAAGGGGCCTGGTCAGGAGTCAGGCAGCCTGTGTCCTGGCCGGAGTACAAACACATACTAACCCTCCACCCTGGGCAAGTTGTTCACTCCTCTGAGTCCTTGGCATCTGCTAAATGCAGATGAAAATGCGCTCCTCGAATATTTCACAGGGTGGCTGTGAAGAATCTGGAAGAAATTTAGAAATTGTATAAGGCTATATAAATAAAAGGGGTCAAGTCCAAGGCCTTCTATGGGAAAGCTGAGGTTTATGGTGACTTGCCCAGGGCCAAACAATGGTTACCAGGTGCCATCAAGCTCTGGTGCCTCTGCCCCTCTATGATACCCCAGTCCCTCTGGGTACTTGCTGGTGGCACTTTCTGTGGAACACTGAGCCTCTCTTGGGGCCATCCCAGAAGACAAGACCCTCAGACTCCAATCCTGCCTCAGACACAAACAAGCCTTTTACTCACTTGGCCCGGATCAAGGTCAGCCTCTGCAAGATATGTTCCCGCCCAGCTGGGAGGCAGAGCAGAAACCCACAGCCACCAGGACAACCCAGGCCCTACGGAGCCACACAGGCTGAGTTGTCATCTGGGAGACGAGAGATGTCCAGCTCTCAGCAGGTGCTCCAAGAAGGTTTATTAGTATCCACATTGGGGAGCCCCAGGCTCTTGCCGAGAACAAGGGGCTGAAAGCATCCAGTCGGGGAAGCAAGGCCACCACAGGCTGACAGGTCTGGCACCCATGGAGATGGTGATGCTTCTGTTTCAAGCACAGCCAACTCACCCCTCTCTGCCCTTTAAGTCTCCTGGTAAAGAGGTAGGGCTGTCCTTTCCACGAAGAAATGAGGTCCCTGGTGGTTTCTTAACTTGTCTGACATCTACCAGCCCCCAGAAACCTTGACACAGGCCCTCTGTCTGCTCCCCCAACCTCGGCCAGCATCAGCAACCACATGTTCAGCACAGGGAGCCCCCCCTCACCCTGGCAGCCCCCGCTCGCTCCTAGAGCCTGCCAGCTAAAGTCTGGAGCGGACAAATTCTATCAGGTGCTCCAACTGCTCCTCCAGGTGCTGCTCATCTCCGTGGTTCTCAATGACCCAATCGAAGGCCCCGACGTTGTCCAGGCCACATTCTGACTCAGCATCATCCACCCCTGCAGAGGAGGTATGGCGAGGTCAGGCCCCATCCCTCCTGACAAACACCAGGCATCGGGCACTGTGGCCTGCTGACCCCACATGGAGCCACCCTCTCTTGCACTCCCCTCGGTCCCTCCGGAACCAAGCTCCACTTACCCCAAAGGGCACTTCCCCACCCCATGAAACACCAGGATAGCAGGTTCAGCAGTCCACAGCCACCTGAGCCCCCCAGAGGGTCCCGCCGACTTAAGTCTTCACTTGTCACTGCCATCTCAAACCACAGACAACCCAAATGGCCATTTCGTTTTCATTTTATGTGAAGCTGGTCGTGTCCATTTCTATCCCTGTATCTCTGATTCAGTTCTCATGGAAGGCAGAGTGTGCCATTCTCACCTGACAATGAGAATGGTAGTAAGAGCATCTACCTGGTGGGTTTGCTGCTACTATAAAGTGAGATAATGTTTAAAGGGCTTAGCATGGGCCTGGCCAGAGTGAGTGCCCAGGAGGTGAGCAGCCATTAGGAAGGGTCGTACCCACTGATCTGAACTTCCCCAAGTCACAATGACCTAGGGCAGGGAAGACATATGATCTATGCCTCTGAATGGCCACAGTGTAGGTCCTGGGCTGGCACCACTAAGGCTGCCTAGTAGAGCTTCCTCTCCCCCCTCCCCCTACTCTGTTAATCAAACAGGAGTGAAGTTTGTCAGGCCCACCCTCTGGAAAGGGTGTCAGTCCCCCCACCAGGCTGGAAAGCAAAGGTGAAGGACCAGGGAAATGGGTCCCAGCCAGACCTCCAGAAGCCCACTGGCCTGGAGAAGGCAGCCCAGGTAAGGATACCAGGCCAAGGTCACGGGGCAACCTTCATCCCCAAGGATACCATCTTCTACCCGACTCCACTTTTTAATCTGGAGGTGCTCCTGAGCCCCAGGCCTCAGACTCCTTTTTATAATCCCGTGCTCACTCCCCACAGCCTGCCAGGGAGACAGCGGAAGACCAGACCAAGAGCCCAGGAGTGGGTGGCCTGGTCTACAGGTGGGGCGGCTGGCCTGCGTGCAGAGCCTTGGGGCAGAGGTTGTGAGCAGCTCACCTGGTGTGAACACCCAGCCCCGCTGCTGTCGGCTCTGCTCTGTGGCCACCACGCGGACCGTCTGCGTCACAGCCCCGTAGGCCTCCCGAAACCACTGGATGTCAGACACCCTCCGTGTGTCACTCACCAGCTGCAGGGAAAGGACACAAACATGTGCCCAACAGGACATGGTGCAGGGAGCAACAGGACAAGGCAAGGGGGTAAGGGAGAAAGAGGAGAAGACCCAGACCCAGTCCAAATGAACGGGAGCATAGACTACAAAACCCAGGAAAGTGTAGCCCCATTCCCTATTATTACCCAGCCAGCTGGAATGGACATCCCCTCCCCCCTCCAGGCAGCCCTTCCTGACTGCTGCACTCCACAGCCCGATATGCCCACACTGTATTCTACGGTCATGTCGGTCATCGCTGAGCTGAAGAAGAGACCTCAAGCTTTGAAGTCAGATCAGCCAATCCAATGCACTCATTTTACAGATGAGCAAACTGGTGCCAGAAACAAAGATACCCTAATCGGTCCCTGCCCCCAGCGCCTTTTAAAACGTAAATGTGATTCCCGTCAGCCCCTTGCCCTAAATCTCTCAAAGGCTTCCCATAATTATAATACAATCCAAAGCTCTCACCCCAATTTACAAGGACCTATAAGATCTGGCACCTACTTCCCATCATTTTCCCTTCATTCATTCTGCTACAGCCAACTGACAACCTTGCTGTTTCTTAAACATACCAACCGGGTCTCCTCCTCAGGGCCTTTGCACATCCTACTCCCTCTGCCGAGATAATCACAAGGGAGGCTCCCTTGCTTCATGGAGGTTTCTGCTCAAATATCACCTCCTCGGAGAGGCTGTCCCTACCATCCTGGCTCCCTTCCTGTCCCTTTCAATTCTTATATGCTTTTTATTTTTCTCTGAGCACTAAGTATTCATGAAACCATCACTATTTATCTGTTTGTGTGTTTATTGCCTGATCTGCACTCTGTAGAGTCAGCTCCATGAGGGGAAGGACTGTGTCTCCATTCACTGCTCTATTCCTGGCCCTTAGCACCGTCTGACACATAAGGAGCACTCAGGAGCACATGGTCAATGAACGAATGAATAAGCTAATAAAGAGGTCAGCTGTTTTTGTCCATGCTGCGGACATGTTCATTCACCCAGCTCTTAAACAAGTACTATGTCAAACACCTACTGTGTGCCGGGCACTGTGCTAGGCACTGGGGATAGAGTGGTGAGCACAACAGACCTGGTGCTTGCCCTCAGGAAGCTCACTGTCTGGTGGGAGAGACAGACTCTAAAGATGCAGCTTCACTAATTACCATGTAATCACAGCGCATATCAACAAGCATCTCTACCTTACCACTCTGAAACTGAACTCCTGATTTTGTCCCCAAACCTGTTCCTCCACACCGTCCCTGTCTCAGAAAATCACAACTCCATCTGTCTAGCTACTCAGAACAAAACCCTTGGATTTGTCTCCTGTCTTTCCACCCCAGAGCCATCATATTGGGAAATCCTATTGGTTCTATCCTCAAAATCTGTGCAGAATCCGCCCCTTCTCTCCACTCCACCACCACCCCGAGCCGAGCCACGGCCATTTTGCTGTCTTGTGGAAAGATCCTCTGCCTGGCCTCTCTGCTTCCATTCTTGCCCTCCTGCAGCAGCCAGGGAGAGCTTTCTATAAACCTTAGAGCAGACCATGCCTCTCCTCTGCTCCAAACCCTCCAGTGAGTCCCCATCTCACTCAGAGAAACCCCAGGCTCTTCCAGAGAATCTGCAATGATCTGACCTCACCTCCTGCCACTCACGCTTCACCCACAAAAACCCATCTGGGTCACTCCCTTACTTCCTTCAGGTCCCGCTCAAACGTCATCACATCAGTGAGACCTTCCTGATACCTTTAATAAAGCAGCAACCCAGCCCTCCTCAGAGTCCTGGCCTGCTTTATTTTGTCCCTTAGTATTTATCTCCACCTGACATATTCTGTATTTTATTAGGGCCTAATTCCCTCTGCCCCCAGCTTAATGTAAGTACCCTGAGAGCAGGGACTTCATCAGATTTTCACATGATGTATCCCCAAATCATCTGGAACCAGTCCTGCTACAAGAAGATACTACTGGGGGCTTCCCTGGTGGCACAGTGGTTGAGAGTCCGCCTGGCGAGGCAGGGGACACGGGTTCATGCCCCGGTCCGGGAAGATCCCACACTGGGCCCGTGAGCAATGGCCGCTGAGCCTGCGCGTCCGGAGCCTGTGCTCCGCAACAGGAGAGGCCACAACAGTGAGAGGCCTGCGTACCGCAAAAAAAAAAAGAATATACTACTGGCTGCCAGAATGAATGAGGAAGGAAAAGGGTAAGGTGCTATGGGAGCACCTGACCAGGAGCGCCAGTTAAAACCTGGGCATCAGGGAAGTCTTCCCTGTAGAGGTGCCATGGGAGCTGAGCTGGAGCTAACCAGGTGAAGAGGGATAGAAAGGGCAGTCCGGGCAGGTAGAAGGACACGGGCAGAGGCCTTGATTCCAGAAGGGGTTTGATTTATTTGAGGAACAGAGAGAAGGGCAATGTTGCTGCGGCTTAAGGAGTAAGGAGGCTAAAAGGGCAGCAGGAGCCAATCATTCAAGGCCCAGAAGTTCACGTTACAGATTTTGATTCTGTCCTTCAAAACAGTGGGACAAGGGTTCTAAACAGGACTTGGTTGATGTTTTTAAAAGGTCACTCTGGCTGCTGTGTGATGAATGGATCACAAGGAACAAGAGCCGAAGCAGGCACCAGTGTGAGGGCTGCTACGACTGTCCAGGTGAGAGACGGTGGGGGCTTGGACCAGGGGCTGGCCGTAGGGAGAGAGAAATGGACACATGTGAGATATGTCTGGGGAGAGGCAGAGGGCTGGGGAAAACAGATTTTCCTAATGCTGCCATAGAGCCCACTTACCCAGACGGGCTGGGAGACGCCCTCCACGATCTTCCTGCAGAAGAAGCCTGGGTCGGCCTGGCGCTTCTCCTCCCCCCAGCGGATCATGTCCCTCCGAAAGGGCTCCTTGTAGGTGCTGGCATCCAGGAGTCTCTGGAAGTCTAAGTCGTGCTCCTGCCCAAAGCACATTCTGTTTATGCCACCACCCTCTCAACCTCACTTAGGTCTTCCCTAAAACAGAGGGAGGGCCACCCCTCCCCTCATGTGCCCTCCCTGAGGACTGCCGCAAGGACTCGTGAGGTTGCCGCCAGGCCAGAGGCCTGCAGGGGAAAGGGTCCTAGAAACTAAGAACTCCCAAACACTGGCAGATGGAAGAAACGCCTTGGGATAATCCAGAGATTGTTTCAGTTTGTCTTTAAATGTGTGATGTGGTTTTCTCTTTTGCAACAGTTTTTACCTTCCCAATTATTTCTGGCTTAAACTAAACCTGAAATTAGTTTACCTCCCTTGGGCGCAGGCTTAGTCTTCAACTAAAGTGGGAAATCTGAAAACATCACATTCTGTGTCCTTCCACACCCCCTCTGGCATCGTTTGTCCCCATCCCAAAGCCCAGGAGACTGGGCTTCCCTGTCTCTCTCCCCTTCCCCTCACCCCCTTCCCCATCCCCAAATTCCTGCCACCCTTGCTGCATCAGCATCACTACATTTGGCTCTGGGCACTCCTGGACCCCTGCAGCAGGAGGGGGGCCGTCCAGAGGGTCCCGGGATGGGAGGGGGCCTGAAAAACATCACTCAGTTCAGGTTTCAGCTCCCCTGGCATTCACCGCAGCAAGACCCTCTCCCGAAAGACTCAGTTTCTTCACATACAAGCTGAAGGGGCCGTGACCCAGCAAGTCAAATCACCTACCTGCACCCTATTCCAAGGTGGGGCCAGCAGCCATCTCCCATTTATAAACTATAAACTAGTTTGCCATGTACTTTTTTTTTTGTGGCTGCTTTTTCTAGTTGCGGCGAGCGGGGGCTTCTCTTCGTTGCGGTGCACGGGCTCTAGGCGCACGGGCTTCAGTAGTTGTGGCACGTGAGCTCAGCAGTTGTGGCTCATGGGCTCTAGAGCACAGGCTCAATAGCTGTTGCACACGGGCTTAGTTGCTCCGTGGCGTGTGGGATCTTCCCGGACCAGGACTCGAACCCGTGTCTCCTGCATTGGCAGGCAGATTCTGCCAATGGTAGGGTAGGGAAGCCCTACCATGTACTTTTTACCACAGGGGAAGATTAGCCACCAGGAGCATTATGGTCTGCTTGTCAATTATATTCCCCATTGCAACTTATAAAATCAATGCATTAACATTTCATTTTGAATTTGTTTTCAAATGGGAGTAATGGATGAAGTAGTGCTGGACTTAAAAACAGCGGGCACAGGCTGGCCTATCCGTCTCCTACTGGGGTTTTAGAAATGCAAACTCCTACCCACTCACCCTACCCCACCCTCCGGCCTGGCTCACTGGTCTGGAGTGGGGCCTAATTTGGGAAGTTTGGAAGCAGATCAGTGGTTTTCAAACTGCTCCTCTGAGCCCTGGGGTTTGGAGATGCCCAAGCCCCACTGGGGAAGGCTGAGTGCCTCCACTCCACTCAGAGTCGCTCCCAGTCTATCTACTGGATACAAGGAATTTCTGCATCCAATTTCACTTGGGAAAGATTCCCACTAAAAAAAAAAAAAAAAAAAAAAAAAAAAAAAAAAAAAAAATTGAAAACCACTGAATCTGTTATTCCCAGGATCCCCCAGGCTGCCATGCTACGAATGGGTCTGTTTAGGTGGTGGGAGAAGACCCAATGGTACGGGAGAATGCTTCCCATGGATATGGGGCCGTCATATGGAAGGAGGGGACAAATTCATTTTGTTTGGACCCAGAAGTTCACTCTCAGGCCAACTGACCAAGGGGCCATGAGCACAGGTCCCTGGAAGGGTGCACCTAGAGGTCAAGGACAGAAATGTAAGCGAAGATCAGTCTCTTCATTGTGTGGGGAGCTAATCCCACCCTCCAGGCTCCCCTTCTGAAGTCTAAGATCCTGAGAGTTCCTATTTATTTTTTGCAGTCCTATTTTTTTTAATCTACATGGTTCAAAATTCAAAAGATAAACATCGTTTATAGTGAAAAATCTCTCTCCCTCCTGTTCCCCAGCCATGTAGGTCCCTTCCCTGGAGGCAGCCAATGGTCCAGTCTCTTATGTATCCTGCCCAGGCTTTTACACATCCCAAGCGCCTAGAACGGTGCTGAATGCACCCCATAAATATTTGTTGAATGGCTAAGTATATGAGCAAATATATTTACAATTTTCCCCATTTTTATACAAATGCAGCATTCTCTATACACTGTTCTACATCTTGCTTTTGTCATGGGATTAAATTTCTAAGGGGAGAATTCCAAGGGTTGTTGCAGGCCAGCTTTAATGGGGGAAATGGGGGTGATGTGTGTCATATTTTTTGAATAAGGGGACAGACCCTTACCAATAACACGGCATCATAGCTGCCAACTCGCGTCTACAGACTTTTCTGGACACGCTTTCCTGAACACGCTCTAGGGAGGTGGCCTGAAGTGAGTAAGGCCAATGGGAAAGAAACTTAAACAGAAAATGCCCCCAAAAGGTCCACTTATAGAAAGCGGAGAGCCGTGTGCCACCCTGCCAAAAGGAGCCAGAGAGATGCTGCTAGGGACTCAAGCAACAGCACAGCAACTAAAGCTCAGGAGCTGGCTTCTTCCAACCCACCAGATGCCACAGAACCACCACCTACCTGAGCATACTGCTTCTTGAGTGGACCAGAGAGCCGGAGGACAGCACACACGTCAGCTCCAAGTCTGTGAGACAGGGAGATCCGAACCCCGTTAACCTAAAGCTTCCAGGCCCCAGAAGAGTGAAGCCCCATTTCTGCTACTGGCATCTATATAACTTTGTCAGGTCTCAACTTCCCTGATTTCCTCATCTGTAAAATGGGGATAACAGTTTCTTTTCTGTCTCCCACAGGACTATTATGAAACTCCAATGTGAAAGAGCCCTGAAACTAACAGGGAAAACAAATAAAAGCATAATTATAGTGTGAACATCCTAGCAATATTCTGGCTGGATTCAGTTACTGCTGGGCCCCTGAACTAGTTCTCTCACAGCCAGGGGTATCTCAGTCTCAACTGACTTGGTCACCGCACATAAATAACTCATTCATTCAGTTGTTCAATTTGCTCAGCCAACCATTTGTCGGGTTCTATATTTGGATCCAGGTGATACGAATGTGAATAAGATACATGATTTCTGCCCTGACCTTGAGATGCTTACAGATTCACTTAAACACTGACATGGTGAGATAGATGTTCTTATTTCCATGTTTCAGATGAGGAAACTGAGGTTGAGTGAGGAAAACTGACTCACCCAAAGCACCGTTGCAAGTAACAAAGCCAATATGGGTAAAATAAATATAAATGCCAACATTTAATTCCTATGCCTTTACTAAATGCCAAGAATTGTTCCAAGCCCTTCATGTGCGTTATCTCATTTAATCCTTACAATCACCCTATTATTATCTCCATCTCACAGATGACAAAACTTTCTCATGAGAAACTTGTACAGGCTTCCCTAGTGGCGCAGTGGTTAAGAATCCGCCTGCCAATGCAGGGGACACGGGTTTGAGCCCTGGTCCGGGAAGATCCCACATGCCGTGGAGCAACTAAGCCCCGTGCGCCACAACTACTGAGCCTGCACTCTAGAGCCCACGTGCCACAACTACTGAGCCCACGTGCCACAACTACTGAAGCCCACGCACCTAGAGCCCGTGCTCTGCAACCAGAGAAGCCACCGCAATGAGAAGCCCGCGCACCGCAACGAAGAGTAACCCCCGCTCGCCACAACTAGAGAAAGCCCGTGCGCAGCAACAAAGACCCAACACAGCCAAAAATAAATAAATAAATTTATTTATTTATTTTTTTTTTAAAAAAGAAAAGAAACTTGAACAAGATCACACTCGAATAAGTGGTTGAGTCAGGATTTGAATCCCAGCAGTCTAATTCCAGAGCCTGTGCTTCTGATCGCGAATTGACTTATGTGTTGGGTGGTAAGAAGAAATGTTACTTAGGAAAAGGTGGCGGATACTTAGTGGTGAAAGATTAGGGCAGCAAATTCTGCCCTGGGCTTTTCTGCAACCTCTTAGAACCCCCATGGTGTCCCAAAGCAGCCTCCTGTTACCCTCACCACACTGGCCTTCAAGAGGAGGGGAGCCCCACTCCACGTTCTCAGGCTTCTGTGCTCTCCTAGCCCAACAAAAATGCTCCCACACAGAACATCTTGCTTTGGGAGAAAACCTGAGCAAAAGGTATTATTAGGAGAAGCAGTGAGGTAAAGCAAAAGGAACCCATTCCTTGGAGCTAGGCTAAAGCTGAATTTGAGTTCTGGATCTACTGATTACTTTGTGTTTCTGGCAAGTTTGGGTTTGGGTTTTTGTTTGTTTGTTTTTAACTTTTCAGAGTCTCAGTTTCTTCATCTGTGAAATGGAGATACTGATTAATAATACCACGCAGTACCTAACAACCCTATGTGACACACAATAAAGGCTCAGTAAACCGCAGCGATTAGGTGGTGTGTTGGGCAAGAATTCGTCTTTGAAGTCTGATACAACTGAGGTGTGGTCTGAGGCAAATCCTTTATCTGTGACTCAGTTTCCTTTTCTGCAACCATCACCTCGCAACACTGTCTGTAGGATTAAGAATGATGTATAAAAACGTGCCTTGGTAGTAACTGTTACTAATGCTTCTTGGAGAGACCTACAGCTTACAGTCTTCGGAGAGGTGGCCGCCTGGTTCTTTGAGGCGGGCGTGTGCAGACTGCTGTTTTACATGACGGTGACAGTCCTTCACTTCTCGCCGCCCAGCGCTCCTTCTGCCCTGCAACCCGAGGACCTCAACTCCAAAGCTCACTCCATCACACCCCAACATACCCCTCGTGTCACGTGATTCGGGGTAACCCCGGTCCTCCCCCTTCCCCGCCCCGCGGACACCTGCTCTGCAGCGCCTCGGTCACGAAGTCCTTCCCGGATTTCCTCTTCCCGCTGAACAGCAGCACCAGCCGCGGGGCGCCTCCCAGCGGGGCCATGGGACCGCCACCCTTTGAGATCCCTAAAACTGACACTTTTCCCTATCCCTTAAATCAGGCCACCTGGCCCAGAATGGACGCGGCCACTCGGTGGAGTGGCAACAAGGAGGGGTTCCGCCCCCGTCTTCTTCATGGCCATGGAGAGGACTGTCAGCCCGCACACGTGCTTCCGTGACTTTAAATTAAAGCCTGCACAAATGGATTATGGAGAGAAAGAAGGTTACTTCCTAGGGCAGCCTTCTAGCCTATAGAAGCTCCCCTACCAGAACTCATTTGGAACCGTCCAACCCGCCCAGACTCTGACGTCACGGTCCCGCCTTCTTAGCCGACACGCGTGACACGTTGTGGGGCGGGAATTGGACGCAACTATTTTCCTCCGAGGGGGGGCTGACGTCTTAAAATTTCCTAAGTGAACCTCACATTGCCTTCCACACAACCCTACAAACATGAAAAAAAAAGAATAAACGTGTTCATGTTGAGAAAGTTTTCAAAACTACCTGTTTATCTGTGCATTTTAATGCATGTGCTAAAGCAAATCCGTATAAGCCCCACAGGGAAAACAGGTCTTTCTGGATATGAAATGAGGCGAGGACTCGAGGGGTGTGTCTGGTGACGTCATGCTGGGGAGGAGCTTAGACAAACGCGTTACTTTATCGTTAAACGGGCTTTATAATTGGAGAGGCCGCTACAGTTCGACCCTTTAAGACCAGCGGGAAGATTCACACCGCTCTTCTAGCCGCAGCCTGCTTTCCAAAGGTTTTCTGAAGCGAGAGAGCTTGGAATGACATCAATAGAATAGGTTTAAAAGGGGCTTTGAAGCCACCCCTGGACGAGATTACCTCGTTGGGTTTTTTTTTGGTTTTTGTTTTTTGGTTGGTTGGTTGTTGAGATTACCTAGCTTTATCTGGGGTCTAGCGCTCAGCCAGGAGTTCAAGGGGCAAAAATAAGTGGTGGTGATCTGCCCCTTCCCTGAATTCCCACTTCTGCCCACAGCAGCTGACAGCTAGTCCCAGTTAAGTAAGTGGAGTCATCTTTAGCTATGACTCGCTGCCCTGTATCTCTCTGAGCTTGTCAAAACAGAGCCTGCAAGCCATTACTGCCTCCATTTTACAAGCTATCATATCAAGATAACTGAGGTTTTCTTTGGGAAAAACCATTAATTCTCTGAATATTGAAAAGATGGCACAGGAGAAGCTAAGGAAATTGGAATGGTCAATGGTCAGGTGCACAAAGAATGGACTTCGGGAAGGTCTTTTTTCTTGTAACTCAGAAAGCACTGTACATATCCATGCGCTTAGAAGGCAGCATGGAGTTGTAATCCCGGCTCTGACACTTCACAGGGATGTAGCCACCTCACAGGGTTACAATAAGAAGGAAATGAGGGAAAAAATGATAAAGTACAATAAAAATGCTTTGTATATTCTCAAGTGTCATCCAAATATGGAGTTATTTATTCTGAGCATTGTGTGATTTCAAAGTTTATACGCCAACACAGGATCAGATTTCCCAGCTCACCTTCAACAAGCGTTTATTTGGGACTCCACTGAAAGCACCAATCCCACCTCTGCCAGCAGAGACTAGAAAGGATTAACTGCACTCACCCTCCTGCTTTCCTGAGTCATCACTAAGAAGTCAGAACTCCAGAGTCTCTTCCCTCACCTGACCAAACTACACCCCACCCCTTCCCCACACCCCTCCTAGAATAAAGACCCCTGGAATTCCCAGTGATCAGAAAACATCCCCCACACCCCAGCCTCTTCTCAGTAGCTCTCTCCTGCTCCCTGCCTCAACTGAACCTCACTGTCCCCTATTACCCTCCCAGGGGAGGACTCTTATTCTCCCCCAGCCCTCAGACCTCAGCATACATAAACTTGGTGTCTGTCGTCTCCCTCTCGCCCCATTTCAGCTTCCAGACCATCCCTCCTCTGCGTCTTGGAAAACTCTGGCTTCTCTAAGACTCATACCACCTGGCTGAGCTACGCTTTTCCCCTCTTCAGTGTTGACAACCACCATTCCTGATGCTCGTTCTCATTGTACTGAGACTCAGCCACTGGCACTTTGTCTTCTCGTCCACCCGGTTCCCATCGTCATTCTCAGTGATTTCACTATCCGAGTGGTCAGCCCATCCAACACCCTGACAGCTCAAAGCCTTGACCTCAGATGTCCAAAGGCTTTTTCTTCCTCTCCTCCTCAGACACCAGCTCCCATGGACACACCCTGGGCCTTGTCATCACCAGAAACCATTCAACCTGCAAATTCACACACCCATCCACCCTACCCTCCAAGGTCACTTGCTCAAGCACTCCCCAGAGGAGTGCTTCCCTCCCAGGGCCCATGAAACTCTTCATATGTTATATAACATCTGCTCCTCCTTCCTTCCACAACCAAAGGGAATATCAAATAAGTGAATATGTGTGGAAAGCTTTCCTGATCTGTACAGGACTGCACAAATGTGAGGCACTATTTTTAGGGTAGAACAGTCTGGTCTAAAGGCCAGGCTGCTGCAGAGGGTGAGGCAGGAAAGGGGGAAGAAGCAGGAGTGTCTGACAGGAGCGGAGACCACCCAGGAAGGGAGCGGCCAGATTTCTTGAGGACTGAGATTGGAAGCCAGAGATGCCGGACACTGCTGTCCGATGAGGGTTCCAGAAGATGACACTTGAGGAAGCCAGTGCTGGCCCCTGAAAACAGAGAAGTACCCCCAGAACTCAGGTATACAGTTACCTCTGAGAGTCACCTCTCACTAAAGGAACGGACCATTTAAAGAGAGGCTTGCCTCACTGACTCAGAAGACAGCTTAGGAGGAAGCCCTGTTTGAAGGAAGCCTGCTCCCTGTATTAGCACACCCAGAGACAGGATGAGCCTGCAGGGGAGCAGCTCATACAGCTCTGCAGAGCCTACAAGAGGGAGGAGCTGGGCTTGTCAGTGCCCCTCCAACCCTGCCCAGGCAGAGGGAATCCCAAACAGGAGGTACCAAGGTCTGCCCCTCCAGGGCAAGCCTGTCCCACAGTGGAACCAGACGCCATCCTGGCTCAGCAACACCACCAATTACCCTTGCTTCAGCTCCATGCTCTGGTTCCAGTCTATCTTCCCATGGTCGTTGTCCAACTGACCCAAGCATTTCCCTCTGCTGGAGTGGTCAGTGTAAATGTGACTTGTGAATCAGTCCTCATGTGTTTGACCATCACTGCTTCAGGGGCAACGGAGCCTGGCAGATGAAGGACAGAATACGGTAGGGTTGTAAGGAAGTAGTACAACAGGGAAAGAAAAGAGGGGAAGTCTGAGTCTATGAGAAGATGATGGAGAGAAGTCCATTCATTCATTCATTCAACATGTATTTAAATGTCTAAAACGTGCCGGGTACTGCTAGAGATGCAACAATAAACCAAACGGAGACTACTCTCAGCATTTATTCTCATGGGAGACAGGCAATTTCAAGAGAGCTTAAAAAGGGAGCATGAGGGACTTCCCTGGTGGCGCAATGGTTAAGAATCTGCCTGCCAATGCAGGGGACACGGGTTCGAGCCCTGGTCTGGGAAGATCCCACATGCCGTGGAGTAACTAAGCCCGTGCCCCACAGCTACTGAGCCTGCGCTCTAGAGCCCACAAGCCACAACTACTGAGCCCACGTGCTGCAACTACTGAAGCCCACACGCCTACAGTGCGTGCTCCGCCACAAGAGAAGCCACCAAGATGAGAAGCCTGCGCACTGCAACAAAGAGTAACCCCCGCTCGCCACAACTAGAGAAAGCCCACACGCAGCAACGAAGACCCAACGCAGCCAAAAATAAATAAATATATTTATTTTTTTTAAAAAAAGGGGAGCATGAGAGGGACTCCCCTGGCAATCCAGTGGTTAAGACTCCGCCCTTCCAATGCAGGGGGTGCAGGTTCGAGCCCTGGTCTAGGAACTAAGATCCCACATACTGCTCGGCACGGCCAAAAAAAAAAAAAAAAAAACATGGGACATGAGAGCCTTCATCCCAGAATTGGAGAGGGAAAATTGATATAAATTACCACTTGCAGGATGTGCTGGTATAAACTGGAAATGGCTCTATGCATCCTCATAGATGTTGTTCCCTCTGCCTGAAACACCCTTCCCATCTTTTCGCCGTGAAACAAACTCCGACTTGTACTTTAACAGCTTGTTTTGCCTCCTTCAGTGAGCCTTCCCTGACCTCCCACCCCATCTGACGTAGACACCTGTTTTCTATGCTCCTGATTGATACACCCTATGCTCACCCCTACATAGCATCTTACACTACATTGTAACTGTCAATTTACTCACTTCTCTCCCCCCAGTTAGCTAATAGTTAATATTTATTGAGCCTTTACTATGTGCCAGACCTTTTCTCAATCATATGACATAAACAATACTACCCCTACTTAAAAATGAGACAACCCGAAGCTCATTATAACTAAGAGATTTGCCCAGGCATTCACCAAATAGATTGCTGTACATTGCCCCCAACCCCGGGATCCCACACCAAAGAGAAGGGGCAAAACAACTTCCAAACAAACAACTGAAGAATCTGACACTTAGGGTCTCACTCCTCTCATGAACCCCCTCCCCCAAATTCTTTAAGTACCCAGTGAGGATGAAGCCAGAGGAAATAGAAGGTATGCCCAGCTCTCACTTTGTCCGGTTCTCTAGCTTTAAGAAATGCATCAGGCAGAAGATGTCCCTGGAGGTGAGAGGCTGCCCGCTCAGGGGATGCCAGGGAAGCAACCAACCTTCCATCAGACAGTGTGCCGCCTCCAGCAGACCAATGGAAAGTTGCATTCTCCTGTTCAGTCCTTGGTCTACAAATTATTTCCATCACTGTAAGGTAGAGATTTTACCTTCATTTTTATGGCTAAGGAAACTGAGGCACAATTCAATGAATATTGTACAGCCAAGATAAAATTTGAGCAATCTGTAAATTAATATATAGAAAAACAGGGGCTTCCCTGGTGGCGCAGTGGCTAAGAATCCGCCTGTCAGCTCAGGAGACATGGGTTTGAGCCTTGGTCTGGGAAGATACCGCATGCCGCGGAGCAACTAAGCCAGTGCGCCACAACTACTGAGCCTGCGCTCTAGAGCCTGTGAGCCACAACTACTGAGCCCATGTGCCACAACTACTGGAGTCCACGCACCTAGAGCCCATGCTCTGCAACAAGAGAAGCCACACAATGAGAAGCCCGCGCATGACAACGGAGAGTAGCCCCCGCTCGCCACAACTAGAGAAAGCCTGCGCGCAACAACGAAGACCCAACACAACCAAAAATAAGTAAATAAATTTAAAAAATAATAATAATAAGTTTTTTAAAAAATAAATTATTAAATATATATATATAGAAAAACATGCCTCTAGCATTCAAAGAGCATCTACTACAGCCGGTAAATACTTTTAACTTCATACTCCTGTTTTATCACGTCCATAATGTAGACAAAGCGCTATGCAAAAAGTAAATGAAACATAGAATAACCATTTGATGAGCAATTCCACTTCTGGGTATATATCCAACAGATTTGCACGTAAGTCTCAAACAGATATAAAACTCTTGTTCATAGCAGCACTAGTCACAATGGTCAAAAGATGAAAACAATTCAAATGTCCATCAACAGATAAATGAGTAAACTAAATGTGATATATATTTACAATGGAATATTATTCAGCCTTACAAAAGAATAAAATTCTCATACATGCTATAATAATAATGATGATGATGTAGGCAAAGCAAGGATCCTCCAATTTTCGAAAGAAATAAGCTCCAAAAATTTAACTAACATACCCAAGGATGGTGGCTACATCTGAATCTTGAATACAGTGAGAGAACAGAGATTCTTCTTTAAACAAAGATTCATGATTTTGAGACATAGTTTTGTTTTTCTATTAGATTATTTTGTGGTGAATGTAACCTTGTAGCTGGGGAACAAACACCACTTCAACTACTATGAAAGAGTGATTTAGGGGAGTTCCCTGATTGCCTAGAGGTTAGATTCTGGGCTTTCACTGCCGTGACCTGGGTTCAACCCCTGGTCAGGGAACTGAGATCCTGCAAGCTGCGTGGGGAAGCCAAAAAACAAAAAAAAAGCGACTTATTGATTTCACTTGACTTATTTAATAGTCAGTGATAAAGGTTGATGTTTATTTTCTCTTTTTTTGATTTTTATTTTATATTGGAGTATAGCTGATTTACAGTGTTCTGTTCGTTTCAGGTGTACAGCAAAGTGATTCATTTATACACATACATATATCCATTCTCTTTCAGATTCTTTTCCCATAAGGTTATTACAGAATATTGAGTAGAGTTCCCTGTGCTATACAATAGGTCCTTGTTGGTTATCCATTTTATATATAGTAGTTAATCCCAAACTCCAAATTTATCCCTCTGCCCCCACCTTTCCCCTCTGGGACTGTTATTTAACAATCTTAGTGATAAACGTTGATGTTTATTTTCCAAAGGATATTGAGACACGTGCCTCAGAGTCAGGAGCTAGAAGTGGTGGAGCCAGGTCTGTGTGGCTCCAAAGCCAGCATTTTCCCAGCCAGGGCAGCCCCCTGGACCTGCAGGTCTGGCCTCAGCAGGCAGTGGCCACTCCTTCCCATGTTTCTCCCCCCAACACTGAACTCAACACCCACCAGGTTGCTGGAAAAAATATCAAGTGGTACCAGCCCAGGGCCAGGCACAGAGTATAAGTGCTCCATAAGTGATTGACAAATAACTAAATGAGTGAATGAATGGGGGCTCTTAGGCAGAGAGTTGGGGAGTCTGGATTCACTCCTGAGGCTAGAAGGGCCCTTTATGGGTATCCTCAAGCCTGAGACCTCATAACCCCACACTCAGTTGCTCTGGTTCCAGGGCTGCTCTCAGAGGTCCCTCTCTCCCTCTCAGCCCAGTCCACCGCAAGGCCACCTTCCTGTCCCTCCCACTGCTGCCCCCCTGTGGCCACCACCAGGCATCTCTTCAGAAAGAGCCATGAGTGAAGTCAGTGCTCATGGGGCAGCAGAGGAAGACCTGCCTTGGAGCAAGCCGCTCCTCCAGACCTCACCTCAGAGCCTAAGTGCCAAGCACGAAGAGCCAGAGAGAGGAGCGGAGGCAGGAAGAGCCCTGGGCTCTGGTCTCCACTCTGTCCCTAGCAAGCTTTGTGACCTTGGACAAGTCACTTCCATCTCGGGGCCTCAGTTTCCACCTCTGAACAACAAAAGAGGTAGGACTGAGGCCCATGACAGGCCCTTCCAGGGCTGGCCTTCTACCCACAAGCTGGGGCCAATCAGGTGGCAGCTGGTGGTCAGAGAGGAAATGCCTCCAGGGCCAGGTGCCCCAAGG